>NC_080784.1:91796553-92164053 GCF_028018385.1 Neofelis nebulosa | reverse complement strand
CCCGAGCGGAAATCAAGAGCCAGAAGCTCAACCTACTGAGCCACCCAGGCACCCAAACAATCTAATATTTTGTCTCTTCTTTTACACCCACTAGTCTCAACATATCTTGCCTTTCTTGATATCATAGTAGTTTCCTGTTTGGGATCTCCTTTAACATTCTTGGGATGCCTGGCTGGCTCATTAGTGTAGGCATCTGACTCTTGATTGTGGTTCAGGTCATGAACTCACAGTTTGTGAGTTCGAGCTCCCTGTTGGACTCAGTGTTAACAGTGCAGAGCCTGCTTAAGATTTTCTCTCCCTCTACCCCTTCCCAGCTTGCATTCTTTCTCTCTCTCTCAAAATAAATAAGTAAATTTAATTTTTGAAAAAAAATTCTTCAAATTCTTAGTTGCTCCTCAATCAGTTTTCATTATGACTGATAAGATCATGCTACCCTCCTACTCAAAAATCCCACAATATCATTCACTTGCTTCCAGAATACAGCAACTGAACATACTCTATATGATATGAGACCTCAAATGATATGGTCTTGACCCATCTCTTGGGTCTTTTGTGGGACTCTGGCTTCTCTTGGTTCCTACAAGGTGAAAAGCTTCTTCCTTCCTAGCACTTCCACAGATTTGGTTTCTTCCACGTGAGTTACTTATTTTTTTCATTTCTTTATCTGGTAGGCTTCTACTTTAATTGTATTCCTCTCAATATCAATATTACTAGGTAATCTTTCTTACTAGACACTAGTTAACCATCCCTTTCACCCTATAATATACATTTAATGTGTCTTATAACTGGCTTTTATCACAATCACTGTTAAATAAATAATTTGTATTTGTGAATTTTTTAAAAATATTTATTTATTTGTGAGAGACAGAGAGCAAGCAGGGGAGGGGCAGAGAGGGAGACACAGAATCCAAAGCAGGTTCCAGGCTCTGAGCTGTCAGCATAGAACCCCTGACATGGGGCTTGAACCCAGGAACCATGAGATCATGGACTGAGCTGAAGTCATATACCCAACTGACTGAGCTGCCCACGTGCTCCTAATTTGTATTTGTTTAATATTTTTCTGTCCTGCAAGATTATAAAGCTTCATTAAAAAAGGGATGAACTTTGTGTAATTCACTGCTAAAAATCCCAGGTCTCAAGTCAATGATTTTCTTTTTTAATGAACAAAGATACTCGTAATTGGATTTGGGCTTACAAATTTATATTATCAAGTTTATGTTGAAGACCTCATTCTCTGAGATTCATATATCAAATATTTTAGTTTGAGGTACAAGACTAAATATGGAATATTCTGTGAGTAAATTAATCCTTTGAAATAACCTTTTTCCCAATAATTATTTAATAAATCAATTTTAGCCATTTATCATAACTTTTACTATATTTACAAATTGGCTGTTTCAGGATGTTCACATAAAGAAACAGTTTTTAGCAGTTTTCATTCTTTCGGGCTAAGCTTGATTCAATCTTTACAGTATAGTATTAACATTTTGGATTTTGTGGAGTTTTTTTTTTGAAAATTCTTATTTATTTTGAGAAAGAGAGATAGAGAGTGAGCAGGGGAGGGGCAGAGAGAGAGAGAGAGGCTCTGTACCTGTCAGCATGGAGGCTGATGCAAGGCTCCGACTCAAAACCATGAGATCATGACCTAAGCCAAAATCAAAAGTCAGACACTTAATTGACTAAGCCTTCTAGGCACCCTAGTGAGGTTTTTTAATAGGAGACAGTGTCCTATATACTAGTATTTTTGGCATTTTTTTTTCTGTTTCAATGACTAAACAACTTGGGAGACAATTGCAAAACTCAAGTAAAAGAAATCAAGTCTAATTCTAAAGTGCTGGTATATGGTATTTCTATGATTTTATTACTTATAATAAAATGATTTGGAATATGTCCAATGGATAAGTGGTTTAGCTACAGGAAATACACTAAGAGAAAAAAATTAAAATGCTCAAAGCAGTTATTTTTAAGTGGCTTTTTTCTCAAGAATGACATGAAAATGTCTTCAATTAAATGAACTTCCTTTATTCTATTTCTCACTGGCAGTTGCCAAATATTAGGTTACAATATGTTGGATGTATCTATGTCTATATAATGTTGTATTACTGGCAAAAATTTCAGTGTATTTATTAGCTATTTTATTTTTTGACTGTAATGATTTGTTAATTTGAGGTACCACTTTTTAAAAAAAAATATATAAAAAAAAATCTAGTATAAAGTAGTAGAAAATATTTTATTATTTTCAGTAATGTATATTACTCCAACATTTTCAAGACACATACTAGCAGTATAAAGTAAATACTTATCACAATTAAAATAAAAAGCCCAAATAGTGACAGGAACAATTAACAGATAATGGGATGGAAAATACTCAGAGACACATCACATATTTGAAAACAAGAGAAACCAGAAAATTGTAGCCTATGAAATAAGTTTGATATTTTAAACATTTTAGAAAAATGGACAATAAGTATGATAAGATAGAGAAGAGTTTTATTGGTGCAAGCTCTGTGACTTAAAAAATGATCATACTCAGGGGAACAGGGTAGCTAAGTCGGTTAAGCATCCAACTTCGGCTCAGGTCATGATCTCATAGTTCACGGGTTTGAGCCCTGCATTGGTCTCTGCTGACAGCTCAGAGCCTGGCGCCTGCTTCAGATTCTGTGTCTCGCTCTCTCTCTGCCCCTCTTCCACTTGTGCTTTGTCTCTCTGTTTCTCAAAAATAAATAATCGTTAAAACATTTAAAAGATAATCATACTGTACTGGGAAGAGTAGTGCCAATTGAAGAAGATATAGCTGGGATTATAGTCTCTAAATAAAGTACAACATCGAAAAACTAAAATCTTTCATAATTTGCATTTTATTTATTAAAATGCTTTAAGGAATATTATTCCTTTCTTGGTTCCTAGGCAAAAAATAAATAAATAAATAAATAAATAAAAATCACTTGTTGCCTCTATCTATTGTAAGAACCACAGAATACTCATCTCCCGGTTAGAAAAGATATGTGCTCAGGAATTTTGAGCAATGTTTATATTAACATTTTATGAGAAAGTTAAGGAGCTCTGATTCAATTACCCACATGAAAATATAAAAGATATAGGCAAAATGAGTTCTTAACTAGGTTGATCACTTTATTTGCAGACTTTTCTTTAAATATCTAAATAATTTTCCACTTGCTTTCATAAAGTTCACTGCATTTATATTCATACAATGTATCTTTTGGTCATTTACCCATCCTAAGATTAGCTAAAATTTTAGAAAATGGAGTTTAGAAAGCATTTAGAAAATGTATACTCAGACTATCTCTTTTGTTTTAAAATTGAATCATAAAGATTTTGAGGCATTTTGAAAATAGTATTGAATACATATTGAAAATACTATTTAAGCCTTTTGTAGAACTGTGAAAGAAAAATGAAATAAATTTGAGCAATGAGGAGTCATACAGATATATCTATTTGTAAGTGATAATAATTATAATTACAATACCAACATTTCCTACAATCTGCGAAAACAGTATTATGTATTCATTTATAATTATTAAGATTATCATTCATATGAACAGCTAAAAATATGTAAGAACTTGCTTAAGTATTTAGATATGGATATTAGTATTGAGGGTTTTTAAATGGTATCAGAAGGTGGCATTAAGGGGTAAACTCATGCACCAAAATACATTTCCTTGAGGAAATGAAAGATTATTTTAGCATCCCTCATATTCTGGCTTCTCGATCGGCTCATTGCCTCCAATTTTTTGGCAAGACCAGGGAGTTCATGGTCCCATTAAGCCTTGGGTTATAGCCCCTGGTTTCACCTCAACTGGCCACAACATCATCTAAGCTTCTGATTTCCTTGGAGGAAAAAATAGCATACAGCAGTAGTTAAAAAAATAAATAAAATAATAAAATAAAAAATAAAACAAAATAAACAAAACAAAATAAAATAATAAAATAAAATAAAATAAAATAAAATAAAATAAAATAAAATAAATTTTCCTTGGGATGCCTCAGTGGCTCAGTCAGTTAAGTGTCTGACTCCCCATTTCGGCTCAGGTTATGAGCTGACAGTTTGGAGATCAGGCTCCAGGTCTAGCTATTAATAGTGCAGAGTCGGCTTGGGATGTTCTCTCTCCCTCTCTGCTCCTCACCTGCTCTCATGTGCAAACTCTCTTTCTCTCCCTCTGTCAAAATAAATAAATGAACATTAAAAAAAATTTCCCTGAACATCTCATCCTTTTGTATTGGCTCAAAACTCCCAAGCAAATAAGTTTTAGAATTATTTGTTAAACTACTTAGAAACCACACATGACTTATTTTCTCCTTCATAGGGTCTGACAAATTTTAGAAATTGTTTTGCCTAGTAACCTCTTGTGAACACTATCTAGGGAGTAAGATGGTCCATGAAAATCTGACATACTCCTGTATGTACCACAGAATAAAAGCATACAAACATATTGAAGAAAAAGTATTTTAGTAAATTCCAGTTTTCCAGTTGAAGTTTTTTTTTTCTTTCTAATCTTTGCTTATCTTTAGTCCTATTTTACTTCACTTTACTACTTAAATCTACTGTATATAGACTGCTATGTATTTTATGATCTATTGAAGATACTAAACAATTTTCAAGCACCTATTTATAAAATTCTGTGCTATTCAACCTCATAGAATGTTCTCTTAGAACATAGAAATTTGCCTTATTTAAAATGTGCTTATTGGTTGACATACCGAGTAGAAATTGGTGAAACTTTATGAATAATATATGAGGAAAGAAAAATAATATAAATCAAAAATTCTGACATAAGTTGGATATTCCAATTTATTGTGTATGTTTTAAATTTTAGCACTAATCCTACTCTTTAGATTGTCATAAGAAGATAAAGAATTTTTGAATTAAAAGTTTTTTCAGATGTCATGAAGAAAATTCTAGATATACAGGTAACAAGAATTAATTATTCCAAACTGTCTTAAAAATCAGGCATATGGAGGTATACTACATCATTATGTAAGCAGTAGACTAAGTTTGGGTGAAATTTTGCAACTTTTAAAACATTTGCATAATACATTCTGTAAATAATGTAATTATGAGACTAAAACAATCTGTTGCATTAGCAAAGAAAATAGACAGCACTTTAATACATAAAAGTAAATTTTAAGTCTCAATTGGGAAATAGTCTGGTACATCTAAAATCACAATTTCGAAGTAAAGCAATTAAAATAGCAAATTTCCATACCTGAAGCAATAGTTTCTTTTAAAATCTCTACCTGGCATGATAACAGATGTTCATAGTCTTCTGTTCATTCAATACTTATATCAACTACTAATTGTGGAGCCCCTATTATGTTCCAGGTAATATCGTGGAGTCTGGGATAAAGCAATGACCAAAATAATCTCCTTAAGCTCTAGACCCTGTGTTCTAGTTAATATATATCAGTGACTCTTTAGAACATTTATTTATCTACCCATGTTTGTAAAAGCAAGTGTACGTAATTTTATTTTTCCAAGAAGAAACTGGGTGAAATGTATTTATTATATATTGCAGAAAAATAGGCTTACACTTAAATAATACTAGATAAATACTTTAAAAATAACTTACATCTGAAGTGTGATTTTTCAAAGGATATATTGGAATTTTGCAAGGTCATCAGTAGGATGTTCAGGTCAACATGCTCTCCATCTATAATCTGTTTTTCATAAATTTGAGCTGGAAAGATAAAATAGAAATAATTAAATAATAGATAATTGGTAGGTAAGTAGATAGATGATAGATACCTACACAGTTGTATACAGAATAAGTATATTGAAATATGATACTTCTGTAATTTTTGATAGCTTTTCTGGATATGCTTAATAAAAATGTGTAATTTATTTCAATCTACGTTGACCTTACTATACATATTTCAGATAACTTATGGTTACAAACTTTGCTATAAATCAATCCAATCATCATTTCAGTCATGCTTTAATCTTATTGACTATAAAACGAATCACGTTGCTTTTGTGTCTGCAGTATCTACTATGTTAATCTCATTCAATCAATTTTCCATCAAAGTCAAAATAATACACTACCTATGCTTACCAGTATGTTTCTTCAAATTGTCATGCCCAAATTTCTCATCTGTAATTGTCCTCAGTTAGTCATCATCTTTGTGAACAAGCTGCTTCATCTTGGCCGCCCAGAATGTTCTCTTTACCTCTACCTTGTACCCCTTCACTCTTCTCATCCCCTCTACCAAGAAAACCATTTCTGGGGCTTTAGCTTTATCATACTTTTGCTTAAAAAATGTGTATATATATATATATATATATATATATATATCTTCAAATATATATATTCAAATATATATATTCAAATATATGTATTCAAATATATATATATTTGTATTGGTATTTGTATATGTATATTTGTATATATTGTATATATATATTTGTATATATACATATTTGTATATGTATTTAAAATGATATGTATTGCTAAAAGTTTTTTTAACTTTATTGAAAAGATATATATGTTTCCTAGACTTTTTTATTCAATATTGTATTGCTAATATTCATCTATATTTTGCAATTGGTTGTAGTTCATTTATAATAATATTCTCTTGTGTGACTTTACTACAGTTCATATTCATCCTTCATAGACAGAAATAATTGGTATTTTATGGCATTTGAGTTAAGACTAGATTTTCAGTATTATGAATAGTACTGCCATAAACTTTCTCAAATATATTTCCTGGTGAAGATGTCCAAAAGTGTCTTTTAGATTTATATACATATGAGTAAAATGAGTCATATGGAATAGAAATGATCAACTCTAAACAATATAAAGAATGGAGGCACCTGGATGGCTCAGTCAGTTGAGCATCAGGCTCTGATTTTAGCCCAGGTTTTGATGCCGGGTTGTAGGATCAAGTCCCACATCAGGCTCCATGCTGAGTATGAAGCCTGCTGGCGATTTTCTCTCTCTCCCTCTGCCCCTCTCCCCTACTCATGCTCTCTCTCTCTCTCTATATATATATATATATACAAAATAAAAATAAATAAATGAACAAATTATTAACAGAAGAACAAGTGGATAAAAAAAGATAATTTCACAGCAGTGCCCAGGTATGAAGTGAATACATAGTAAATCTGTTTTCAGGCAAATACCTCCCATAATTGTCTAACAGACAATAATTTATTCCTTAGATTTTTCTCTTTCTCAATAATGAAAATTGGATCTTGCCCCACCCACCAACCTACCATTTTGATACAGATCTAGAAGAGATGTCATTAGCTTTACTACATATTAATGTACATATATATATATATATATATATATATATATATGTATATATGAGTGTCAGTGTATATGTATATACATATATATATATATTTATTTTTAAATGCTTATTTATTTTTGAGAGAGAGAGAGAGAGAGAGAGAGAGAGAGGCAGAGTGTGAGCAGGGGATAGACAGAGAGAGAGGGAGACACAGAATCCAAAACAGTCTACAGGCTTTGAGCTGTCAGCACAGAGCCTGATGCAGGGCTTGAACTCACAGACTGCGATATCATGAGCTGAGCCAAAGTTGGACACTTAACTGACTGAGCCACCCAGGTTCCCCGATACAAAAAATATTTAAATGAGTTAATTTATGATGAGCAATATCAGTCTCATCCTGGTAAAATAAATATCTAAATTATGGTTTTAAAAATAATTTAAATGTTGAAGTTGTCACTTTTACCCTTCAAAGAGAAAAAAATAATAAAATAATAGCTTAAAGATAATGAAAAGCTATGCCACATTTTGTTAGAGAGTTCTAAGTATTACATAATAATGTTACATATAAATTTTAAACAATGTATTAAGTACCATTTCTATTAATTAAAATGACATTTTAATTTGAAACTGAAAGAATCAAATTACTTGTCAGACAAAAGCGTACTACACGATTGAAAGGGATAACTGTACCTTGTGGTTGAGTAGACCAGTTACTTAACATCCATCTGTAAGGGACCGTTTTCTGAATCCACTACAGGACATTTTAATATATTTTTAGGCTGTAATAAGTTATTATGAGGCTTAAATAAGGTAATATATGCAATCATAGTTGATGGTATGCTATTTAAATAGTTATTTGTAGCTCTCATAAAATTTTATTAACAGTATTAAAGCAATAACAAATTTTAATAAATCATTACAATTCCTTATTACAAAATTTTTATTATATCATTTCTGTTGCTCAAATTTGGACTATAATAGCCTCTTAATTGATGTGACAATAAAACTCTGGCAGTGGAGCACATGGCAGGTTGTATTTTAAGAAACACTTCCGAGAGCCATTTTCCACTATGAAACTTAAGTAAATTATAAAGAACACCAAACAAAAATAATCAGCACATGAAGCACTAATTTCAACTGAAAATTTGAAGAATAAATTCTAACCTGCAAATAAAAAAAAAAAACCAATTGTAAGAATTGATACTGACATTGTGCAGAAAAAAAATATAATATTTTTGGCCCATAGCTATTATAGAAGTAATCATTGACAATGGTTTATTTCTATATTTTAAATGTGAAGGGTTTAAAAGGTTAAATTTAAGTTACAGTTACTATATCAGCCAGGAATCAAAACACATGACAAATATTTAAACTGAAGGTATATCATTTGACTATAAGGTATGCACCTGTTATAGAATTGAGACCAGAACAAAAACACAGAGGTACACGAGAGGTAATTGAATGGAGTAGCTAATAGCCCCAAGTCTGGAGGATATAAGGGGAAAACGTTGAGTTTATCAGATTTTAGAGGGACAAAGGAAAACAGCGCTCCTGGCTGGAGCTCAGGCTGCCATGGGCCCTTTGAGGGAGTACAGTGAAGCTGGTTGTAGGAATGCCAAAAGAAGCTACAGGCTAGGACCAAAAGACTGCTGAGGAGATTTGTTGTGGGACCAACAGCAAGCAAATAAGGGGCAAGGCTCCTCTGTTCTCCTTTCACCTTTCAATCACTCTAAATCCCCTGTGTTAGCACAATCTAGCAAGAAGTCAGTGGTGGAACTAGACCTGTCCTTTGCAGAATCTGAGCCTCAGCTCTCACGAAGCAAAGAATGGAATTGAGATTTAGAAGCAATAGCTTCCTAAGCTATAGTCTCATATAGGTTCCCATTATATTCTTATAGTTTGTTTCCACCCAAATAAAGAAAAATTTATTGCTTTTAAGATTTGACCCCGGTAGGTCCTTGAATTTTTGACTCCTCCTGTCCTCCTCTCTTCTCAATATTTCTTTTTCATCTCCCCACCAAGTACCTTTACTATTTTCCAGGCACATTAATTTCTACAACTTGTCATTCTATTTCTCACACTGGAGAATTTGCATGTCCTGGGTGCCCTGGGCGACATTCTCTTCACTCTACTTCAGCTGGTAAACTGTTACAAGTGCTTCAGGAGTCAGCCAAGATATCATTATCTTTTTTCTTGAGTGACAGGTGCCCTTCTTATCGACTATGATGGCACTACTTGCTTACCTCTATTTGGGAACATAAAGCACAGTACAATAATGGACTCATTTTTAGCTATGTCGATAGACCATAAACCACTCGAGTGGAGCGACTATTTTCTGTTCATCCTCATTTTGGAAAATAGGATGTGTTTAATATATATTTATTGGATTTTATTTCAGAAAGCTATAGGCACACTGTGACAGGGTTAATATGGTTGCTGTGTTTGAGCACTAAATTTGATCATTGGCTTCATAGAAGTGAAGAGGGGAGGAGAAAGCAGCAAGATAAATTGAAGCAAAACTTTTACCTTTACTATGAAATGTGAAAAGAATACCAATGCATAAAAAGCCTTAAAAATGTGTTATAGATACGAATGGGCAAATTGATCTGCATGCAAAAGAGTATAGGAACAAAAACTTGATCATAATTAAAATGTATTATCAGTGTTTTTTTTTTTGTTGTTGTTTTTTGTTTTTTGTTTTTTTTTACTGTCTCATGGAACATAACTATCATTTGACAGGACCCAGAGCAACAAAACATAAAGGGGAATCAACCAAAGGAGCTGATAAGAGAAAATTAGCTGCTAATATTAAAGTATATTTCTGATCAAATGGCAGTTAGTTTGCATTTGGTTAAAAAAAGAAATAGTGGAGGAATGACAAAAAGGAAGAATAACAAAGAGCATTAGATGAAAGACATGAGAACGTTTAAAAGAATAAAGAGCATATGAAAAAAAAGAAATATCAAAAGAGAAAAAAAGAGGATTTGGCACGTTCTGATGGGCCATACATAACTTGTAAGAATGCCAAGTGGTGTACCAAAGTCCATTTAGATGAGATCCTGAGAAGCTCTGAAGCATCTGAATAGATGTGTTATATCCGATTTTACATAAATTCAACTTTTATCCAGATTGCCTTTATGGGCAATGTTAGCTGTTAGGATAATACTATTTCTTAAACTATTTCATTTCTCTTTGGCAAATGTCATATAAAATTTAAACTGATGATATTCTTTTATCTTGATTTATAACATCCATTCCTCATGTAAAATGATAGGCTTTATAATTGAGGAAATATGTTATGCCATTTTATTGACATCAGTCAGGTCATAAAAGAGCTCATTTTTGCTTCTGTAATGAAGAGAAAGAAAAGTAAAATTTTGCATCTGATGAAGACTTTTAAAAACTAGGATGATAGACAAGTCTTGTTCCTTAGAGAATAAATGGGGATTGTTAGAGATAAGAATATTCTCAGGAACCTTGACCCTCTTTTTCTCTCTCACCTCTAATCCCAAACTGAAGATTTCACTTTCAAATATCCTGAGGCTAATTATTTTCCTGATTGATCTTCTTAAATGAGCTTTTCACTGCTTCATCTAAAGGACGCGTGCCCCTCCCTAAATCTTTTGTCAAACTTGCTTATATAAAGATTATCCCTCAGAGGTGATTTCAGTATTTTGTTAAATAGGTCAGCCTGAAACAAAATGGAAACCAACATTATATGTATGTTATGATGGTGAGAATTTCTGAGAATGTGAATGAATATGGATTTAGATTCCTGTAACAGCAATGCCAAATTACCTTAGGAATTAGTCTTGACAACAACTAGGTTGTTTTCAAATATCTCTTTTGAAAATGAGCATATTTGCATTGGGATTTGTATACTAGTCACTAAATTAATGCAAGAACCTTCAGTGGCGTAAGGTACATTTGCCTTTCATGAACTTCAACTTTGAAATTCTATCATTCATACTTCAAGGCTGAGTTCAGAGTAAAAATTTATAAAATTCCACTTTATGCTGAATTCTATTATACTTTGGCATCATTTTAATTCTACACTTTGTTAAATATGGAAACTCTCTTTCTAAAAGTGTTTCACCATGTATAGAAGAACATCAGGCCAGTGTACATGGTTTTCGGGCCAAATACTACATGAGTTACATTATGGAGATTCATTTCTCCTAAAAGTTAAATAAAGTGAAATATTTGCTCTTAGCCACATACACCTAAGAATCAGGGCTGGCTTCAATGGCTGGTGAACAGAGCAGATGCACAGGGCCCCACAGTCAAAACAGCCCCATGTTTGTGATGAAATGCTTTCTGTCCACTGTCTTGAAATTCTTTTTTTTTTAATTTTTTTAAATCTTTATTTATTTTTGAGAGATACACAGAGTGCAAGAAGGAGAGGGACAGAGAGAGAGGGAGACACAGAATTTGAAGCAAGCTCCAGGCTCTGAGCTATTAGCACAGAGTTCCACGTGGGGTTTGAACTCACGAACTACGAGATCGTGACCTGAGCCAAAGTTGGAAGCTTAACCGACTGAGCCACCCTGGCGCCCACCACTGTATTGAAATTCTTAATTTTGCCTTTGGATTTCTTTAAGTGAAGCTCAATGGAATAGTGAAGCATACTTCAGGTCTTAGCAACTGGGCTCACGTTTTCCAGAACCACATGTTGCCTTACCAGGATGTATTCTTCATGTTTTTCCTCCACCCCCTAGTATCCCAGGATTTTCTTGACCTACCCCTCTTTTTCTCTGTCCCACCACTTCTGCCATCCTCCACCCCTGACTTATTTGTGTAAGCAGAGGGGGAGAAAGGAGAAAGCCTGTGTTCTGTTATTGCCCTTTATCCCTTGCAGCGATCAGAGGATGAGGAAGGGAGGGACAAGGCCTGTACACAGCACGGCATCTCAAGGAGGAGATATTGGCCATCCCCATCCTGGCCTGGTAGTGCCACAGTATGTTTGGTGAGCCTCTTGCTGACCTTTGATCCAGGTGTTGATTATGGAGGTTGCAATCCCTCGAAGGTCACCCTTCCACATGTATTGAGGTGGTGATTTGTTGGAAGTGGTGATTGATTTCACAGACCTCAAGTGAGGCATTATGCCTCAGTGTGGTGCCTAAGAGAAGGTGGAACCTGGCAGCTGATGAGCCAGGTGTACGTAGGTGCACATGATCAGATCCTGTGAGAGTCTGCACTTGCCCCTTGAGTGCCCTGTGACTAAAGAAGTGTAGCATTAATGGCAAATAAAAACACTGACAAATGCTACAAATAGGCACTAAATAAATGCTCTATTGCTAATGATTAAACACAGTAGAAATTAGAATCCTATGTAAAAGGCATACATTACAAGATATAGATAGATATTATCAATGTCAGCTTCATATCATGTAGAAATTTGGACAGTAGATGTCCATAACTGAGAGTATGATTAGGAAAGTAGAATCAGTATGATTCTTATGTAATTTTTCACAATATGAAAATTATACATGTTTAATATTTGAATTATTAAAAAGGTTAGACTTTATATGGTTGAGGGAGTCGATAAAAAAGCCTGTGAGGCTAAAGCCTCAGTCCACAGGGCTGGCAGATGGGAAAAAAAAGTTGAGTGTGAAATAATGGAGAGTTGGAACCCAGAGGACAATCTAAAACCTACAAGGACAAAGTGAATTATTTTTAACTGCATCAAATATCAATGACATTTTTCGACCTGCAGCAGAAGCTGGTGTACTTCATATAGAGTTACACAAGTGCCCAACCTAGAACTTGGATTACCTAAAAGATAAGGTCAATTGTCTATAGACCTAACTATCATCTCCTCTGGACAAAGTGAGCTGGTACAACTGCAGCAATGTATTAGAGTTACTGCGACACCGGGTTTTGTAATACTTTTCACAGTGTACAGGCTGCTGCTTTGCTTCCAATTTAAAAATCTCCCGCAAATTTCTCTTGTGACCACCCTGCACACAGAACCACAAAGGAAAAAAAAAAACAAACAAACATGTACTTTTTAAAAAACATGTAATTTTAGATGCAGTTTAGTTAGATAAACAGAGTACAAAGCCATTATAGATCCCATTGTTATTCTATATCAAGCATATCAATGCTTTGAAATATTGGTGACGAAGTGGGTTTGATAAGGAAGATTTCTTTCCAAAGAATTGTGCTGTGAATCTCATTTTCCTGCCTCTCAACAGGAAGATATAAGGGGTAGTAACTCTTAAACTCAATATTAGTGAGAGAGGCTTCAAAGGGACCACTCATTGACTTTGGTATACAATGGTGTGTGTGTGTGTGTGTGTGTGTGTGTGTGTGTGTGTGTGTGTGTGTGTCTGGGTTAATCCAGGAGACGGTTACAGGAGTCACATTTTAGAAAAGTGAACATGATTTGCATCAACAGAGTAAAAGCCGGTGTCAGGGAAATAACTGCACTACCTTATGACAGCGGGTCAAGTACACATGAATCCTGGAGACCAGATGAGCAATCCTAGTAGAAATGAAAAGAAATCTCACTTAAGATGATGTCTTAGTTTATGTTCCTGCGAAGAAAAATCTAGGATGAAGATTCTTGTTCAAGTGATTTATCGCCGGGGTGTTTTCAATAAAAGAGTTGTCTTAGTGTTCTATGCTGTGTAACAAATTACCACAAAATTATAAGATTAAAACTACACCCATTTATTATCTCAGGTTCTGTAAGTCAGAAGTCTGGGCACAGCTTGGTTGGGTTCTCTGCTCAAGGTCTCAGAGGCTGAAATCAGATAGTGTTGCATTTTTACAAAGTGTTGTCTCTGTGCTGATCCCTTGCTGTGTCTTTAAGAGACCATTCTTTTGCACCCATATTTTTGTCTAGTAGATTCTGGATGGTGTAATATGTAGTAGCACCAGTTCACCCCATGTTTTGAAGGTACTGCTTCCTTTCCTTAGCTTTAAGTTTTTCCCTCACACCTAGCAAATATTATGCAAGATCCCATATCAGAAGATCCTCTTTACATCTACAGAGAGTGGTGCTGGCTGAAGCACTGTGGGAAGGAAAGACAAACCCATATTTTACCCTAGTCAGTATAAACATTGCCAGTTCTAGGGATGAAGGTGACTGATGTTAGGCACTTTAACGAAATGGTTGGCTGGTCTTCTCGAAGTTTGGTTTTATGGACTCAGTGTATGTCTCTATTGGTTGTAGGTCAGGAGTGGCAGTCACCAGATCAATTTTGGTGAAAGAGCTGATGCTACTGAGCTGCCGAATAGCTTCCAACTCTGCCCCCATGGCAAGTCCATCTGGAGAACAAAGAAAAAGCCAGGACAATCCAGCATTTAGATGCTATGGGGTGTACCAACAAAAGCGGAAGCTTAGGTAGAATTGGAATTGCCTAGCTGAAAACAGTAGCAGTGCTTCTGTCTAGGAACTTACCATGGAGAGGTCCAACAAGAAAGTCTGTGAAGAAACTATATACATTAACATGAGATAGCTTATAATCTTTAAATAAGCCTTTGTTGAGAAGGGGGCATTGTGCATAGACTTAGATTATTCTCTTTCTTCTCTATGCTTCAACTTCAGAGATATCAGGAAGTATGGTTCGGAAGTGGAAAAAAAGGAGATATTAATTTAAATTCAAGCTAGGAGTTTTGATTATCGGTTCTGAAAAAATTTACTTTCTAAATTGGGAGTATATTTGCAATTTAAATTGACTGTAGGCCTCTGAATTGCTTATGAATGACCAGAAAAGATATGAGCATATGACAGATTTTATTCACTGTCAGGGTAAGAACTACCAACTATGTCCCATGAGTCTTGTTTAGTTCAAAATATAGACTGCCTTAGGTATGTCCTGCAGATGAGAGGTTGACAGCCGTCCTGAAAATAAAGAGAAAACGTAAGGTGTAAATGTGTGTGTTAGGCAGAGTCTAGACTGACACAGACCAAACACTACAGAATATGAAGCCAAGAGGTAGTTGACCAGGATCCCACAGAACAGCCTATGACCTCATGTTTCCCCTAGACCTCACCTCAAACAGGACTACTAAAGAGAAGGTAAAAAATAAAAATGGGGACCACTGGGTGGATCGGTCAGTTAAGCATCTGACTTTGGCTCAGGTTATGATCTCGTGGTTTCTGGGTTCAAACCTGATGTAGGGGTCCATGCTGACGGTCTGGAGCCTGCTTGGGAGTCTCCCTCTCTCCTCTCTCTTTGTCCCTATCCCTTTTGTGCTCTCTCTCTCTCTCTCTCTCAATAAATAAATAAGAACTTTAAAAAAATTCTTAAAAAAATGTTATCATAGAGAAAGCTAAAATTAGATTTTGCCAGAAAGCCTTGATTCTTGGTTATATTTTATGGAAAGGATGATGCATAGGTCTCATTTTTCTTGTAAGCGCTCTTTTTTTTTTTTTTTACCCTTATTGACCAATAGATGTGCAAAGAAACGATATTTGACACATAGTATATGAGATTTCTAGACCTTTCCTTATAACTTCTGCCATTCACTATGCACACTATTATCAATCCATGACTTACCATTTTTTAATACAAAGCTTTTAATTTGTTTTTATATTTTATTTAATTTGTATTTATTGAATTTAATTTGTTTTATTTATTTAATTTATTTTTTAATGTTTTTATTTATACTTTTAAAGCACTCTGGATCCAAAGCACTTTGAAAAAAAAGGGCTGCTTAGTAATAGTAACTTCAATAAGAAATGATACATATAGATTTTTCCTCAGTGTTTGCTTCAATTCTCTCATATATTTTGCTTTGTAGTATTTAAAAGTTTTCCAATAAACTTATATCTCTTTGAAGATGGACTTTATGATTTAAAAATAAAACATTCTTTAATATTTTTTATTTAGTCTCATAGATTTCTCAAATCTTACTTTCAAAGAATGTGTTGTATAAATAACCAAATAATGGCTAATCGGTGGAGAGAAACATGGTTTAATCCTACACAAAGACTGCTCTAAAATTTCTGAGGGCCAGCTTTGTAATCCTGAACACAAACTGATAACAATGTCACAAGTCATTACCCAAGAAGACAAATTATTTGAATAAGACCCTTATTCCCTCAAGAACTACAGCTCATGTTTTTGAGTTAACCAACTTTAGTACAGGAACTATTCATGGAGATAAAGTTGATTTTGTATGTGTGCTTAAAAGGTGAATATGATTAATATCCCTGACTATACTTTGGTCATGTAGTTAAATTAGAACATGTTTCTAGCAATTAATTCATAGTGTCATAAAAATAACTTTTACATCACCAATTTATGCCCTAAAGAGCAATAAAACACGTGCAAATTCTTCTGAAGACTATTAATAATAAAAAGACAAAAAATGAAGGTAAATATTTAATTACATCTGTTACCATGGAATAAGATTTTTGTGTATTAATTCCATCTTCTCTATTACCGCTCACTTCACATTCTAAACTCCTACACAAATGCATGTCTGTGTTTTCTTTTGCTAGGGTTAGAGATATAATACAAAATTATTGCATCATTGTACATATGCAATAAAAAGTGACTTTGAATAAAAATGTATGGTAATATTTTATAGAACATAAAGGAGAAGAAGCAATATCTGATACACTCATATGTTTTCATATTTGACAGTGAGGTAAAAATTTTATTAAAATATTATTTTCCAGAACTGATTGCCAAAAATTGTTAAAGATTTGTTTTGTTTTGTTTTGTTTTTTACTTTTCTACTCAATTACCTTTGTTATACCCAAAGCAATCATTTAATTTCTAATACTAATTAGTGTATTTGTGAGTTCAATTAAGGAATACTTTTCTCTTTTACTTCTTTACATTTACATTTTTTACTCTTTTACATTTAGTTTTTGTCAGAAAATCCAGGATATAAGGGTAAATAACTCATAGCTACAACATTTCGTGATCTTTAATTCAAGTATAGGGGATAAAAACTATAATATAAAGAAAGTATGCCAATTTCCATGAAAATTATATCATATTTTATAGGATTTCCGGTAGTAATAAATTTTTCCAAGTGGGCTTTTCAGTGAATGTATGAATTTAAAAATGCCCTTTGAGTAAGACCTACAACAGTGGAATAGATTTTACTAATTGGATGTTGGGCATTCCCCATAGAACAGAATATCAAAAGATCCAGCTTGTTTGACCTGTATAATACATTTCAGAAAGTAGGATGGGGGCACCTGGGTGGCTTGGTTGGTTGGCCATCCGACCTGGCTCAGGTCATGATCTCACGGTCTGTGAGTTTGAGCCCCACATCGGGCCCTGTGCTGATAGCTCAGAGCTTGGAGCCTGCTTCAGATTCTGTGTCTCCCTTTCTCTCTCTGCCCCTCCCCAACTCATGCTGTGTTTCTCTCTCTCTTTCAAAAATAAATAAACATTTTAAAAAATGTTTTTAAAAAGTAGGAATGTAAGACTCACAAGACAGTTGGACCAGATTTGTGGAGGTGTTTGAATTCAGCAGGAATGGGATTTATATGTATTTATATTGTATATATTATAACTAATTACATATCATATGTATTTTCATCTAAGTAGGAATATACAAAATAGATTTGTATGTACTGGATTGTTTGAAATGTGAATGAAGACAACCAATTTTTTTTTTTTTTTTTTTTTTTGCTATAATCAAATATGGTCTTTGTAAGTATGCATGTCTATGTAGTTTGTGGGTCTTACATGTGTATGTTTGTGATTATCTGGGATGCATGCTGAAGATAAGTTATAGAGAAGGCTCCTTTAAAGTCTGCTGGGAATTGGGGTGCCTGGGTGGCTCAGTCGGTTAATCATCTGACTCTTGATTTTGGCTCAGGTCATGATCTCATGGTTTGTGAGGTTGAGCCCAGCACAAGGCTCTGTGCTGACAGTGCGGAGAGTGCTCGGGATTCTCTCTTCCTCTGTTTCTCTCTCTCTCTCTCTCTCTCTCTCTCTCTCTCTGCCCCTCTCCCACTCATGCCTGCTTTCTAAATAAATAAATAAATAAACAAATAAACAAATAAACTTAAAAAAAGCTAAATAAGCTGAAATATCAAAAACTCTAAAAAAGTTAAAAAATAAAGTCTGCTGAGAATAGACAATTGATCAGAGTGATAGGATTTAATGAAAGTTTTGAGAAATATGAGTATGAAGATATACAAAGATATACAAAACTAGATATTGCTTTTTTGGTCACTCTTCATATAATGTTATGTTTTTATAAACTGGTGATTTCTTATAAGTTCATAATATTTAAATGAATGTCAGCATACTATTTTCTCTCTGCCTTTTTTGTGTAAGATTTCATGAGTTCCACCAAGCTTTCTCTGCTGATTGGGATGTGACCGAGAATAGATAGAAAGGAAGAAGTTCTGCATTCTACTGCCAGTCCTATCAACCTGAGAAAAACCTGTCTTTATATATTTATATAATGAGATCCTTTAAGTTTTTGAACACAAGGGTGTGTGACTTAAAAATAAATAAGCCAATCAAAACTTTGAAAACTACTGCTGACAGTTTCTCTATAGTAAAAAGTTGAAGCCCTCAAAACTATGAAGTAATAATTACCTAACGGTATTAGGTAAATATCATCCATATTGAAGAGAAATGTTCAGGAAAGCCCAATAATTTGGACCAAAAGAGCAGCAGATAACTGAAAGTTCCTGTTATTGTAAAGAAATGCTTGGCAGAATGAAGTCAGACCATTCTTTCACCCTAACCCAAAAGTACCAGGGTGACCTTCTGCAAAAGGTTAGTGCAAGGCTGAGGACCGTTCAGATGCTCGCTGCCCACCAAGATAATTGATAGAACAGCCAACGCAGGTTTCTGTCGTTGTGTGACTCATGTGGCCTACTCCCAATGAAGCTATTATATTGCTCCCAGAGTAGGTCATACAACAAAGCTGTTTTGTGTGCACATCACTTCAAAAAGACACTTGCTCATAATTACTCTAGGGCACATAGGTTATGTCACATTACACAGCTGAATCCAAGTAGTTTCATAAAGTGATTTCTAAACCTGCTTCTACTGAGGCCTAATAAACATCAGTGACTTTACTAAGGACATGATAATAAAAAAATAGACCCGTGCTACCCATGAAGGTACTAAACCGGCCACTCCAGCCACTCATGCAAACTAAAAAGCTAGGGTTTCTTATTAATCACCCTTAGGTATCTATTCTTTTCAAGACATGTAAGGAGTTTTTCCTTTATATAATCTCCTTAGTCATATTTTGTTTGGCATTAAAATTTTCTCTACAAGTCTACCCAACTATAATTATTTTTTCGTTTACAACCTACCAGTGATGATTTCCGAATAGTTTATCTTTTCTGTATCACTGTTTTGGAATATTTAAGTTAAGAATGATAATTTCAGGGAAACTACAAGCATAAACAAAATGAGAGAGGACACATTACCTTGGATAATCTCAAAGGACAAAGGATGTCAGTGCTGTTTAATTAACAATGACTAAAAATTATACATGTGTGATTTAAAATTGTGTTGACTATGAGACATCAAATTGGTCTTTTTGAACTAAGCAGTGTTTAGGTCACAGAGATAAACACATGTAAACATTAGGGATTGGTGCTTTGATTTTTTTTTTTAAGTTTATTTTCACTTATACACAATGCACACATATACACCAGTTTTTTTTTTATTTCAAGTTTTTATTTTTTGGTTTGTTTTTCCATCCTTGATTTGATTTTATTTATTTTTTCTTATTTTTTCAATATATGAAGTTTACTGTCAAATTGGTTTCCATACAACACCCAGTGCTCATCCCAAAAGGTGCCCTCCTCAATACCCATCACCCACCCTCCCCTCCCTCCCACCCCCCATCAACCCTCAGTTTGTTCTCAGTTTTTAACAGTCTCTTATGCTTTGGCTCTCTCCCACTCTAACCTCTTTTTTTTTTTCCCTTCCCCTCCCCCATGGGTTTCTGTTACGTTTCTCAGGATCCACATAAGAGTGAAACCATATGGTATCTGTCTTTCTCTGTATGGCTTATTTCACTTAGCATCACACTCTCCAGTTCCATCCATGTTGCTACAAAGGGCCATATTTCATTCCTTCTCATTGCCACGTAGTATTCCATTGTGTATATAAACCACAATTTCTTTATCCATTCGTCAGTTAATGGGCATTTAGGCTCTTTCCATAATTTGACTATTGTTGAGAGTGCTGCTATAAATATTGGGGTACAAGTGCCCCTATGCATCAGTACTCCTGTATCCCTTGGATAAATTCCTAGCAGTTCTATTGCTGGGTCACAGAGGAGATCTATTTTTTAATTTTTTGAGGAACCTCCACACTGTTTTCCAGAGCAGCTGCACCAGTTTGCATTCCCACCAACAGTGCAAGAGGGTTCCCGTTTCTCCACATCCTCTCCAGCATCTATAGTCTCCTGATTTGTTCATTTTGGCCACTCTGACTGGCGTGAGGTGATATCTGAGTGTGGTTTTGATTTGTATTTCCCTGATGAGGAGCGACGTTGAGCATCTTTTCATGTGCCTGTTGGCCATCCAGATGTCTTCTTTAGAGAAGTGTCTATTCATGTTTTCTGCCCATTTCTTCACTGGGTTATTTGTTTTTCAGGTGTGGAGTTTGGTGAGCTCTTTATAGATTTTGGATACTAGCCCTTTGTCCGATATGTCATTTGCAGATATCTTTTCCCATTCCGTTGGTTGCCTTTTGTTTTGTTGGTTGTTTCCTTTGCTGTGCAGAAGCTTTTTATCTTCATAAGGTCCCAGTAATTCATTTTTGCTTTTAATTCCCTTGCTTTTGGGGATGGGTCAAGTAAGAAATTGCTACGGCTGAGGTCAGAGAGGTCTTTTCCTGCTTTCTCCTCTAGGCTTTTGATGGTTTCCTGTCTCACATTCAGGTCCTTTATCCATTTTGAGTTTATTTTTGTGAATGGTGTGAGAAAGTGGTCTAGTTTCAATCTTCTGCATGTTGCTGTCCAGTTCTCCCAGCACCATTTGCTAAAGAGACTGTCTTTTTTTCCATTGGATGTTCTTTCCTGCTTTGTCAAAGATTAGTTGGCCATACGTTGTTGGGTCTAGCTCTGGGGTTTCTATTCCATTCCATTGGTCTATGTGTCTGTTTTTGTGCCAATACCATGCTGTCTTGATGATGACAGCTTTGTAGTAGAGGCTAAAGTCTGGGATTGTGATGCCTCCTGCTTTGGTCTTCTTCTTCAAAATTACTTTGGCTATTCGGGGCCTTTTGTGGTTGCATATGAGTTTTAGGATTGTTTGCTGTAGTTTCGAGAAGAATGCTGGTGTAATTTTGATTGGGATTGCATTGAATGTGTAGATAGCTTTGGGTAATATTGACATTTTGACAATATTTATTCTTCCAATCCATGAGCACGGAATGTCTTTCCATTTCTTTATATCTTCTTCAATTACTTTCATAAGCTTTCTATACTTTTCAGCATACAGATCTTTTACATCTTTGGTTAGATTTATCCCTAGGTATTTTATGCTTGGTGCAATTGTGAATGGGATCAGTTTCTTTATTTGTCTTTCTGTTGCTTCATTGTTAGTGTATAAGAATGCAACTGATTTCTGTACATTGATTTTGTATCCTGCAATTTTGCTAAATTCATGTATCAGTTCTAGCAGACTTCTGGTGGAGTCTATCAGATTTTCCATGTATAATATCATGTCACCTGCAAAAAGTGAAACCTTAACTTCATCTTTGCCAATTTTGATGCCTTTGATTTCCTTTTGTTGTCTGATTGCTGTAGAACTTCCAACACTATGTTAAACAACAGCGGTGAGAAGGACATCCCTGTCGTGTTCCCGTCTTAGGGAAAAAGCTCTCATTTTTCCCCATTGAGGATGATGTTAGCTGTGGGCTTTTCATAAATGGCTTTTATGATCTTTAAGTATGTTCCTTCTATCCCGACTTTCTCAAGGGTTTTTATTAAGAAACATTGCTAAATTTTGTCAAAGGCCTTTTCTGCATCGATTGACAGGATCATATGGTTCTTATCTTTTCTTTTATTAATGTGATGTATCACATTGATTGATTTGCGAATGTTGAACCAGCCCTGCCACCCAGGAATGAATCCCACTTGATTATGGTGAATAATTCTTTTTATATGTTGTTGAATTCAATTTGTTAGTATCTTCTTGAGAATTTTTGCATCCATATTCATCAGGGATATTGGCCTGTAGTTCTCTTTTTTTACTGGGTCTCTGTCTGTGTTAGGAATCAAAGTAATACTGGCTTCATAGAATGAGTCTGGAAGTTTTCCTTCTCTTTCTATTTTTGGAATAGCTTGAGAAGGATAGGTATTATCTCTGCTTTAAACATCTGGTAGAACTCCCCTGGGAAGCCATCTGCTCCTGGACTCTAATTTGTTGGGAGATTTTTGATGAGTGATTCAATATCTTCACTGGTTATGGGTCTGTTCAAGCTTTCTATTTCCTCCTGACTGAGTTTTGGAAGCCTGTGGATGTTTAGGAATTTGTCCATTTCTTCCAGTTGTCCAGATTGTTGGCAAACAATTTTTTATAGTATTCCCTGATAATTGCTTGTATCTCTGAGGGATTGGTTGTAATAATTCCATTTTCATTCATGATTTTATCTATTTGAGTCATCTCCCTTTTCTTTGTGAGAAGCCTGGCTAGAGGTTTATCAATTTTGTTTATTTGGTCAAAAAACCAACTCTTGGTTTCCTTGATCTGCTCTGCAGTTTTTTAGATTCTATATTGTTTATTTCTGCTCTGATCTTTATTATTTCTCTTCTTCTGCTGGGTTTAGGCTGTCTTTGCTGTTGTGCTTCTACTTCCTTTAGGTGTGCTGTTAGATTTTGTATTTGGGATTTTTCTTGTTTCTTGAGATAGGCCTGGATTGCAATGTATTTTCCTCTCAGGACTGCCTTCGCTGCATCCCAAAGCGTTTGGATTGTTGTATTTTCATTTTCGTTTGTTTCCATATATTTTTAAATTTCTTCTCTAATTGCCTGGTTGACCCATTCATTCTTTAACCTCCATGCTTTTGGAGGTTTTCCAGACTTTTTCCTGTGGTTGATTTCAAGCTTCATAGCATTGTGGTCCGAAAGTATGCATGGTATGATTTCAATTCTTGTATACTTATGAAGGGCTGTTTTGTGACCCAGTATGGGCTCTATCGTGGAGAATGTTCTATGTGCACTCGAGAAGAAAGTATATTCTGTTGCTTTGAGATGCAGAGTTCTAAATATATCTGTCAAGTCCATCTGATCCAATATATCATTCAGGGCCCTTGTTTCTTTATTGACCGTGTGTGTCTAGATGATCTATCCATTTCTGTAAGTGGAGTGTTAAAGTCCCCTGTGATTACCACATTCTTATAAATAAGGTTGCTTATGTTTATGAGTAATTGTTTTATATATTTGGGGCCTCCTATATTTGGCGCATAGACATTTATAATTGTTAGCTCTTCCTGATGGATAGACCCTGTGATGATTATATAATGCCCTTCTTCATCTCTTGTTACAGCCTTTAATTTAAAGTCTAATATGTCTGATATAAGTATGGCTACTCCAGCTTTCTTTTGACTTCCAATGGCATGATAAATAGTTTTCCATCCCCTCACTCTCAATCTAAAGGTGTCCTCAGGTCTAAAATGAGTCTCTTGTAGACAGCAAATAGATGGGTCTTGTTTTTACCCATTCTGATACTCTATGTCTTTTGGTTGGCGCATTTAGTACATTTGCATTCATAGAAAGATATGGGTTCAGAGTCATTGTGATGTCCGTAGGTTTCATGCTTGTAGCGATGTCTCTGGTAATTTATCTCACAGGATCCCCCTTAGGATGTCTTGTAGGGCTGGTTTAGTGGTGACGGATTCCTTCAGTTTTTGTTTGTTTGGGAAGACCTTTATCTCTCCTTCTATTCTAAATGTCAGACTTGCTGGATAAAGGATTCTCGGCTGCATACTTTTTCTGTTCATCACATTGAAGATCTCCTGCCAATCCTTTCTGGCCTGCCAAGTTTCAGTAGAGAGATCAGTCACGAGTCTTATAGGTCTCCCTTTATATGTTAGAGCACGTTTATCTCTAGCTGCTTTGAGAATTTTCTCTTTATCCTTGTATTTTGCCAGTTTCACTATGATATGTCGTGCAGAAGATCAATTCAAGTTACGTCTGAAGGGAGTTCTCTGTGCCTCTTGGATTTCAACGCCTTTTTCCTTCCCCAGATCCAGGAAGTTCTCAGCTATTATTTCTTCAAGTACCCCTTCAGCACCTTTCCCTCTCTTCTTCCTCTGGAACACCAATTATGCATAGATTATTTCTCTTTAGTGCATCACTTAGTTCTCTAATTTTTGCCTCATACTCCTGGATTTTTTATCTTTTTCTCAGCTTCTTCTTTTTCCATAATTTTATCTTCTAGTTCACCTATTCTCTCCTCTGCCTCTACAATCTGAGCCGTAGTTGTCTCCATTTTATTTTGCAGCTTGTTGATAGCATTTTTTAGCTCCTCCTGGCCGTTCTTAGTCCCTTGATCTCTGTAGCAAGAGATCATCTGCTGTCCTTTATACTGTTTTCAAGCCCAGAGATTAATTTTATGACTATTATTCTAAATTCTCTTCCAGTTATATTGTTTAAATCATTTTTGATCAGTTCCTTAGCTGTTGTTATTTCCTGGACATTTTTCTGAAGGGAATTCTTCTGTTTTGTCATTTTGGATAGTCTCTGGAGTGGTTCGGACCTGCAGGGCACTTCCCCTGTGCTGTCTTGAATAACTTGCGTTGATGGGCGGGGCCACAGTCAGACCTGATGTCTGCCCCCAGCCCACTGATGGGGCCACAGTCAGACTGGTGTGTGCCTTCTCTTCCCCTCTCCTAGGGGCGGGATTCACTGTGGGGTGGCGTGGCCCGTTTGGGCTACTTGCACACTGCCAGGGTTGTGGTGCTGGGGATCTGGCATATTAGCTGGGGTGGATCGGCAGGGTGCACAGGGGTGGGAGGGGCAGACTCAGCTCCCTTTTACTTTGGAGATCTGCTTTGGGAGCGGCCCTGCGGCACTGGGAGGAGTCAGACCCGCCAGAGGGATGGATCCTCAGAAGCACAGTGTTGGGTGTTTGCTGGGTGCAAGGAAGTTCCCTGGCAGGAACTGGTTCCCTTTGGGATTTTGGCTGGGGGATGGGCGAGGGAGATGGCGCTGGTGAGCGCCTTTGTTCACCGCCAATCTGAGCTCTGTCCTCTGGGGCTCAGCTCAACAACTCTCCCTCCCAGTGTCCTCCAGCCCTCCAGTTCTCCGAGCAGGGCTGTTAGCTTATAACCTTCCAGATGTCAAGTCCTGCTTGCTGTCAGAACACACTCCGTGCAGCCCTTCCGCTTTTGCCAGCCAGACTCGGGGGCTCTACTTGGCCGGCGGACCGCCCCTCAGCCCTGGCTCCCTCCCACCAGTCAGTGTAGCGTGCACCACCTCGCCGCCCTTCCTACCCTCTTCCGTGGGCCTCTCGTCTGCGCTTGGCTCCGGAGACTCCGTTCTGCTAATCCTCTGGCGGTTTTCTGGATTTTTTAGGCAGGTGTAGGTGGAATCTAAGTGATCAGCAGGTCGCGCGGTGAGCCCAGTGTCCTCCTATGCCTCCATCTTCCTGATTCCCCTATTTCAAGTTTTTAAATTAAATATATCAGTTGTTATAATTCTTCAGTTCCTCATAATATTTAACGCTAAGTTTTTTTGTTATACTATTTTCAAGTTGGAAAGCACCTCTTCTTTTAAAATATACACCACTCAATGTACTCTTATGAACATCTGTAGTATCATCTACTTGAAAGGTAAGTTTATATCAGAAATAATATTCTTTGCTTTTCATCCATTCAAAAAAGAATACAACTAATTTCAAAAAAAATCAAAACTGTTGTTTTTTGATAATAAAAATCTACCAATTAACAGTAATTATCGTGTATATATATCATACTGATAGATATATACACAAAAATGTATACTGTATATCAACTGTATGCGTGCACTGATCATAAAATTTTAAATTAAATTTCATAATTATTTAGCATTTATTCACTAAATGCTTCATTTTTATCTCATGAGTTTGCTATTAGTTTTCAAATGCTTTCTGAATATAGAGGTGAAATGAAGTTTAGATATAGTGAAGTAACTTTTATTTTCTTCTAAGATTTTATTTAAATTCAAGTTAGTTAACACATAGTATAGTATTGGTTTCAGGAGTAAAATTTAGCGATTCTTTGCTTACATTTAACACCCAGTGCTCATCACAACAATGCCTTCCTTAATGCCCATCCCTCATCTAGCGCATTCCCCCAGACACCTTTCCTCCAGAAACCCATACTTTGTTCTCTATAGTTAAGAGTCTTTTATGGTTTGTCTCCCTCTGTTTTTATGTTATTTTATTTTTCCTTTCCTTCCGCTATGTTCATCTGTTTTGTTTCTTAAATTTCACATATAAGTGAAATCAAATGGTATTTGTCTTTCTCTGACTGATTTGTTTTGCTTAACATAATATAGTTTAGATCCATATACATCATTGCAAATGGCAAGATTTCATTCTTTTTGATGGCCTGATGATATTCCATTGCATATAAAACCACATTTTCTTTATCCTTTTATCAACCGTTGGACATTTGGGCTCTTTCCAAAATTTGGCTATTATTGATAGTGTTAATATAAACATTGGACCGCATGTGTCTCTTCAAGTCAGTGTTTTTCTTTCCTTTGGATAGATACCTAGAGGTGTAATTGCTGGGTAATAACACAGTTCTATTTAAAACTTTTTGAGGAACCACTATACTGTTTTCCCAAGTGGATGCACCAGTTAAATTCCCACCAACAGTGTAAGATAAGAGTGTTCCCCTTTCTCCACAAACTCACCAGCATCTGTTGTTTTCTGAGTTGTTGATTTTTGCCATTCTGACAGTTGTGATATGCTGTCTCATTGTGGTTTTGATTGTGTTTTCCTGATGATGACTGATGTTGAACATTATTTCATATGTCTGTTAGTCATTTGTATGTCTTTGGACAAACGTCTGTTCATGTCTTCTGCCCATTTCTTACCTGGATTACTTATTTTTTGGGTGTTGAGCCCGATAAGCTCGGACTTTAGATACTAGCTCTTTATCTGATATGTTATTTGCAAATGACATATCTTCTCCAATCTTCTCCAATGACAGAATATTCTCCAATTCTGTAGGCTGCCTTTTAGTATTATTGATTGGTTTCTTCACTGTGCAGAAGCCTTTTACCTTAATGAAGTCCCAATAGTTCATTTGTGATTTTGTTTTCCACACCTCCATAAATGTGTATAGTAAGAAGTTGCTATGGCTAAGGTCAAAGATGTTATTGCCTCTGTTCTCTAAGAGTTTGATGGTTTCATGTCTCACATTTAGGTCTTTCATCATTTTGAATTTATTTTTTGTGCATGGCGTAAGAAAGTGGTTCAGGGTCATTCTTCTGCATGTCGCTGTTCAATTTTCCCAGCACCATTTGTTGAAGACAGTGTCTTGTTTCCATTGGATATTCTTTCCTGCTTGTTGGAATATTAGTTGACCACATAGTTGTGGGTTTATTTCTGGATTCTCTGTCCTGTTCCACTGACCTATGTGTCTGTTTTTGTGCCAGTACCATGCTGTCTTGATGATTATAGCTTTGTAATATAGCTTCAAGTGCAGAATTTTGATGCCTCTTGCTTTGCTTTGGTTTTCAATATCACTTTGAATATTTGGGAGTCTTTTCTGGTTCCACACAAATTTTAGAAGTATGTCTTCTACCTCTGTGAAAAATGCTAGGGATTGCCTTGAATGTATAGATTTCTTTGGATAGTACAGACATTTTAACAATATATGTTCTTCCAGTCCATGACCATGGGACATTTTTCCATTTCCTTATGTCTTCTTCAATTTCTTTCATAAGTGTTCTATTGTTTCCAGAATACAGATCTTTCACCACTTTGGTTAGGTTTATTTCTAGGAATCTTATGGGTTTTGGTTGAATTATAAGTGGGGTCAATTTCTTGATTTCTCTTCCTGCTACTTCATTATTGGTGTATAGAAATGCAACATGTTTCTGTACATTGATTTTATATCTTATGACTTTGCTGAATTCACATATCAGTTCTAGCAATTTTTTGGTGGAATCTTTCATGTTTTCTACATAGAATATACAACGTTATCTGAAAATAGCAAAACTTTGACTTGTTTCTTTTATTTCTTTCTGTTATAAGATTTGAGGCTGGGACTTGCAATATTATGTTGAACAACAGTGATGAGAATGGACATCTCTGTCGTGTTCCTGACGTTAGGGGAAAAGCTCTCAGGTTTTTCCATTGAGGATGCTATTAGCAGTGGGTTTTTCATATATGGCTTTTATGATTGAGGAATGTTCCTTCTATCCTTATGTTCTTGAGGATGCTTTTTCTGCATCAATTTCGAGGATCATAAGGTTCTTATATTTTCTCTTATTAATGGGGTATATCACATTTACTGATTTGCAGATATTGATCCACCCCTGCAGCCCAGAATAAATCCCACTTGATTGTGGTGAATAATACTTTTAAATTACTATTTGGTTCGATTTGATAATATCTTGTTGAGAATTTTTGCATCCATGCTCATCAGGGATATTGGTCTGTAATTCTTTTTAGTGATGTCTTTGTCCAGTTTGGGAATCAAGGTAATTCTGGCCTCATAGAAATAATTTGGAAGTTTTCCTTCCATTTCTATTTTTTTTAACAGTTTCAGAAGAATAGGTATTAATTCTTCTTTAAATGTTTGGTATAATTCCCCTGGGAAGCCATGTGGCCTTGGACTCTTTGTTGGGAGACTTTTGATTACTGATTCAATTTCTCTGTTGGTTAACAGTCTGTTCAAATTTTCTATTTCTTCCTGTTTCAGTTTTGGTAGTTTATATGTTTCTAGGAATTTACTCCTTTCTCCCAGATTGCCCAGTTCATTGGCATATAATTGCTCATAATATTCTCTTATAATTGTTTGTGTTTCTGCAATGTTGGTTGTGATCTCCCTTCTTTCATTTTTTTTATGTACTTGGGTCCTTTTCTTTTTGATAAGTCTGGCTAGGGGGTTATCAGTTTTGTTAATTCTTTCAAGGAACAAGCTCCTGGTTTTGTGGATTTGTTCTATTAGGTTTGCTTGTTTGTTTGTTTATTGAAGTGTTCCATATCATTTATTTCTGCTCTATTCTTTATTTTTTCCATTCTTCTGCTGGCTTTGGGCTTTATTTGCTGTTATTTCTCCAGCTCCTTTAATGTGTACAGTTAGTTTGTGTATTTGAGATATTTCTGGCTTTCTGAGAAGGCCTGTATTGCTATTTATGTCCCCCTTATGACTGCCTTTTCTGAATCCTAAAGATTTTGGACTGTTGTCTTTTGATACTCATTTGCTTCCATGTATTTTCTGATTTCTTTCTTAGTTTACTGGTTTACCAATTCATTCCTTAGTAGGATGTTCTTTTTTTAATGTTTATTTATTTTTGGAGAGGAAGAGAGAGAGTGAGACACAGAATACAGAAGCCAGCTCCAGGCACTGAGCTGCCAATGAACTGCAGTCTGAGAGATCATGACCTGAGCTGAAGTAAGATGCTTAATGGACTGAGCCACCTAGATGCCCCTCCTTAGTAGGATGTTCTTTAACCTCCATGTATTTGTGGCCTTCACAAGTTTTTTCTTGTCGCTGACTTCTAGTTTTATAGTGTTGCAGTCTGAAATGATACATGGTATGATCTCAGTCTTTTTGTACTAGTTGAGGCCTGATTTGTGTCCCAGTATGTGATCTATTTTGGAGAATGTTCCATGTGCACACAAAGAGAATGTGTATTTTGCTTCTTTACGATCAAATGCTCTAAATATATCTGTTAAGGACATCTGTTCCAGTGTGTCATTCAAAGTCATTGCTTCCTTATTGATCTTCTGCTTAGATGATTTGTCTGTTAAAGTACCTTACTATTATTGTATTATTTCAATGAGTTTCTTTAAATTTGTTATTAATTGACTTATATATTTGGCTGGACTACTTCCAGGTTGGGGGCATAAATATTTATAATTGCCAGATCTTGTTATATAGACCCCTCAATTATGATACAGTGCACTTCTGTTACACAGTGTTTGGTTTAAAATCGAGTTTGTCTGGTACAAATGTGGCTCCTCCAGTTTTCTTTTCATATTCTTAGCATGATAAATGATTCTCCATCCCCTCATTTTCAATCTGGAAGTTTCTTTGGATATAAAATGGTCTCTTATAAGAAGCATATCAATGGGTATTTTTTTTTTTATCCATTCTGATACCCTATGTCTTTTGATTGGCACATTTAGTCCATTTATTCATTTATCTTTAGAGTAGTTATTGATAGATATGAATTTAGTACCATTGTATTACCTGTAAAGTCACTGTTCCTGTAGATTGTGTCTGATCCTTTCTAGTCTTTGTCACTTTTGGCCTCACTTTCCCCCTAAAAGTGTCCCTTTTAATAATTCTTGCAAAGCTGGTTTAGTGTTCCTGAACTCCTTTAGTTTTTGTTTGTTTTGTAAACTCTTTATCTCTTTCTATTCTATATCACAGTCTTGCCGGATAAAATATTCTTGGCTGCATATTTTTCCCATTTAGCACATTGAATATATCATGCCACTCCCTTCAGGTCTGCCAAGTTTCTGTGGCTAGGTCTCCTGCAAACCTGATCTGTCTTCCCTTGTGGTTTAAGGGCCTTTTGTTCATAGGTGCTTTCAGAATTCTCTCTTTGTCTTTGTATTTTGCAAGTTCACTATGATATGCCTTTGTTTTAAGATTTATTTATTTATTTATTTATTTATTTATTTATTTATTTATTGTATTTATTTTAGGGTAGTTCTCTGTGCCTCTTGGACTTGACTGCCTGTTTACTTCCCCAGATTAGAGAAGTTCTCAACTATAATTAAGTTTAAATAAACTTTCTACTCCCTTTTCCTGTTATTCTCCCTCTGGGACTCTTATGGTAAGGACATTATTGCTCTTCATGGAAACACAGAGTTCCCTAAGTTTCTATTAATGATCCAATAGTTTTCTTTCCCTCTTCTTTTCAGCTTCATTATTGTCTATAATTTTATCTTCTTATATCGCTTATTCTTTCTTCTGCTTTTCCATCCTCATTGTTATTATATCAGTCAGTTTTATTTCTCAGGGATAGCATTTTTTTATTTCAGCCTGACTAGTTTTTCAGTCTTTTATCTCTTCAACAACTGTTTCTCTCTTGTCCTTTATGCTTCTTTCAAGCCCAGCTACTATTCTTATGACTGCTGTTCTAAAACTTGTTCAGATATATGGTTTATATCTCTTTTGAGAAAATCCCTGGCTGTGGTTTCTACTTGATCTCTCTTTTGGGGAGAATTCATCCATCTTGTCATTTTATCTAGGTTTCTGTCTTTTGTCTGTAATTAAAGTTTCTTATGTTTCCTGTTCCTGAGAGTAATGTTATGTTAAGAAGGGGCCATACACTGTTCAGGTCCTGGCACTTCAGGACCTGTTTCTGGTGTATGCTGTGTGCACTCTGCTATTGTGATTTGGCTGTTGTTTCCTCTATGTCAGTCCTCTGCAGAGTTCCTCCTTGCTTGTAGTGGGCAGTGTTTGCACCTTTAACTAGGTGTGCTTTGACTTGTTTGTTAAAATAAGCCTTGTTAAAAAAACAAAAACAAAACAAAACCTGTTCTAAAAAAAAGAGAAAAGGAAAAGGAACAAAAGAAGGCAAGCAAACAAAAAAACTATAAGCCTTATTCCAAAGAAAAAGGAAGGAAGGAAGGAAGGAAGGAAGGAAGGAAGGAAGGAAGGAAGGAAGGAAAAGAAAGAAAGAAAGCCCGATCCCAAAAAAACAGAGAAAGGAAATGAAAAAACAGAAACAAAAACAAATGAACACAAAACAAAAAACTGTAAGCCTGGTTTAAAAAAAAAAATTAAAAAAATAAAGAACTAAAGCCAACGCTTTGGAGCACTCTATGTTCAGTAGTCTTGGTGCATGTGGGGGTCCTATGTTGGTCTTCTGGGGGAAAGGCCCGCTATCCTGGCTGGTAGTCAGACCTTCCCTAGTAAAGATGCCCCTGCAGGGCACAGGGAGGCCTCCAGCCTCCATTGGGGCACTGTGTTGCTCACTGAAGTCCCACAGTGCTTGTGAACTGGGGGAAGATGGAACCACCCCTCTCTCTCATCCCCAGGGCAGGGATTTCTCACCAGCTGCCGTTCCAGAAAACCCTCACAGATGAGTGAGCAATCTCCTTTTCTGAGTTCTCAGTTTCTGTCAGGTCCCCACTCTCAACTCCTGTGTCTGGGCTTTTAACGTGGTGCCACAGTGTTTTCTCTCTGGTGTGCTGTGGGAATTCAGGACTCTAACTCTTAAGGGAACTGGCAAGGTACGGACCCACTACCCTCCTCTGGGGAAGAGACTTGCAGCACTGTGCTGGCACTGTTCTGTCCCAGAAAAGCAATCACATGGCTGCACAGGTGCCTGGAATTTATGGTGAAGCACAGCGAGAAGCTGTGATCAGGTTATCCACCCTCTGGGCACACCTCGGTCCCCTATCTTTGAAGTGCTATTCAAAGACTCAGCCAGGTCTTTTGTCTTTGGAGAATCAATATACCCTCTTCCAAATGCACTCTAGGAAAAGGAATATTGTCTCCCAGTGCCACCCAGTGGATTCCCACACTACACTGTCTGCTGTCCACTCCCGGGCCTCAGCCCTCCTTCTCCCCAGGAGCACCACTGTCTGCCTGGATCAACTTCAGTGAATGGCACCAACTTTCAAAACCTCAATATTTGAGCTCAACTGTTTGCAAAAACTTGTGGTAGTCTGTTCCTCCCTATTCCCCAGTCAGTGATTTGGGGGGGTGGGGCGCAGTGCTTTTCATGCACAAATCCAATGTGATGCTTTCTCACCTTCTTTGCTTCTCTTCATGAAAAGGGCTCCCTACCCTCTGTGGCACTGAAGCTTTTATCTCCCCCAATTCATGCCTCTGCACCTCATACCTGCCAAGTTCTCTCTCTCTCTCTCTCTCTCTCTCTCTCTCTCTCTCTCAAATTGTGCAGACCTTTCTCCCAATCCTCAGATGGATTTCCTAGGTGTTCAAAATGATTTGATGTTGATCTAGCTGTATTCAAGGGATGAGGCAAGCCCAGGTCGTCCTACTACTCCACCATCTAACTCTGAATTAACTTTTGACTTGTCAAATATACATATACTTTCATTTCTTTAATAGCATATTTTTCAAAGAAATAATAGAGGCAGTAAAGCATCTAGATGAAATTCAGAAATGAAAACTAGAGCACTATATGTAAAGATGGATAGATAAAAGGCTCATTTTCATAGACATCTAGGCTACATACATTCGTGTTTGTGCTATATGATGACTAAGTACTAAGTGTACTTATCAGGAGAATGAGAAACCCTGCAGAAGCATAACACATGCACAAATGTTTGCAAATACTACATCCTGAGAAGTTTGGAATCATGTCTGACCCCTCCACCTGCAAATGGTTAAAACTTGAACAATTTAAGCAACATTTCTGATACCCAGAATTATATATGTTAGAATTTTTGGAAACATCACAGATAATTGATAAAAGTGCCCATTAGCTTTTCTTATAATAGAAGATAATTAGCAACAATTCTGGACGGTAATAGTTTGTAAGTATTTTACAAATACCTTTAGATTTATTTTGGATTCATTATGATACTCCTGTATCAGCCGACACTCCTCAGTCAGGCAACATATGCTAATAATTGTGATTTAATTCATAGAAGTACTTAAGCCAGCAATGAATTGGTTCATTTGTTTGAAATATGAAAGGAAATCAAAGTTGAGTTAAATTTTGTTTTCAATATATCCATTCAATGAGACAATGTATGTGCTTTATTCATACTTCTTTTAGTTCTGATGATAGATTGCTTGAATAATGCAGTAAAATACAGAAGCCACAAACAAAAAATATAATGGATTTTGTATAGACGGTGATTAGTTTCAATAATTAAAGATTATATCCAATTAAATGGTGGGGCAGCCAAGTCATAAATTTTATTATTGTTGTTAGTGTTGGTTGTTACTGTTTATTGTTAAGTAAGATTTAGTAAATAAGATCAACATACATTTGAATTTAGAAGTGATTTGCCAGAAATTATTTCTTCTGGGTGAACAGAAATGGATATTTATTGCAACTGCAGAAATGGTAAAAATCGGTTGCTTAAAGTAAGGCATATTTAAGGAACTCATTATTTCTACTCGAGTATTCATTAAGTATACTTGGAAATGAACATTTAATGATTTTGGTTAAACATCAGAGTAAAAAGGTATACTCTCAAATTATAAAATCTGTATTTTCCTTTACTAGGAGTTTAAAATAAGGGTAATAGAAAAGAAAAATTACTTGTTATAAAATTTAGCTTTGAGATTGGCAAGTAATAAAATACGCTGATTTAGAATTATTTGCTAGAACAATGGTATCTGTATATCTACAGTTGCAGTAATTTTAGAGCTTTTCTGACTGCTATTGAATGCTTTAAATGTGCTGTGACAAATTAAACAATCGTGTTTATGTGCAATGTACAAAGTTCTTTTAATTTACTTTGTAATAAATACATCTTGAAAATACAAACCTTTAGGGGCACCTGGGTGGCTCAGTTGGTTGAGTGTCCGACTTCAGCTCAGGTCATGATCTCACAGTTCATGAGTTTGAGCCCCACGTTGGGCTCTGTGCTGATAGCTCAGAGCCTGGAACCTGCTTCAGATTCTGTGTCTCCCTCTCTCTCTGCCCCTCCCTTGCTTGTGTTCTCACTCTCCGTCTCTTCTCTCTCAAAAATAAATAAACATTAAAAAAAAACATTTAAAGGCAATTTGTATGATATTCCAAGAATCAATCAAGTTTTTAATTCATATAAAACATTAGAACAGTGTGAAATATATTATAAAAGATAACATTGAAAAGTAAAATGACTATAAAATCATTAATTATATATATATTTTAAATCCTTGAAATCCCTCAAAAAGCGTTATGTATGTAAGTGAAAATAAATTATATTTCAAAAAAAATGCATGCTCTGGGGGTCCTGGAGCAGACCCTGTGTGGATGAGCCAGATGGCTGTTAACACATTTCAGCAGTTATTTGTTACTGACCACTTGCTATGTGTCAGTGACTGATCTGTGGGCTTCATGAGTTTTAACCCGTTTAATCCAGGCTACTCAGTAACCTGAGGAGACAGGAATTCTTATCATGCCCACTGTCACACAGATGCTATGAGAAAGATCTGGAATTCAAACCCAGGCAGCCCAATTGCCATTTGGCACCTTTAACCACCAGCCTCTTGCATCTTTTGTTTAAATGTTTATTTTGAGAGAGAGAGAGAGAGAGAGAGAGAGAGAGAGAGAGAGAAAGAGAAAGAGAAAGAGAGAGAAAGAGAGACAGAGTGTGAGTGGACAAGGGGCTATGCTATTATAATTAATGAAAAATGTGCTAAGTATACTTTTGTGAGCTTTGCTCAATCAATTTTGATAATATAATCCATTTAAGAAATAATATTTTATGAACTTATTTGCCTTTTAAATACACTTTTCTGAAATTTTTGCACTCATATGTTTTGTGGTTCTCATCTGCACACTCATTTTTCCTATCATCTATCTTTTTGGTTTTAATTTATAATTATTCTTAATATCTATAATATATCTAAAGGAAAAAAGAGTAGTAGACAGGACCAAGTGTGAACAGCATGTTCACACAACATACAGATGCCAGCTCAATGATTATTTAAGCTTCACATTCCAAAATGATAATGTGTAGATTAATTTACTTCTAAGCAATTATATAAGATATCATATGTAAATGACCTATCAGAGTTGCTATCTAATAGTATTTATGTTATGCATGTTAGTTCTGTCCTTTTATTCCTGGGTAGAAATTATCTGAACATTTTGTGAAATGATTTAAGAGGTGTACTCTCCTCATTTGTTGCTACCTATTCCATGGGTATACAAAAAAGAACAATAAATGGCCACAGCATTTGGGGATCTCTGTCTCAGAAAATCAGTGAAACAATATTATAAGCAGTGGGTTCACAATTAAACAGACAGTATACATACTTCCCATGGTAAAATTATTGTTTTAATTATCAAACCTCTTCATTTGACGGATCTAAATAATATTGTTTTGAGTTAAATTAAGCATACCCTTGGATTTATCTATACATCCCCGATGTCAACTCCAAAGTCAAGTAGATTACAGTTTCTTGTTCCTATTCATAAATTCATAGTTTTTTTTTTCTTTTTTTGATTTAGGCATTCCAAGAAACAGTTAGTCTTTCACATATATATCTTTAATATATCTGATGAACTCTAATACTGAAGTAAAAACTAAAATACATCAGAAAAACACTAAGTTTGAGGCTTGACAATGCATTTATTCTGACCATGTGTTAGTGTATGTAGATATGTGTGTTTTCTTTTTATATTTGAATGTTATCTTTGGTTTTCCCAAGTATACAAATGGTAATTTTGTGATCTTGTGCCCTTAATAAAAAGAAGTAAAGACAAATCTGCCACAATCATCATCCAATCCTACTGTGAGCAAATTAGTTTCTCATGATCACCCACGAGAGGCAAACATCTTCTTCCAGAACACTGGGGTTCCATTTCTGTTACTGCTTCTGGTACAGCAAATGACACTTTGGTGCCTGATAGAGTTTATTTGCCTCTTAGGTATACCGCACTCACTGAAGCATTACACAATAATATTAACTTGGATTGTAAATTCAATGAACCAGTGCACATCATCCCCAGTTCTATGCTATGCATAGCACCTAATTCACTGTAGGAAACTGTTTTCAGTTTGAATATTAGCCAAGAAAAAAAAAATTATAAGAACAAAGGTAGAAAATTATGAACAATAACATTAAAAATTAAGGTATATGTTAATTTTTCTTATCAATTGCATATCTGCTACTCCTAAATTTTCACTTCTCTAGAACCTAGTTCTATTCAACTAGTTTATTATTTTTCTCTAAACATGTGTTGCCCTCTCCACCTTTTTAAACTTGGTAGTTGTTTTTATCTTTTATACTGATGATCTCACAGTCTCTATAGCTGATTTTCCTTGCAAGCTTCCTCTACTTTTCTTCTTAGTCACAAGACAGGAATGTAGCAAAAAGCCAAAATAAGAACAAAAATTAATACCATAAAAAACTAGTTTTATCTCATAACCTTAACTTATATACCCCTTTTCTACTTCAATTAGAAAAGAAATTATAGTACTCAGATTTATTTATGCTCTCCAAACAAGACAATCTATTTGCAGAAAATTTATTTCACATTTTAACTCTTGTCCCTGTATCTGTATAAAATACGTTAAAATAAAAGAAGAAACACAAAAAAAGAAATAAAAGATCAAAACAGCAATAAGTTCAGAATGTTTATTTTTTTGAAAAACAATATACCTGTAAAATGGCTTCAGTAAAGCTAATACAATGTTTATAATAAAATTATGTGTGTATGTGTATGTGTTGAAGATAGTAGGTAAGATGATACAGTAGAGAACATCTAAAAAAAATCATTACGGTTCACTCTGGAAGAACAAGATGTTTACCAGCTTTTTACCTTCACCTACTCAGCTATCTTAGGACCAGCTTGAGGCTGAAGAAAAGGGAAGACCCCAGAGATCACGAAGGACCTCTCTGGTCTCTCAAAGACCATATGGGGTACCAGAAAAACTGGATACTGTGATTATTAGAGGATTTTGGAGATGGAGGTACTTTTCCAGAGACCTATATTGCCCAGTATCCACTAGATATGTGATGAAAGAAAAAAAAATGTCAAATGCACACGCTATTCAGGTAGATCCTGAAGGAAATTTAAATACAATGCAATTGCTCAGCCAGGACAGTCAAACGACAAGGTCATTTATGGCAAGTGTACTGACCTGGTTCCCAAGGAAGCCATGAATGCGGATGATCCAGACCTGCAAAGACCTGATGAAGAACCCATTAAAGAGCTAACAGAAAAGACAAGGGTAGCCCTAGAAAAATCTGTATCATAGAAGGTTGCTGCAGCCATGCCAGTGTGAGCAGCTAATAAACTGGCTGCTGCTCCGTGTATTTGATACTCACCATCTCAACCAAGAGTGGCTTTCGATTCTGGAGCTAAACAGAGTTATTTGGATGGTGAGAATGCTGAAAGAACCAGTGGAACCTCCAAGGTTCAAGATTAATAAGAAAGCTCCCCAAGGACCACCTTCTCCTCCTGTGCCTGTTATGCATTCTCCTAGCCAAAAGATGACCATGAAGGAGCCATAAGAATGGAAGATTCCTCCTTATATTTCAAACCGGAAAAATGCAAAGGGTTGTACAATTCCATTAGACAAATGTTTGGCTGCGAGCAGAAGAGGGTTGCAGACATTTCGTCTCAATGAGAACATTGCCAAGCTGGCAGAAGCCCACTATATTGCTGGCCAGAATGTTCATGAAGCTGTAAAAATGCATTCTCAAGTAGAGAGAAAGATGGCTCAAAAAGAAAAGAAGAAACATGGAGAGAATCTTAGAGAAACAGCCCAGAAAGCCCGTGAGAGAAGAGCTGGGATCAAAACCCATGTGAAAAAAGAGGATTGGGAGGCCCATGGGAGGGATGAAATCTGGCATGACAGGTAAAAAGACAGACCACATGACTGGAATCTTTCCAAGGAAGCTCCTAATAAGCGGTCAAAACTACAGACAAATGAAAATCGAGGTATCAGTGACGTCATCGTTCTTCATGTGCCCAATCCTCAGATGTCCAATGACGTTCAGTATGACCAAGAACCTTCAAGCAATCCAAGGGTATGGACAGTATTTTTACAGGTGTAAAAAATGAAATTTACAACGTTTGTGATGAAGTCTGCAGAGGTGTCAAAGATAATGGTGCAGAATATTTACAGGCCCAGTAAAATTCTGGACAAGGTCAGGTATGGTGATGACCTAGAAGCCAGAATAAAGACCAACAGAGTTGTTCTCAATAAGGAGTTTTCTGGTTTGGGCCACAGACAAAGAGGCCGAGAAGGACCAGTTCAGTTTCAGGAAGGTCCTTGATTTGGACAAGTTTTTGGAAGAAGCCAAGTAGCCAAGTGGCTATAAAATACTCAGATAGCAACCACCCCAAAGAACATGAGCATGAAAGCAAGTAGAAGAGGAAGGAGTAGTTACACCTCTCTCCATAGTGAATGAAATTTTGGGGTACCTGGGTGGCTCCATTGGTTGAGTGTTCAACTTTTGATTTTGGCTCAGGTCATGATTGCAGGGTTGTAGGATAGAGCTCCACATTGAGCTCTGCCCTGAGCATGGAGCCTACTTAAGATTCTCTCTTCTTCTCTGTCTCTGTCTCTCTCTCCCTCCCCCTCCACTTCTCTCCCTGACTCACATGCTCTCTCTCTCTCTCTCAAATTAAAAAAAAAAAAAAAAGTTGGGGCATCTGGGTGGCTCCATTGGTTGAGCGTCTGACTTCAGCTCAGGTCATGATCTCACGGTTCATGAGTTCGAGACCCGCATTGGGCTCTGTGCTGACAGCTCAGAGCCTGGAGCCTGCTTTGGATTCTTTGTCTCCCTTTCTCTCTGTTCCTTCCTTGCTTGTGCGCTCTCTTTCTCTCTCTCTCTCTCTCTCAAAAATAAATAAACACTAAATTTTTTTTAAAGTTAATGAACTTTTATCCATAACCCTACTGATACAAGTCAGATGGGGAAACACTTTGTAAATGGCCAGAATAAAAACCAAATCTAGGTGTCAGACCTCAACACTACTTTTTATTACAGGAGTAAGCAGAAATGGAAAATTATCCGAATTATTTAATTTTTGTGTTCGTGCTTCTACATTTTAGCATTTGAGAACATACTGCCCCACTCATGATATTAAGACCACTTCCTTTTGTGTGACATTAATACTTTGGGGTTGATACGTTGTGTAAGAATGACTGCTGATGAATTAAGTTGCCCCAACCACAGTGAGTAGAAGGATATCCATTCACATAGTGGACCAATCCTACTAAACCACACTTGCCCCTATTGTGGTGTGTTTTAATTTGGAATGGGGAAAGTCAGCTCTTTCTTGGCACAATGATTTGTTTTAAGTAAAAACATGTAGACAATAAAAATAAAAACAAAATATAATCACTACAGACTTGCTTAAGCTACACTTGGGGAAGCTTACTGTTAGAGAATATTATGTATCTTTGGTCTAGCATAACTCACAATGCCTCAATCTTTTTAATGCCCCTCAAAAATGATTGTGCAATATTGATAGCCCATTTCTTTATGAGATCATCCTGAATGTGGGCGAGTTAGATGGAACCATGCAGAGCTTAGCAAGACAATTTGGAAATGAACCTGAAAGTAATAAGTAGAAATATAAAAATCATTTCTTTAGAAGTTGAATGGAAGGGGATAAAAGGAGATTAAGTATTAGTACAGAAATGCAAAAGAAGAAACAAGAATGGGTATTTAGACACAATGGGAAGAGAAGAAGGAAAAGAACAGAGGAAAAGAGAAGGTAAAGGCAAGGATTTAGTATCCAGCTATCACTAATTCCCTTTGAAGGGCAATTCTCACATCTTTACACAGTTGGCTTCCGCATTTTAATCAATAATAGCTCATCCTGTGTTAGAAGGTCTTCCTTACATTTATTGAAATGTGCAAACTCTTCTGGAGGCTTGTTTTCCTATAACACCTTGCTACCTCATGTGGAGTCTTTAGACCATCAATGGCAGCATCACCTGGGAGCTTGTTGGAAATACAGACACACAAACCCTACCTGGGCTTATTGAATCACAATCTGCAATGTGACAAGACCCAAAGTAATTTGTAAGACACATAAATACTTAAGAAGCACCACATTTTATATAGTTTTACATGTTAAAAATAAGACCGCATTAAAATCTATGAAATTTCAAACCAGAATGATGAAGCATGGAAGCGATCTTTCAGTGTTTGGATGACTTTTATACTGGGAATTTAGGATTATAACAGGACAGCAGAGAGGCTGGAGGACGAAGTGAGCACAGGGAATATAGGACAGACTTTTGGAGGCTGACTGAAATTTTTTGGCAAAGGCAGGAATAACAGTATAACACATGGTTCCATCTGAAAAGCTTTGAAAAAAAACTTAACATTTTACTGGAGATGTAGAGAGTCACTCATTGCCCTGAATCTCTTGTGTGTCATGTAGGGGTATTTGGGCCATAGAAATATTTCAGATTATATTAAGGTGTCTTTACTGAGCCCTAGTTGGAGTTTTACTGTAATAAATGGACCGATTAATCCCTTAGGCATTAGTTTGCAAAACTTGATATCTATGTCTTGTTTGTGGATTATGTGGGGTTTTGTAGGGTAATAGGGGAAGGAAGCAAACAACAAAGGAGCATGGTGCTTTCTGAAGCTTTGCTACCATCAAGGTGCTTTCAGAGCTTGCAAAGACTGAATAGCTGAGGTGATTTTTCTTTTCTTTTCTTTTCTTTTCTTTTCTTTTCTTTTCTTTTCTTTTCTTTTCTTTTCTTTTCTTTTCTTTCCTTTTCTCTTCTCTTCTCTTCTCTTCTCTTCTCTTCTCTTCTCTTCTCTTCTTTTCTTTTCCTTTCCGTTTCTTTTCTTTTCTTTTCTTTTCTTTTTTCTTTTTTCACTTTTCTCTCCTCTCCTCTCCTCTCCTCTCCTCTCCTCTCCTCTCCTCTCCTCTCTTTTCCTCTTTTCCTTTTTCTCTTCACAAAACCATTGTGAATTTCAGCACCATAGAATACTGGTTCTCAAAAATGTCACCAAAACAGCCTATTAGTAACAGGAGGCTAATTTTAATGCTTATATGATAAGGAGTAAATATATATTTATATTTTATTTTATTCTGACAGTATATACAAGGTTTCTGGATCAAAGGCAAAACTGATTATTTATTTATAGAATATCTTAGTACTGTTTGTCCATGCTCCATTTTCCTCCAGGAGGCAACATGGTGAGAGCCAAACAGACCTGCATGTGGAAGGGAGTAGAGAGGACCTATACTATAGGAGAAGAATCAAAATTTTGAAATTAGAAGCTTAATATATAGGTGTTGGCATAGTAACCCCACTCCTCACTCCAGTCTGTGTAGAGATAGATGGGTCTTTTTTTAGTTTGGAATGTAAACAAATCCTTTCTTAAGGAGAGAAGGGGAAAATCACCTAGGTTTTCACATTTTAGAATGTAATCATTGGCTCTGGGTTTTATTACTATTTGAAATATAAACACATGGCTCCAAAACTATCACCTTAGAATATGAGAAGTAAATGATTTTAGGAAAAAAGGATAGATTCTTTATCATTATAGAGCGCTCTTTATCTCTGTCAGAAAGTCCTGTTTGTACAGAAAAAGAAAAATATTCACATTCTAACATGAGAACACCACTTTGACAGTGTCTTAGTAACATCTCTGAGAGAGAATGACAAAGTTGGGATATTTGTTAAGATTTTGATGTCTTGTTTATAGAGGATACTTCAGAGGAGGGGCTCAATTAGGATAAGAATCGTGATGGAATAATTTAGAATTGGTAAGAACAGCCAGGCAAAGATTTGTAGTAAGGGATTAAAAGAGTTGTAAGGTGTAAACTATTATTTGATGCTTCCCATTGAAGAGTTGCTGTATCTTTCAAAAAGTTCCTGGAATGAAACTTTTTGGAATTTTACATTGCTGAACAAGAGTGTTTTAGCACAGTAAACTCATATTAATGAAGATAATGGGATAGAAAATTTAAGTTAATGTACATTCATTTTGATTTTCCGTCCATTTCATGTATCTCTGGTGTCAGTTAACAATTCTCTCTCAGGATCCACACCCCCTTCATACCACAGCTTGATCCATCTGTTGATGACGTCCCTTAATTGGATCTCTGCCTCTGGTAGAGCAGCAAATCCATGCGATGAGCAATACATCTAGAAAAGGGATTGGAACAGAAAAAAATAAGAACCTGAGTATTTGTGAGACATAAACTTCTTGGGAAGTTTAAAATATTTATGACCCTAAATATCATGGTGTGAGGAGCATCAGGGGAGATCCCAAAGTCCTTCCTACATAAGGCAGCAGAAACTAAGACTCATTGTCACTTGAGCATCTATGTAAAATGAGTTTATGTTTACCTCTAGGTCTGTAAATCCTGGCAAGCTTGGGACTTGTCACTCAGCTTCTGAAGAGGCAATGAATTTTAGACCATTCTTCCTTCTTAAGGAAGACCTGTCTTGCTATATACTTCCCTCTTATGTCTGCCTTTGCTGCATCCCACAGGTTTGGGGCTGTCATGCTATCATGACATTTATCATTTATTTACTTTTGAGAGACAGAGAGAGGCAGAGCGTGAGTGGGGGAGAGGCAGAGAGAGAGGGAGACGCATAATCCAAAGCTGGCTCCAGGCTCTGAACTGTAAACCCAGAGCCCGACAAGGGGCTCGAACCCACAAACCATGAGATCATGACCTGAGCCGAAGTTGGATGCTTAACCCACTGAGCCACCCAGGTGCCCTAAGATTATTTTTCTCTTATTTCATTGTTTCACAAAATATTGGTTAACAAAAATACATCAACAAACAATATGCTATGAAATTATGCAAAGAAAATCATAGGAAAATGTGTGCATGGGAAAGCTATAGAAGAGAACAAAGAAAAAGTATATTCACTTGTAAAGCATTTTTTAAGTATAAACAAAGAATCATGTGTATGTACATTATCACTTTAAAATCTAAAGCCTGATTAATTTGTTTTTTTGTAAAACCTACTTGCATTTGTAAATAAATTAGAATCATCAAGTTGTGAATCAGATTAGGAAACTGAAAACAAATCAGTTAAATGGATGTGTCAGTAAAATTGTAAGCTTTTAAGAAAGTAGCAAAGATTATTTGAAGATAGCTCAACTTCTGCATTAGTACAAGATAGTGAGTTTTGCAAATTGCTAATCCTGTAACATGCTCCATGAAAACGGAGTGTGGGAAAAAGAAACTTTAGGAGGGCATTAGCTATGAAAAATCTTGCAATAAAGAAAACTCTAACCTTGTTTAACTCACTGTCTGCCAAACTTAATTAGCCATTACATCTTTTACTTCGTACATCTTTTTAATACAGAATAGCTAACACGAATGTTTTACACTCTGTCATGGATTTGAATAGCAGCAGTAGCTTGCTGTGCAAAATGTGCACCAGCAGCATCGGAACCAGCTAGGACATTGTGAGAAACACAAAGTTTATCACCTTGAAAAACTGAAGAAGAATTTGAATTTTATAAGTTCCCTAAGTGGTTCATAAGCATATTAAAGTGACAGAAGCAATAGTATGGAGCATTGCTTTCCAGCCATGACTGAACATGAGAATAATGTGGAAATCTTCTGATACCGGTGTCCTGGGGCCACACTAAAAATCTTCTGCTGTAAGGGTTTGGGAGAAATTCCAGAGTATTGTAAGAAACTCACTAGCTGATTCTAATTTTCAGGCAGATTTGAGAACTGGGGGGAAAGAATAACACCATTTAAGGAACATCATTAAGGAGTCTTTCTGCCTCAATTAATAGCAAAGTCATAATATCACTTCTCGGCCGTTTGGCTAAGATCAAGTATAGTATCTGTTCCTATCAGTTTAATAGCAAAGTCATATTTATAATAGTTTAAGCCAAAACCTTGGAGGTTTTCTTGACTTTTCACATGCTACCTTTAGTCTGTCAAAAATCTATAGGCAGGGGCTTCCATTTTCAGCCAAGGTGGATTATCAGGAATCAGTAGATAAGGTTTACCCTCATGCACATGACTTATGAAAACTAAACAACTACACACACACAGACACACACACACACACAAAACACAAAACGCTGCATATGCAGTTTTCTTTTTTCTTTGAAGAAAATTGCATTTCGTTTTATTTTATTTTTTAATATGAAATTTATTGTCAAATTGGTTTCCCTACAACACCCAGACAGTTTTCAAGACACTAGACATCAAGAAAGTAAGGACAGTAATCTCTGAGAAATGGAAGACAAATGAGGGGAAATCTATAATTGTTTTGACTTCACTTGTGGGAGTTTCGAGGCCCAAGCTCATGGAATCAAACCTTCTTTTTTAAAGTTATTGAGTTAAAATTGACATATATTAATTTCACGTGTATAACAAATAATTTCATATGTACAGGTATTGCCAAATAAGTCTAGTTAATATCCATCATCGCACCTAATGGCAATTTTTTTCTTGTGACGACAGAACTTCTAAATTCTACTGTCTTAGCAAATATGCAATACAGTAGTATTAACTATAGTCCTCATGTTGTATGTACATCCCATGACTTATTTGTTTCATAACTAGAAGCCAGTAACTCTTGACTGCTATTTCACCCACTCCTACTCCCTGGCTCTGGCAACCACCAACCTGTTTTCTTTATCTATGAGTTTGGCTTTGTTTGTTTTTGGATTCCACATATAAGTGAGATCATACAGAACTTTCCTTTCTCTGACTCATTCAAAATCTGGTACTGAATTTTCTAAAATTCAGTCTCTATCTTCTCAATTCCCTTTTACTCATCAACATTTTGCAAAGCAGATTCTGGTTCTATTATTTCAATAAATCACAACTCACTTTGATGTGACTAAATCCATTGGGAGTTTTTCCTTCTTGTACTTGACTCTGGAAACTTTGCACACTTTTGAATGTATCTCTTTCTCTTTCTCTAAACTGTCTTCCTTTGGCTTTATTCACATCAAACACTCCTACTTTGTCTTTATCCTTATGAATTCCTCTCTTTGAAAGCTTGTTTTCTTCTTTAGTGTAGTTAAAATCTGTATTCTGCCATCATTCAAATTAATTAGTGGTCCTAGCTTTTATCAGTTACTTTAGTTCCACCCATACAGAGATGAATGTCTGATACATGTCTCCAGCCTTGTACTCTTTTTTTCTTATTCTCTATTTCCTTTTGATATTTTAAGCTTAACCAAAAAATGCTTATAATTGATAATAAGACTATCATTTCCAAACTGGTCTTATGACATTTCCATACTTGTCATGAATGTGAACCAATATGCATCCACTTAAGAAAAAAATAACATAGAAATTATGCTTGGTGCCTCCTTCTTCTTCATACACTAAATCAAATACGCGATGATTTTACCTCCTAATTTCACAAATTGAACTCGATTTCCATGATGAGCAGCACCTTACTTTCAGCCATTAACGTGTTTTCTTTTGAATACCATAGTAGACTTTCAGCTGGCCTCCCTTGCTCAAATCCATATTCTATATGGATTTATTTTTCCTCTAAACAATAATAATCTGATTATGCCACTCCCTGATTAAAATTTCACAGTCACTCTCATTGCTTGCTCTAAGGCTATAAACAAAAGTTTTGTTGTAATTAAGAAAGCTCCCCCCCATTCTTGCTTCTGCTAATCCCTCCAAAGTTATTTGCATTAAATGCCTACTCACTATCTTCTAAGTTCTAAGCCTACAATGCTGGTCCCTCTATACTTTGCCCAGGAAACTCATACATATCCTCTTTATTTGATCCAAATATCTCTTACTCCATGAAACTGTCTTTCATCTCTCTTCCCAGGTGGCAGCTGCCCATGAGGTGTCCCAGAGTTCAGTATACCTCTTTCTCGTGGTATTTCACATGTATATTTTACATTTGCTTGCATACTATTTCAGCTTCTATATATCTTTTAAATTTGATGTTTGTTTCTTCCCATCGACTTTAGGTTCTGTGAGGGTGAGGTCACCATATGTTTCTGCATCTCTATGACTCCTATTGTGTTTGACATAGAGTAGGCACTCAGTAATTTTTTGGCAAACATGTAAACATATTGATTGAGAAAATAGATGGACACTTGAATTACACATTTTTTAAGGTTCGTATAATCTCTGCTCTTTTAAGGGGATAAAAATGTTCTTTTTGAGCAAGTACACTAAAGTCTACATATCTAGGGGTAATTGAAGGCTTGTGCTTTCCGGAAGTTCTGGAAAACAAAACTTGTATGAGCTCTTTTTCTTTGTTCTGGGCATGCTCTTATTAGGTCAGCATCATAAAGCCCTTGAACCATAAAGCAGTAGATTCTGAATTCATGGTGGGAAGTTGTACAACAGCCCATGTTCCTAGTTTGCCTTCCTCTCATAAAGCGATAAAAAGGTGTTAAGGTTGTTGGCTGAGATATCCATGAGTATGGAGGCTGTGGGAATGAAAGTAGTAAAGGTGGCAGAGAGACTTCCTCCAGAATTACCAACAGGGAACTTTTAGCTGGTTTCTTATATTCACCACTCACGTTCAACACTTACCAGCCTGCTGATGACATTTAGGCACTCTAACAACCAGTGGGCCAAAGACTGGCATGACAATAACAGAAGGTAAGTCAGAATTGATAGAAGACATGATTAGATAATGGTTTTTAGAAAGACAGACAATACAATAGAAAAGTCAAAAAAGCACTAAGGGAATAAAGTTAATTGCAACATCAAAAAGGGGTTTGTAGTTTGCAGCAAAACAAACATAAAACAACACACACACACACACACACACACACACACACAAAGAACCTTATTTTATACTTGAACAACTCAATAAATAAGTTGAAGGAGGGCATGACACCGAGGGCACCCAAATTAGTGACCTGGAAGATCAATAGCATAATTTTTTAAAATGTTTATTTTTGAGAAAGAGATGGGGTGGGAAGTGAGGGGCAGACAGAGAGGGAGAGAGCGAATCCTAAGCCGGCTCCACTCTGTCAGCACAGAGACTGACAGGGACTCGATCTCACAGACTCATGAGATCATGACCTGAATCTAAAGGAGTTGGACGCTTAATCGACTAAGCCACCCAGACACCCTAGAATAAAAAAATTAAAAAAAAATTAAAGTACAAAACAAGAATTGACCAAACAGATCATGAAATGTCATAATGAAAGAAAATATAAGTGACATGCTTGGTAGATTCAGAAAATATGAAGATTTCACATGTGAAGATTGTACTTCTAGGAGGAGAAAAACAATTGTACGGAGAACTAATAAATAGATTAAGAATCATTGAATAGCCTATGCCTCGGCAACCTTGAATGTGTAAATTGAAAACTTTCAAGTAGTTCTATGTAAGTCTAGCAATAAAAGACACCCATCTGAATGGGTTAATAATCAAAATGGGTAACAACTGCTGTACATAGGCTCCACCCAACAAGAATGTATGCGAGCCAAAATAGTCAAATGCCTTTACTGGTTTGCATGAGCAGTATTTAGCCTGGAATTAAAATCATTTTATTCAAATATTCTCTCTTTCAATAATTTGGACACAAAGAGTTACTTACATTGGACATCCCATTTATAACAAAAGCAGAAGAAGCACTTCGAGACAACTGAGAGAAAAGGGTCACAAATACCAAAATGCTAACCTAGTCAAGGTACTATTGATCTGTCAGAGAAAAAGTGTTTTAGCAGTTTAAAGGTTTTATTATTGCAGGTAAGATACTTTGAGATCTTTAATATTCTCACTTGTTAAATAAAACATGCAAGTAGTATGTTTGATACGTAACATGTTACGAGATTATTGGTTATAGAAGACATTTTGAGTAATTCCTTTTGGGTTAGTGCCCTGGAAAACTATATTTAGGTAAATGCTAAATTAAATTTGTGGTTTTTAGTAAAGGAAAATTAGAATGTGGTCATTAGAGTTTCTGGGTACATAAGATTAATTTCTGAGGAAAAGTTCCTGCTTTTATCTTTGTTTATACTAGGTAGATCAGAGCATCTTAAAATTTCCTTTATAATATAAATTAATCTTGGAGGCTTCAGTTTTCTGACCTTAATCTATAATAGAAAAAAGTTTCCCCGAATTAATGTATTAAACTGTTAATCAATTTTTTTTATATTAAGTTAATTTTAAGACATTATTATATAAACTTTTGTTTATTGGTTTGTTTTTTATCCTGATAGTGAATAATCGGTCAGCATTTTTTTTAAATAGGTGAATGAGTCAATGAACAAATAAGGTAGTTTTTGAGATGAATAATCAAATTATAAATTATAAATTTTATAAATATGCTAATTATTCAAACTACCTCTGATTTATTGACTCAAAAATTCTCTTCAGTAGTATGGGAAGATGAAAACCAGAGAACCAAATGTACTTTGTAGTCAACACTTTTCTTATTAGTTACTACATATTATCCTTTGATTTAACTTTTCAGTGTTTGGCAACATGCCAATATTATGAGTTTCACTTCCTTTTTAACAGAGGTGACCTATCATGTACACTAAATTGAAACTCCAATTTAGAAGTGAGGAATATAAATGAATCTGTCATATTGCTTTCCCAGATAGTAGCAGAGACATCTTGCTTTTGGAGGAATCAATAATTGGAAAACTAATCTTTAAATAATAGTGTCCAAAATGAGGGGAGAAGAGTCACTGTAGTCAAATCTGGTTGTTGGGTTTTGCTGTTTGGAGCTGTGATCCTGATAGAAACAACATGGTTTTTGACATTACCTTAGAACTGGCCATTGTTCCTGGAACATTAGTCTTTGTTTCCAAGGACTTTGTGTACTACTTATTATTCTTTAATATACGAGCTTGTTTTCTACTTACACTAGCAATAATAGTGTCTGCTATTTGTAACTAAACAAAATTCCAAACAGGCTGCAGATCTCTAGTCCTGAGCCAGGCATCTCTTGGTTTTCATGCTTGCTCATCCAACGGTGGGGGTGGAATCTCTTGGCACTAAACAAGGGGCATTTTCTTCCTTTGACACACATTTGTGGATGGATACCCAGTTTTGCTGTTGACTGAGTGAACTTGACCAAAGTCCTTAATTTTTCTGTACTTGCTTTTCACCATGCGACCTTAAAATGAGGACAAAATATATGCTTGCCGCTTAAAGTGTGGCAGGGGCTCCTAAAATAAGCAACTTCCTAAAATAAAAAAAATAAGTTAAAAATGTGGTGAATTTCTTTTTAGAAAAAGCAAACTGGTAACCATGGGGGAAGATAATTAGAATGACAAAACAAATGGGATAATAGATAACATGCATGGCTGTTTACAAATATAAAATAAGTTCATTAGAACAACATTGAATGAGAATATAAAAAGCAAATGTATAGGCAAAAATCAAATGATCAACAAATATGTGAAACTTGATGTTTTTGCTGAAAATTTAAAATCAATGCAAAACCATTTTATACCCACCTCCTTGACAAAAATGTAGAAGTGAAATATTAGCAAATGATTGTGAGGCTGTGGGAAAACAATCTTCATAATACACAGGGAGAAAGTTAGTGAAATTATAGTTATACTTGATGATCCAGCAATCCATACTTGGATATTCATTCTAGAAAAACTTTGGGTTTCGTACCTAAGGGGACATAGTACAAGGGTTTTTACTATAACAATGCTTGAATACTAGAGAGTGAACACAATGTAATACCTATTAGACAATCTATCAACAAGATGTAAATGATATCATGGATGCTGCTATAGAATAAAACCCAAAAGAGTAGTCAAAAGAGAAACTTTAAAGTATGTGCAGTAACATGGATAAAACTTGAAAAAAAAAAAACTTAGAAAAAAAGTGAAGAGAATAATGTCTAGAACAATAGTATTTCCTTAATGTAATACACATATTTTATTTTTCAAATTTGCCTATACATTCAAGGACATTTATTGATATACAATTAGAGACTATCAGGAAGAGAAAGAGTACAAATAATGATTATGGGATAAAAAACTGGAATAAGACAAAGGGAAGGAAAGGGTAAGGAAGAAAGGAAGGGGAAAAAAGGAAAGAGAAAGAAGAAAACCCTTGCACATATTTTAAAAATAAATTCACTCTGCAGCCAAGGGTTAAAAAATGAGTTAACTGCTGTATCTAATCACTGATATCCTAGGCACCAAGTATTTAAATCAGATACTACTTTTTTCTTTTTTCTTTCAGCTGATATGTTTTCTTAGATTGGAATACTCTATCTATATCTATATATTTTATGGAAGAAACATTTCCAATAATATTTTCACAAAATTCTCTGTGCTGTTTTAGAAAATTAGGGCAGGTAATTCCCAGGCCTGCTGTGGCTAAAAAGACCAATATAATAAATTTTAAAACATATTTATTAGACTTGTTTCTGGAAACTGTTGATTTCCAGTAATTAGACACACCCTACTGTTTTTAAGCAATATTCAACATCAGTATTTTTTTTTCTAAAATTTGGCTCTCTTCAAACTGACCAAATTTTCTCACTTTAACAAAATTACATCTGAAACAAATAGAAGCGTTGAAGTTTTAAAGTATTCTATTTCTAAACCAACATAGGTGAGCACACACTCAATTAGATTAAGGATATGCTGCTGATTTTGTGGAGGGAAAATGCCTCTTGCCAGTAATTGTCAAATCATGATTCATGCACTCCTATCGACCTCCGTCTGCAATAAATATGTACGCATTGATAATAGCAGATTCGATCAGTCTTTTCTTTATATTAATCTCTTAATTAAAAGTACTAGTAACACTAACTAGTTGCAGTAATTCTTGTGATGTTGATATTAAAAGAAAAAATTAAGACTAATAAATGCCTTGCTTTTGATTTTATCTGGTTATAGGTCCTCTTCCCTGGCCACTGGCATCCACCTGCTAATGTTGCTGCCAGAGTTAAATAAATTTCAGGATCCTCAGGAGCATGCTTTACTTTTGATTATTCTTTTACCCTGAAAAGCTGACTTTAAAGAATTTAAATGACAATGTGACCTATCCAGCCCATGGATATATCCCATGGTGATAACAAGGAGAAAATTGTTTTTCTTACAACAGTCTCTTTTTCAAAGGCAAACTTGAGCTTTGATCTTTTTAGGTCCTGTTGCTGTTCATATTCAGGGACACAATGCCATAGATCTGCAATGTTATAACTCAGAAATTTCTCGGTAGCAGGAGTAAAAATCCATAGCTAGCCAATTATATTGCATTTTTTTTTTTTTACATATGGAAGACATATAACCGTCCTTTTTTGAGCACTCTCAATTTATATCATATACAATGTACTATTGCAGTATGGAACATAGACAGCTTAAATTTAATTTGACTTAAGAGAATTGCATTGCATACTCATTAAGTCATCCTGCAGGTCTTTGAAGAAGTACTATATTCTGAAGTGCCATAGCTAGTGGGCCAATTTTAATTTTAACCAAGCATGACATGAAATAAACATGCAAATGGCAAACAAAGAACTGTTAATTTGTGTGAGAAGTTAAAATTAAGAAAACAAAAGGATAAAAGCAGTTAGTTTGTGCTACTACAACACAGAATCCACAATTCACATCCTGGGGGAGTGACAAACCAGTCATTTAATGCTATGTCAACACATGTATCTTGTCTTTCATTAGTAAACTCTCCTGCTGGTTCCTACACTGTCAGAAGTAGACCTCCTACTGACTTTCATAGAGGTGTGGAAACTGGGATGGTTTAATAATTCTGTTTTGTTTAACTTTCTTCCTTATCCTATTTAAGGCCAGGTTTTTCCTTTACTTTTAGAACAAGTACATAGTAGCTTCATTTATGAAGTAAATGTTAAAAACGTTTATGATTCAAATGACCTACTTCCCTCTTAATTCTTTAGAGCACTTTGAATATCCTAGCCAATTGAGGGTTACATCTGCCTGTAAATTACCCATGCTTTCTCTCTGCACACAGTCTGCCCACATCATCTGTGAATAAATAACCATAAAAAATAAATGGAGAGGAAAGACGACAGCATCCATCTCCCTTTCCTCCTGAAAAGTGTTCTATTGAGATGTTGGTTAATGACCTAAGCAGTATTATAGATCCAAAGTATTTTTCACCCCACCAGCCCACTCCCGCCCCACAAACCTGTTCAACTTAACTCTTATTTGTTTTTAGATAATGTTGCTCATAGGCAGTGTTTAAGCAAACAAATTTATTTTATTTTATTTTAATTTTTTAATGTTTATTTAGTTTTGAGAGAGACAGAGACAGAATGCAAGTGGGTTAGGGGCAGAGAGAGGGAGACACAGAATCTGAAGAAGGCTCCAAGCTCCAAGATGTCAACTCAGAGCCTGACGTGGGGCTTGAACTCACGAGCTGTGAGATCATGACCTGAGCCAAAGTCAGACACTCAACTGACTGAGCCACCCAGGCGCCTCATAAGCAAACAAATATTTAAATAATTTCATCTGAAATTCATGCAAAACAACCATTAAAGATTAGGAAATACACAGATAACTCAATATGGAATTTTTATCTATAATTTCTACAAACATTTCCAAAAAAACAGTTAAGAGTCAAAGAAAACCTGTCCCAGTTTTACATTTTAACTAACAAAGTCATATTTATTTTAGGAATTGATATTTGTAAAATTAATTCTTGGGATTAATTTGTAATAATATAAATCATCTTGACTTTTATTTTATACTATGCTGTAGAATACTTAAAACATATATGTTGCTGTAAGGCTGTTTCAAATTGTAAATAATGGTGAGCATGAGTTAAACATTTAAGTGTCTACTTCAAATATTATTCCCATTTAAATTGCTAATCCCGGGGCGCCTGGGTGGCGCAGTCGGTTAAGCGTCCGACTTCAGCCAGGTCACGATCTCGCGGTCCGTGAGTTCGAGCCCCGCGTCAGGCTCTGGGCTGATGGCTCGGAGCCTGGAGCCTGTTTCCGATTCTGTGTCTCCCTCTCTCTCTGCCCCTCTCCCGTTCATGCTCTGTCTCTCTCTGTCCCAAAAATAAATAAAAAACATTAAAAAAATTTAAATTGCTAATCCCTCTTTTTTTTTTAAATAATCCCTCTTCTAATGAAACTATTTTTAAATTACTCTGTTGTCTTCTTGGAACTACCTTAAAACTCCAATTCTTTTTTAAGAAAGGATTTAGGTATTTTTGTTTGTTAGTTTTAGAAACAAGCAAGTTTAAAAGTTGTATAGATCACTAAAAAGCTTTTGGGTGAAATCAAGGACTTCCACAGTAATTTTATGTGTTCAATTATGTACGTTAGAGTCAGAATGTAAGTAAATTCTAAAAAGAATATAAAAATGTTTAGAGAATTGACTGCACTGTTGAAATACGTATGTAACCATCTACCATAACTGATTCGAAGTGCAATAGATATTTAAACATAAAATTATATACATTTGTTTAAAAATAATCTTACATATGTTTGGTATATTTCATATCACATTTTACTAAAGGAGTTTTAAAATATTTCATGTTTTACAGAAAGTGAACTTTGTACTTTTGAAGAGTACAAGCAACCACCCTACTCCAAATTAAAAAAAAATACAAATAGATTTTAATTGAATATTAAATTACTAGAAGTAAAATGTTAATAAATTATTGGCTTTAAAGTATTGGAATTTTTTTTAAATATGATTTTAAAGGACTATGATTTTAAGAGACACGTGACTGGCTCAGTCCAGTGGAGGATGGGACTCTTGATCTTAAGGTTGTAAGTTTCAGCCCCATGTTACACTGGGTGTAGAGATTAACTTCAAAATACAATCCTTAAAAAACAAAAACAAAAACAAAAAAACACACTATGATTTTAAAATATTAAACATTTTATAAAATTATTTTCTTCTAAGACCTATTTTTATTTTTTTACTTTGAGCCAAATTTTCATAATAGGAAACTAAAGTTTTTATAAAAGTGTCTTACTTGATAAAAATTTGTAAAGTTATTAGAAGAGAAAGCAAAATTATTTAAGTATTACAATTTAAAGGGGGCTGTAATTTCAGTTAACTGGAGGGAAAACACTTTTTGATACTGAATTACAAAGTTTTAAATGGAGAAACATTTTACTTAAAATAATTAAACATTTGCTTAATAATATTTGTACCATTAGCTTGTTCAAAAAACTTATGCTTAGTTCAAAACTATTACTAATTCTGATTTATTAGAAATCCATTATAAGATTTACATGATAGAAAGTAGTCTGGATCTCTAAACAATTTTTTTTTTTAATATCAAAAAAACAGGAGAAAAAAGTTTCCACAGTTCTGGAAAACCCACAATTAGAAAAGACTGAAAAACATTCATTTCAAAAGAAATATCCAAAGCTACTAAGATTTTGTATAGTTTCTCATATGTTGGAAATCTGTTATGGTGCTGTGTTTATGACTAATTGCCTTAAGGTGAAAAAAAATGACTATCTTGAACTATTGTTTCAGAAATGTATTTCACATGCAATTTTTAGACCTAATATTTAATAGACATGAGAATAATAATTTCTAAAGTGTCACTGGATCTTGTCAATAGTTCTTTAACACTGAATCCATAAAGAAAAATATATTTTAATAATTAAAAAATGACAGCCTTTCTTCACATTCTCATTTTACAGAGTTTAAGCCCACTGTTTGGGTTATTGTTTGTTTAGTTTAGTTTTCTGCCTGTTTTAGCATGGGGAGTTTGTGGTTTTATCTTTTCCTTCTGTCTATCTCTGATTCTTTAAATTGTTTTTAAATTTCCCAAGAGAAACATATTGCATAAGATTATGATGATAAAGTTTTAAGGTAATTATGTTTCTTCAGCAAGAAGTAAAATGACTGTGCACACCTATCTGTTTATGATTTCAACCTCTAAAAATTTAGGAAGTATCGGATGCCTTAAAAAAGAGTGTCATCAGAAGATCTGTCAAAATACAGCCAGGAACATTTCTTAGAGAACCGCAACTCGATTTTTACACTTAATATATCTGGTTTTGGTTGACTAGAAGATGTCTATAACAGAGCATTAACAAACACTGTAATTTGCTGGGGTCAGCCAGGTCTGCAGCTTTGAGATTGAAAGTCATCTTAAATTATGCTATCAGCTTTCCAAACCTCATTAGACTTAACCCATTTAGGCGCCACTGACTTCTCGGAATCACCAATAGAACCCTAATCAGAAAACCGCACAGCAGCCGGCCTACTGCTATCAGAAACCTCAGTACAATTTTGTATATTAATATTTCAGAACGTTTGTAGGAACATATACTCCCTGCTGAGCACTACAACCAGTTCAGACACAGTTACAGTCAGTCAACCCGCCCAGAGCGGCTGGCTGCTCCCTGTCTGTCTCTGGAACTGGCAACTGGGGAAAGAAAAAGACAGAAGAAAATGAAACGAATGCCTTCACTTGATTTATGATTAATAAATTCCCATAATTGGAGAGTTAGGTAACCAGTAAATAGAATAACAGAAGGTTACAGGAAAATGGCGATTTTATCCTGTAATGTTGCCATTGAATTTTGAATACAATATCACTTTATTTTTCTAGGAGAAGCAATTTTTGGGGCTGTTTGGAGAACATTAGTTTTCTCTAATGCTCTTTAAAATATTTAATCAAATTTTCACCATGTATTGGCTAAAATAAAGCCTAGAAGAGATTCAACAAAGTAGTGCAATTAAAAATGTTTTATAACAGACAAATCAGTGTAGTAATGAAAACCGATGTGAATTGCTAGTGACTTTAGAAATGTTTGCAATGGAGTGAAATAGAATTTCTATGATGATAAACAGTGACCAAAGTTCAGTGAAATACAGTAAAGCTAAATGTCAAAAATAGAAAGAAAACAGTAAATGCAACTCAAAGGATGCTTGAATAAATAATTTACTGTAAATAATCAGAATTATGTACATAATTGATCTGTTTGCTGATAATGGAAAAGATCTAATATTTAAATTTACTATACAATGACATACTTTTACAGATGCCCCAGAGGAAAAATATTTACAGAAACTTCCAACAAGTTAGAGTTTCTTACATTTAAATGAAGCCAAAAGTTTAAAATGAAATTGTACTAGAGCAATTAAAATGTGTCATTTTTTTAATGAAACTGTTACTACTTAGCATATAAACCAAAGTAAATCACTAGGGCACTGAAATGGCCACCAGAGTTCTTTCGCATTTTTCTTGAAACAAACAAATTATTGTGACAGGCACACATTCTGTCACGTATACAAACTTGAAATCTGGCATTTTCCTGGATTTACGTAAATAGAAATGGAGAGCACTACAAAATTTGGAACCACAGTCCTTATCAAAGGCTCTTGAATAATATCCTCTTCCACTGTTCACGGCATGGCAGCGTTCTGGCCCTAGGAGGCGTTCAGGTCCACTTTAGTGCCACTTCTCTCATGAGCTCTGTGGGTGGCACTGACAGATTAATCAGCTTCTCCCCTTTAGTGTCAATTTACATCCGAGATTCCTCACAATCCCTCTGTTGTATGACTAAATTAAAATCGTCCATGTGCATACACATCCTTTAATATGAATATTTTCTACTGTCATCTAAATCTGACTTCCGTACATATTCATAAAGCTTCATAACTATTTTATTTTAAATGATATAGGAATATGAACACACACCAATCTTTGTCAGTTCTGATTTTGTTTATATGTATTTAATGTTTTTATTTACTTATTTTGAGATAGAGACAGAGAGAGAGAGAGAGAGAGAGAGAATGAGCAGGGGAGGGTCAGAGAGAGAGGGAGGGAGAATCCCAAGCAGACTCTGCACTGTCAGTGCAGAGCCCAACATCGGGCTCTATCTCATGAAACATGAGATCATGACCTGAGCTGAAATGGAGAATAGGACGCTTAACTGACTGAGTCATCCAGCTGCCCCTGGTTTTATTTATTTTATTGTGATAAGAAAACTTAATGAGACCTGGCGTCTTAACAAATTTTTGACTATACATTGACTATACATTGTATAGACTACACATTGACTATACATTGACTATACATTGACTACATTATTTTTGACTATAGGTACACTGTGTACCTCTAGACCTTATTCATCTTTCTTAACTGAAACTTTGTGCCTGCTGATTAATTACTCTTCATTTTCTACCCCCACCAACTCCTGAATAACCACTATGCTGGACTTGGATGTTAGGAATTTGACTATATTAGATAGATTACATAAAGTGGAGTCATGCAGTAATTTCTGTGTCGGGGTAATTTTACTTAATATAATGTTCTCTTAGTCCATCCATGTTGTCACATATCTAAGAATGTCTTTCTTTTTTAAAGCTGAATAGAATTCCATTGTATGTGTATACCACATTTTCTTCATCTATTCATGTGTTGTTTTGGTTGTTTCCTTTTTTTTTAATATGAAATTTATTGTCAAATTGGTTTCCATACAAGACCCAGTGCTCATCCCAAAAGGTGCCCTCCTCAATACCCATCGCCCAACCTCCCACCCCCCATCAACCTTCAGTTTGTTCTCAGTTTTGTTTTTTTTTAAGTTCTTGAATATTTTATTTTATTTTTTATATGAAATTTATTGTCAAATTAGTTTCCATACAACACCCAGTGCTCATCCCAAAAGATGCCTTCTTCAATGCCCATCACCTCCCCTCCCCTCCATCCACCTCCAATCAACCCTCAGTTTGTTCTCAGTTTTTAAGGGTCTCTTATGCTTTGGCTCTCTCTCCCACTCTAACCTCTCTTTTTCTTTTGTTTTCTTTCCCCTCCCCCATGGACTTCTGTTAAGTTTCTCAGGATCCACATAAGAGGGAAAACATATGGTATCTATCTTTCTCTGTATGACTTCTCTGTATTTCACTTAGCATAACACTCTCCAGTTCCATCCACGTTGCTACAAAAGGCCATATTTCATTCTTTCTCATTGCTACGTCGTATTCCATTGTGTATATAAACCACAGTTTCTTTATCCATTCGTCAGTTGATGGACATTTCGGCTCTTTCCATAATTTGGCTATTGTTGAGAGTGCTGCTATAAACATTGGGGTGCAAGTGCCCCTATGCATCAGTACTCCTGTAACCCTTGGGTAAATTCCTAGCAGTGCTATTACTGGGTCATAGGGTAGGTCTATTTTTAATTTTCTGAGGAACCTCCACACTGTTTTCCAGAGTGGCTGCACCAATTTGCATTCCCACCAACAGTGCAAGAGGGTTCCCATTTCTCCACATCCTCTCCAGCATCTATAGTCTCCTGATTTGTTCATTGTAGCCACTCTGACTGGCGTGAGGTGATATATGAGTGTGGTTTTGATTTGTAGTTCCCTGATGAGGAGTGACATTGAGCATCTTTCCATGTGCCTGTTGGCCATCTGGATGTCTTCTTTAAAGAAGTGCCTCTTCATGTTTTCTGCCCATTTCTTCACTGGATTATTTGTTTTTCAGGTGTGGAGTTTGGTGAGCTCTTTATAGATTTTGGATACTAGCCCATTGTCCGATATGTCATTGTAAATATCTTTTCCAATTCTGTCGGTTGCCGTTTAGTTTTGTTGATTGTTTCCTTTGCTGTGCAGAATCTTTTTATCTTCATGAGGTCCCAATAGTTCGTTTTTGCTTTTAATTCCCTTGCTTTTGGGGATGGGTCAAGTAAGAAATTGTTGCAGCTGAGGTCAGAGAGGGTTTTTCCTGCTTTCTCCTCTAGGGTTTTGATGGTTTCTCATCTCACATTCAGGTCCTTTATCATTTTGAGTTTATTTTTGTGAATGGTGTGAGAAAGTGGTCTAGTTTCAATCTTCTGCATGTTGCTGTCCAGTTCTCCCAGCACCATTTGTTAAAGAGACTGTCTTTTTTCCAGTGGATGTTCTTTCCTGCTTTGTCAAAGAGCAGTTGGCCATACGTTTGGGGGTTTAGTTCTGGTGTTTCTATTCTATTCCATTGGTCTATGTGTCTGTTTTTGTGCCAATACCATGCTGTCTTGATGGTTACAGCTTTGTAGTAGAGGCTAAAATCTGGGATTGTGATGCCTCCCGCTTTGGTCTTCTTCAAAATTACTTTGGCTATTTGGGGCCTTTTGTGGTTCCATACAAAGTTTAGGATTGCTTGTTCTAGCTTCGAGAAGAATGCTGGTGCAATTTTGATTGGGATTGCATTGAATGTGTAGATAGCTTTGGGTAGTATTGACATTTTAACAATATTTATTCTTCCAATCCATGAGCACAGAATGTTTTTCCATTTCTTTGTATCTTATTCAATTTCCTTCATAAGCTTTCTATAGTTTTCAGCAGGTTTATTCCTAGGTATTTTATGCTTCTTGGTGCAATTGTGAATGGGATCAGTTTCTTGATTTGTCTCTCTGTTGCTTCATTATTAGTGTATAAGAATGCAACTGATTTCTGTACATTGACTTTGAATCCTGCGACTTTGCCGAATTCATGTATCAGTTCTAGCAGATTTTTGGTGGAGTCTGTCAGATTTTCCATGTATCATATCATGTCATCCGCAAAAAGTAAAAGCTTAACTTCATCTTTGCCAATTTTGATGCCTTTGATTTCCTTTTGTTGTCTGATTGCTGATGCTAGAACTTCCAGCACTATGTTAAACAACAGCAGTGAGAGTGGACATCCTTGTCATGTTCCTGATCTCAGGGGGAAAGCTCTCAGTTTTTCCCCATTGAGGATATTGGCTGTGGGCTTTTTGTAAATGGCTTTTGTGATGTTTAAGTATGTTCCTTCTGTCCCAACTTTCCTAAGCGTTTTTTTAATTTTTTTTTTTAACGTTTTATTTTTGAGACAGAGAGAGACAGAGCATGAATGGGGGAGGGGCAGAGAGAGAGGGAGACACAGAATCGGAAGCAGGCTCCAGGCTCTGAGCCATCAGCCCAGAGCCCGACGCGGGGCTCGAACCCACTGAGTGTGAGATCGTGACCTGAGCTGAAGTCGGCCACTTAACTGACTGAGCCACCCAGGCGCCCCCCTAAGGGTTTTTATTAAGAAACGATGCTGAATTTTAACAAATGCCTTTTCTGCATCGATTGACAGGATCATATGGTTCTTATCTTTTCTTTCATTAATGTGATGTATCACATTGTTTGAGAATGTTGAACCAGCCCTGCAGCCCAGGAATGAATCCACTTGATCATGGTGAGTAATTCTTTTTATATGCTGTTGAATTTGATTTGCTAGTATCTTATTGAGAATTTTTGTATCCATAGTCAACAGGGATATTGCCCTGTAGTTCTTTTTTTTTACTGGGTCTCTGTCTGGTTTAGGAATCAAAGTAATGGTGGCTTCATAGGATGAGTCTGGAAGTTTTCCTTCCCTTTCTAGTTTTTGGAATAGCTTGAGAAGGATAGGTATTATCTCTGCTTTAAATGTCTGGTAGAATTCCCTAGGAAGCCATCTGGTCCTGGACTCTTATTTGTTGGGAGATTTTTGATAACTGATTCAATTTCTTCAATGGTGATGGGTCTGTTCAAGCTTTCTATGTCTTCCTGTTTGAGTTTTGGAAGTGTATGGGTGTTTAGGAATTTGTCCATTTCTTCCAGGTTGTCCAATTTGTTGGCATATAATTTTTCATAGTATTCCCTGATAATTGCTTGTATCTCTGAGGGATTGGTTGTCATAATTCCATTTTCATTCATGATTTTATCATTTGGGTCATCTCCCTTTTCTTTCTGGGAAACCTGGTTAGAGTTTTGTCAATTTTGTTTATTTTTTCAAAAAATCACCTCTTGGTTTCATTGATCTGCTCTACAGTTTTTTTTAGATTCTATGTTGTTTATTTCTGCTCTGATCTTTATTATTTCTCTTCTTCTGCTGGGTTTAGGCTGCCTTTGCTGTTCTGCTTCTATTTTGATTATCTGTGCTGTTAGATTTTGTATTTGGGATTTTTCTTGTTTCTTGACATAGGCCTGGATTGCAATGTGTTTTCCTCTCAGGACTGCCTTCGCTGCATCCCAAAACATTTGGGTTGTTGTATTTTCATTTTCATTTGTTTCCATATATTTTTAAATTTCTTCTCTAATTGCCTGGTTGACCCATTCATTCTTTAGTAGGGTGTTCTTTAACCTCCATGCTTTTGGAGGTTTTCCTGACTTTTTCCTGTGGTTGATTTCAAGTTTCATAGCATTGTGTTCTGAAAGTGTGCATGGTATGATCTCAATTCTTGTATACTTATGAAGGGCTGTTTTGTGACCTAGTATGTGACCTATCTTGTAGAAGTTTCCATGTGCACTTGAGAAGAAAGTACATTGTGTTGCTTTGGGATGCAGAGTTCTAAATTTATATGTCAAGTCCATCTGATCCAATGTATCATTCAGGGTCCTTGTTTCTTTATTGTTCCTGTGTCCAGCTGATCTATTTATTGTTGTAAGTGGAGTATTAAAGTCCCCTGCAATTACCACATTCTTATCCATAAGATTGTTTATGTTTGTGAGTAATTGTTTTATATATTTGGGGGCTTCTGTATTCGGTGCATAGACATTTATAATTGTTAGCTCTTCCTGATGGATAGACCCTGTAATTATTATATAATGCCCTTCTTTATCTCTTGTTACAGCCTTTAATTTAAAATCTAGTTTGTCTGATATAAATATGGCTACTCCAGCTTTCTTTTGACTTCCAGGAGGATGATGGATAGTTCTCCATCCTCTCACTTTCAATCTGAAGGTGTCCTCATGTCTAAAATGAGTCTCTTGTAGATAGCAAATAGATGGGTCTTGTTTTTTTTTTTTTTTTAATCCATTCTGATACCCTATGTCATTTTCTTAGAGCATTTAGTCCACTTACATTCAGTGTTATTATTGAAAGATATGGGTTTAGAGTCATTGTGATGTCTGTAGGTGTCATGCTTGTAGCGATGTCTCTGGTGCTTTGTCTCACAGGATCCCCCTTAGGATCTCTTGTAGGGCTGGTTTAGTGGTGGCGAATTCCTTCAGTCTTCATTTGTTTTTAGAAGACCTTTATCTCTCCTTCTATTCTAAATGACAGACTTGCTGGATAAAGGATTCTCGGCTGCATATTTTTTTTCTGTTCATCACATTGAAGATCTCCTGCCATTCCTTTCTGGCCTGCCAAGTTTCAGTACAGAGATCCGTCATGAGTCTTATAGGTCTTCCTTTATATGTTAGAGCATGTTTATCCCTAGCTGCTTTCAGAATTTTCTCTTATCCTTGTATTTTGCTAGTTTCACTATAATATGTCATGCAGAAGATCGATTCAAGTTACGTCTGAGTACGTAGCTCTGTGCCTCTTGGACTTTGCCTTTTTCCTTCCCCAAATCAGGGAAGTTCTCAGCTACGATTTCTTCAAGTACACCTTCAGCACCTTTCTCTTTCTCTTCCTCCTCTGGAATCCCAATTATGCGTATATTATTGATTTTTATCGCATCACTTCTCTAATTCTCTCCTCATACTCCCGGATTTTTTTAATCTCTCTTTTACTCAGCTTCTTCTTTTTCCATAATTTTATCTTCTAGTGCACCTATTCTCTCCTCTGCCTCTTCAATCCGTGTTATGGCCACCTCCATTTTATTTTGCACCTTATTTACAGCATTTTTTTTAGCTCCTTATGAATATTTCTTAGTCCCTTGATCTCTGTAACTATGTTTTCTGCTGTCCTCTAAGCTTTTTTCAAGCCCAATGGTTACTTTTATGACTATTATTCTAAATTCTTGTTCCGTTATATTGCTTAAATCATTTTTGATCAATTTGTTAGCTGTCACTACTTCCTGGAGTTTTTTTTTGAGGAGAATTCTTCCATTTTGTTATTTCGGGTAGTCCCTTCCCTGGCTTGAAACCACAGGACACTTCCCCTGTGCTGTCTGGAGTAACTTGTGTTGGTGGGCGGGGCCGCACTCAGACCTGATGTCTGTCCCCAGCTCACTGCTGGGGCCACAGTCAGACTGGTGTGTACCTATCTTCCCCTCTCCAAGGGGCAGGACTCACTGTGGAGTGGTGTAGTCCCTTTCTTGGCTGTTTGCACACTGCTAGGCTTGTGGTGTTGCTTCGATGAGATCTGACGTATTAGCAGGGGTGGATCCTCAAGGTGCACAGGTGCAGGAGGGGCAGGCTTAGTTTGCTTTGCGTGGGTGGTCCCTTGCCAGAGGGTCCCTGCAGCACTGGGAGGGAGGCAGGCCCATCAGAGGGTTGGATCCACAGAAGCACAGCGTTGCGTGTTTGCGGAGTGCAAGCAAGTTCCGTGAGGGGAACTGGTTCCCTTTGGGATTTTGGCTGGGGCATGGGCAAGGGAGATGGTGCTGGTGAGTGCCTTTGTTCCCCGCTGAGCTGAGCTCTGTGTCGCGGCGCAACAACTCTCCCTCCCGTTGTCCTCCAGCCCTCCGGCTCTCCGAGCAGAGCTGTTAATTTATAACCTTCCAGATGTTACGTCCCGCTGGCTGTCAGAACTCACACAGTCCGGCCCCTCCGCCTTTTCAAGCCAGATCCCAGAGCTCTGCCTTGCCAGGCGGGCTACCCCTCTGCCTACCGGCTCCCTCCCGCCAGTCCCTGTAGCACGCACGGCCTCTCCGCCCTTCCTACCCTCTTCCATGGGCCTCTCGTCTGCGCTTGGCTCCAGAGCATCTGTTCTGCTAGTCTTCTGGCAGTTTTCTGGGTTATTTAGGCTGATATGGGTGGAATCTAAGTGATCAGCAGGAGGCAGTGAGCCCAGCGTCCTCCTACACCGCCATCTTCCCTGCAAGTCTCTCAAGGGAAACTTTTTAAAATACTTCTGTTGATAACTGAGTCACTACGAGATCCTGTTGACAACACTGGCATGATGCAAGCCGCAGGCTGGGACAACGCACACCAAACGCTCTCCACTTAGAAAGCCACAGGGGAGTCCAGCTCTGTGGCCCACAGCCACGCTGTCCACCAAGGTTTATCGTGCAGGCCGTTTCTGCTCTGGGCGGCTGTGGCTGGTGAGAGGCACGATCACTCTGGCCCCTGCAGCCCCAGGTCAGGAGACAAGGACGCAGCAACCACAGCAGCCGCAAAGGACAATCGGGAGCCAGAGGGCTCGGCACCGCCTCGGCAGGCACAGAACACAGGAGCCCAGCGGGAGCCCGGCCCCCACCCCCAGCCCGGTGAGTAACCCTGTTTTGGTTGTTTCCAAACCAAATGTTGGCAGTTGTGAATAGTATTGCCATGAACGTTAGTGCTAATATTTCTTTGAGATCCTGATTTCAATTCTTTTGGATATATACTCAGTATCGGGACTGCTGAATCAAATGGTAGATACTTTATTTTTAATTTTTTGACAAACCTCCAAACCATTTTGCATAGTGGTTGCATTTTGTGACCTATCCTGACATGGAAGTAGTATCTCGTTGTTGTTTTGATTTGCATTTCCCTGATGATGAGTGATGATGAGCATTTTTTCATACACTTGTTGACAATATGTGTGTCTTATTCAAGTCCTTCGCCCATTTTTCAAAATTGAGGTATAATTGACACACAACATTGTATTAGTTTCAGGTGTACAACGTAATGATTTGATATTTGTGTACATAGTGAAATAACCATTACAATAAGTCCAGTTAACATTTTTTCTTGTGATGAGAACCTTTAATATTTATTCTTTTAGCAACTTTCAAATATGCAATATAGTTTTAACTATAGTCACCATACCTTATTTATTTTATAACTGGAAGTTGATACATTTTGACTCCCTTCACTCATTTTTCCCATTTCTCAACCCATACCTCTGGCCATCACCTATCACCTATCTATTTTCTGTTTTTATGAGTTTGTGTGTGTGTATGTGTGTGTATTTATTTTTTAGATTCCACAAACAAGTAGTATTATACAGCGGCCTTTGTTTTTCTCTATCTGACTTATTTTGCTTAGCATAATGCCTTCCAAGTCCATCCATGGAGTCACAATGGCAAGATTTCTCTTTCTTTCTTTCTTTCTTTCTTTCTTTCTTTCTTTCTTTCTTTCTTTCTTCCTTTCTTAATGGCTGAATATTTCATTGTATTTGTGTATCACATTTTCCTTTTTTAATTTTTTAAATGTTTATTTATTTTTGAGAGAGAGAGAAAGAGAGAGAGCACATGCAGGGGAAGGTCAGAGAGAGGGAGTCACAGAATCAGAAGCAGGCTCCAGGCTCTGAGCGGTCAGCCCAAAGCCCGACACAGGGCTCAAACTCACAAACTGTAAGATCCTGACCTTAGCCGAAGTCTGACACATTCAACCCACTGAGCTACCCAGGCTCCCCATGTGTATCCCATTTTCTTTATCCATTTATTTATTGATGGATATGCAAGCTGTTTCAATATCTTGGCTATTGTAAATAATACGTTGAACATGGGGGTATTCTTAGAGTCCTTTTTTCATTAATGTTTTTGCTTTGAGGTTACAATTAGACTTACATATTAAAAGTTATATTTATAGTAGTCTATTTTAAGTTGATGACAACTTAAGACTGAATGCATTCTAAAGCTCTGTGTATTTATTCTCTCCCTCCATGTTTTATATTTTTGGTGTCAAATTTAAATGTTTTTGCCTTGTGTATCACTTAACTAATCATTACAGTTTCAGTTATTTGTATTACTTTTGTGTTTTAACCTTCATGCTAGCTTTATAAGTGATCAATCCACAATTTTTACTATATTTCTATATATTTACCTTTATCAGTGAGATTTATACTTTCAAATTTTCTTGTTACTAATTAATGCCCTTTCTTTTCAGCTTAAAGAATCCCCTTTTACATTTTCTGTAAGGCCAGTTTGGTGGTGATAAACTTTTTTAGCTTTTGCTTTTTTGGAAAAGTCTTAAATCTCTCCTTCAATTCTAACTTTATATCTGCCAGGTAGAGTATTCTTAGTTGGAATTTTCTTTTTTTTCCTTTCAGCACTCTGAATATATCATGCTCTTCCATTCTGACCTGCAAAGTTTCTGCTGAAAAATCTGCTGATAATCTTATAGGGGTTCTCTTGTGTGTAATAAGTTATTTTTTCCTTATGCTTTTGAAATTCTCTTCTTGCCTTAACTTTTAACATTTTAATTACAATCTGTCTTGGTATGGGTCGCTTTGGGTTTATCTTTTTCTGGAGCTTTCTGGACTTCCCAGATCAGGATCTGTTTATTTCCCCGGGTTTGTAAAGTTTTCAGCCATTATTTCTTCAAATACGTTTTCAGGCCACCCCTACCCCGTTCTCCTTCAGGGTCACCTATTATGCAAATGTTAGTCCACTTGATGTTGTCCTACCAGTCCCTTAAGATATTTTATTTTCATCTAGTTTCCATTTATAATAATGAATGCTTCCATGACCATTCTCCATCATGTTCCCGTATGGACTTGCATGAGAATTTCTCAAGGATATGTATCCAGAAGAGAAATTACTGGGTCCTAGGAGTTAATAATTAATTTGTGTCTCTGGAATCAGATTGGTTTTCAAAATAGCTATGTCATTGCACAGTCCTAACTGCAGTAGAGAATTAAGATGGCCCCGCATTACAATAACCCTGGGCATCTTACTGTTCTCTAATTTCAGTGCGACTGGGGCAAAGTGATAGTTTATTTTCAAAATTTTGTACTTCTCTGATTACCAGCGCTTTTGAGGATATTTTGGAGGCTTGTTTATTCTGTTGCTTATCCTCTTCTATAAATTGCTTGTCCATATTTTTTGCCTGATTTTTCTCTCCACATTGCTCTCTTTCAAGAGTGCTTTGCATGTTTTAGAAAACAGATAGTTTTCACCACCTTTACTTCTACTCTGATTAAACCAGTACAGTATTATCCCCAGACTCCCTGTTTCTACCCTTGTTCCTGACTCCTACATTCTATTCTCAACAAAGTTGCTAAAATGACCCTATTAAACTGTGAATCAAATTATGGCATATCTGCTCAGAATTCTCCATGTCTTTTCGAATTACTTCAAGATAAAAAACAACAGCCTGTCAGACCCTGTATCCTCTCCTTTTCATCCCCTCTTCAATCTCATTCTTCTCACTCGTTCCTCACTTTTGCCATATTGATCTACTCGGCAGTCCTTGAACAAGCCAGGCACACATCCCCTCTGCGGCTCTGCCTTCATCCTGTTCTTTGTTGGAAAGACCAATGAATTACTCTTGCCTCCTTCAATCTTTGCTTTTGCTACCTTCTCTGTGGGCCCTTTTCTGAGCATCCATTTAAAAATTGAATTTGCATCCATGGCGTTTCCTATCCTATTTCTCCTTTAAAAATATTCTTTGCAAGATTTGTTATGTTCTAAAATATTATATAAATTATTCATCCTATTTTTGTCTTATTCCCCATACCTGAATATACATTCCATGAGGGAAGACCTTCCTTTTTTATTTTGTCCATTCACATTGTCCAGCTCTTAGCATATTATCTAAAATGTAATATATAGTAAAAAATATATATATATATATATATATATATATATATATATATATATATATATATAAATTTGTCAAATTAAAGTAACTATTATTTTCTCTTTTACATACAGTTAAAATTGGTATAGGCCTAAATATATTTCACATCCTGTCAATTTCATATTCCTTCCAATAGTGACCCTAAACAAAAGCAGCATAGCATTTATAAAATGTTCAGGTATTTTATTAAATTACACAATGGATCTCTACAATGTTGCACATACCAGCTTGTATGCAATTTTAATGGTATATCACTTATTACAAAGATATAACTGAGCGGTAGTTTTGGAAATCTAGTGAGCCATATTTAACCAAATAAAAGTTCAATAATTAAAAAAAAAATAAAACTGGGCAGTAAAGATCAAGTAAGTTCTAGATAGTGAATAATAAAGTGTTCACTCATTTTATCATTTACCTTCAATATTCATATAACATCTTCAACCAGAAAAAAAGATGTGGAGGCTAGTTGCATATTCATTTCATTCAGGAATATTAGCCTTTACCAGTTAGTGGCTTGTTTGATTACAAATAATTCAACCCTAAACATAGAAAAGTATTTTTTCAAAGACATTTACTACTGCAAAATATATGCCCTTAATTCTTATTATTCCTTCAAGTCACTGAGCTTTCATTAAAGTATGTTTGTGGGATACCCAAACCGGGGAGTCCTAGATACGATCTTTTTACCTAGCTTTTCATAACATTCATTTAGCTGCACTAAATATCAGTTCATTGTCATAAAAAGCCTGGGCTCTAAATTCATGCACGTGCTCATGGGTTTAGACTTTCAATCTCAGGACGAAGTCATGAATATTCTAATATCTGTTAAATAGAGTTGTCTTGATTATCAAATGAGAAAGCATAAATAAGTTACCTAACACAGTTTATGTTTGATTCTCATGCTTTATGAGAATAAACTATCACTTAATTTGAGTAAATTATTTTTTTTTCTCTTGACTCCTGATTGCCTGGAATATTTAAATAACATTCCAAATCTTTCATACTTCTATTTGCCTCTCTGTCATGGAACTCATTGCTCGTGTGTCAGTATCAAGCAAGATTGGTGAAAGCAACAACAACAACAACAACAACAAACAAAACCTGATCTGTGTTTAATTATCGTTGTCTCAGATCTAACTGTGTTTTTTAGTCACATAAGTAGAAAAAAAAGTTCTTTGAGTTACTAGATATATTCAGCCATTATATGAGCACAGTTGCTCAACTTGTCATGTCTCTTTAGTGCATCTAAGGTTTGAGTTAAAGCATGGAGTTGCATACAAATAGCTTCTAGGGCCATCACATTAATCTTCTGATGGGTACAAAGTACATAGCACCCCACAGATAGATCATAAAAACCAATATGGTATCCTGGGATCTTCAAGAAGAGTGTGGTTATAATTACCAACATTCTGGTTAGTACTTGTCATTACTCTTCATCTTAAGCAAGTAGAGGAGAATTCTGACAATATCTATTCGATCACCTAGTCAAATTACCAACAGAACTTTCAAGAAGTCCTTTGAAGATATAAAGATTTTGCTTACCTCCATTATAAAATGGTTCTCCTATTTTATTCACCATGGGTGTTTTTAAGTTTCTATGCTTATAAACATTAGAATAATCCAAATACAATTTCTAGCAAATCGTTTTCTAAAAGAATTTTTAAAGATTATCATTGTTTCCTGAGATGATTACAGATATGCTTGCAAATTTATATACCAGGGAATGTTTTAAAATATACCTGAAAACTGGTTGTAATTTTGTTACTTGAGTCAAGGGCATTAAATGCCCTTGGTAGCAAATTATTCTGGAGATGAGAATGTTATAAGTAGGTTTTCTAACAAATGTATGTATTCACTTTTCCCTTCTGTTTAAATTCCTTTGGCTAAGATGTTATCAACTGCTTTGAGAGATACTTAATGGTCTCTCATCAGTAAAGTTACATACATTTCTCCATTCAAAATGTTGTTTTGTAGTGCTTTTATAAATTTGCTTAAAAAGTGACGACTTATTGACATTTAAGTTAGAAGATTCATTTATATTTTAAAAGAAAATGCTCTGTCATCATGTGAAACTTATATAACACATAAATTTGTAATCTACTCAATTAACCAGAGAGCCCTGAAAGAAGTAAGATGAAATAAATTATTTTTAATGTTTTCTGAGTCATCTACATCGTTTCTCCATTAGCATGTATGTTAAATATGTTCTTCAGTGGTAATATGCTTTCTATGCAACTCTGTAAAAACGTAGTTATGAATGTCAACATAGTTGAATTAATGCATAGCTATTATTTTTAGCTTTGATACTTACAATGATAGAAAACAACACAGAATCTGCCTCATATATAAGTGAGTGTGGAGAAGAACTGAGCATGAGGGCCTAACTTTGAATACATTGAGACCACTTCACTGAGTGAATGAGAATGATGTAAAATTAATACTAAGGGAAAGAGATGCTTTCAAAAAAGATGTACATCGAACATCATATTATAGCTTCTGGGCGTTGGGTTTTAAGTGAGAAAAGACTGAAATTTCTCAGAAACAAATGTATGAACTTAGGCTATAAATAATTTTCAATTTTATGCACCATGTATAGAAGTTTTTACTTGCCAGAAATGTTTTAAGCATATTGATTCAGTTTTAGAAATAACACTTGAGGCTTTTATTCACCAAGATTAAATTAGCACAGGTTTGCCAAATGATGTACCCTGTTTAGATGGAGATTTAACAGACATCCATGCTATGATTTTTTTCTTCCAGCTGTAGGAATGTTTTACTCAACAATAACCATGCTTATCTATTTAGGCCTACAATTGTGCCACACAATCGGCCATTTAGAAGAGAGTTCATAGTAAACAACAGCAACAGCAAAGCAAAGGCAACTGTAATATGTAGGGATTGGTATCTGGCTTCATCATGTGAAGGGCTCTCGATCAGCAGATCAAGCAGGTAGGGCCATCTATTCACTATGAATCCTAGCAGTATGACTGTGTGGAACCAACTCTACTAATGCCTGGCTGGGGGCGCCACTTGGGCACCATCTTTTTTTCATCTGAGACAGGTGACTCATGTAACAGCAAAATTCTTCCTGGTTTTTGATTCATAACCTAACCTCTTCATTTTAGTGTTTTGAAAAGAGGGGAAAACAGGAGTAAGATGTAAACATCTTCTGTGTGTTTAGAAAATAGAAGACTCTTGTGGCACCTGGATGGCTCAGTTGGGTAAGCGCCCAGCTTTGGCTCAGGCCATGATCTCATGGTTCATGAGTTTGAGTCCCACATCGGGCTCTGTGCTGACAGCCTGGAGCCTGGAGCCTGCAGCCTGCTTCGGATTCTGTGTCTCCCTCTCTCTCTCTGCCCCTCCCCCACTCACGCTCTGTCTCTTTCTCTCTCTCTGTCTCTTTCAACAGTAAATAAACATTAAAATAAAAGAAAATACAAGGCTGTATACTAGCCCCTTTTTATCTTTGGGGGATACATTCGAAGACCTCCAGTGGATTCCTGAAACTATAGATAATAAGGAACGCTACATATACTATGTGATTTTCCTATACATACATACCTATGATAAAGTTTAACTTATAAATTAGGCAAAAAAGAGATTAACAACAGCAATAATAAAATAGAACAATGATAACAATATGCTATAATGAAAGTTTTGTGAATGTGGTCTTTCCCTCCAAATATTTTATTGTACTGTACTCACCCTTCTTTGTGTGATGACATGAGAAGATAAAATACCTACATGATGAGATGAAGTGAAGGACGTTGCAGCTAGCGTCAGGCTACTGTAGATCTTCTAACTGTAGGTCAGGAGGACAATCATCTGCTTATCACCTGGTAGATTTTATTTGTTTATTTACTTATTTATTTTTCTCACCCAGTACATTTAAAAGTTCTCATTGTGTGTACATGTGCATACACACACACACACATTGTAACTTTGTGAGGTGATGAATAAGTTAACTAACCTTATTGTGGCAATCATTTTGGAATGTATACGTTGCATGTATCAAACCATTGTGTTGTACACTTTAAACTTATGCAATGCTATATGTCAGTTATATTTTAATAGAGTTGAAAAAACAGAGTCCACGATATGTCAACAAAAACTGATGACAGAAAAACCCTCAAGAAATCACCAGAAGACGTAGTACAGGTGACACTTATTTCAATGTAATGAAACTAAAAGTTAAAGAAAAAATGGGAAAAAGTCAGAAAGATCAATACAATGGAATTTAGGACACAAGGGAGAGAAATGAAGGGGCATTTACTGAAATGAGATGTATTTCACTACTGGAATCACAGATCATAAGAATATTTTAAGTCATGCCTCTTGACTGACATTTGTAGAAAAGTCAGGGAAAAAAGAATTGTGTTGATCTACATTACTTGGTTGAACGATTATATTTCATAAAATATTCTTGATTTGCTGTCGGTCCCATTACATGTACTCGTGATTCAAAAATATGATTTCAGATTCTAAATTTTATAAATGCCTGGATCATTGTAGGATCCTACAAATACTGCCAAATATCATTTCTTTGCATAGCAATCCGTATTAAAAGATAGTTTATATAAATGTGAAGACTAAATTAAAAAATCAATAGCAGATGCTATAAATTACTACAGAAAATGAAAATAAACATAGGAGTGAATTTTCATTGATTTCTGAGCACGAATGTATTCATTTATGTTATGGCTGCTACTTTCTAGTTTAATTTGAAAGAGTGGGAATTTTCCCAATCAGTTCATTAATGTGTAAAAATCACATTCCTTATCTGAGCTAATATTCTGTATTATACACAGAGATTATGGTAATCATCTGTAATGAATAGCATTTTCAAGTTTAGTCCTTCCCAAATGTGGCCATCTTTACTTTTTCCAGTTCACCCTGATTAAAGTATTTCAAGTTGTAGAAACTAACTAATAATCCTAGAAAATAATAGGTGGTGGGTGTAAGGTTAGTGAGTGAGATTTTTATGAAATAGCTTCTCATCTTGCACTATGAGACTTTGACCTCAGCTCAAATTATAGCACAAGGAGGATTTCAAGATCCATATTTTAAAAGAGAAGTTAACTGGATTGTTTATATTATTCTAATTTAACAGGTAAATTTAAATGTTGGCTTTGCTTTACTACTTTTTAGGAATAACGTATTCATCTTAGATGTTGAAGCACTATAGAAAAATTAATTAGAGTGGCATGCAATTTTTTTTTTTTAATTTTGCTTTCATTCCCAACACAATATATAAGTCTCCAAAAAGAGCACTCACTGTAGAACTAGCACTTTTAATTCTCTTTGCCTGTCCGTATTCTTATATTTGGCATTTGACCCTGCGGGCTAGACATGGCACACTAGAGGAAGTCCAGGCTCAGCCAATGATACAGAAATTATAATTAAGCAGTGTTTGAATGATAGAGGAAGTCCGCACTCTGTGGGGGACACTTTCTCTGCTCTTGGCATTACATTAACCCTCTTCTCTTACTCTGTAAGGCTTTAGAATTTAGTCAGCTAAGGGAATTCAGCAGGAGGTATGTGACAAAGTCTTATTGGATACACATGCACAACATATCCCCATGCTTGTCTATGCCTCTTCATCTTCACCAATATCTCTTTAACCCACTGTTAGGCTAAACTTCTGTGTAGCTTCCAAAGTGGTTTTTCTGTTCCTCCCTCAACCTCATTAATTGGTTTCCCACATAGAAGCTAAGTTTATCTTTTAAAAAACAAAACAGATTGTGTCTTTTATGTCTAAATTATTCCACTGTCTCTACACTCAGAATAAAATCCAAACATCTTCCGCTCGTACCAAACTCTATACGACTGGGCTTCAGCATGAGTTTTCAAGCCTGTCTCAAACTATCCACCTTGCTCACTGTTCTCTAGCCATCATGGCTGTTTTCTTGTTCCCGTGGGCTTTGAACCTGCTATCCTCTCTGCTCAGAACATCAACCCTAGAGTTTTGCATGCCTGACTCCCTTTCTTTTAGGTCTCAACATAATCATTTCACCCTCAGCAAGACTTTCTTTGCAGTAACTCAGACCCCAGACATTCTATCTTTCATGTGTGTGTTTTTAAAGAACACTTAAAATATCTGGAAATGTTTTATTCATTTTTTATATGATTATATATTTTATCACCCATGAAAATATAAATTCGAGGAGTGAAGAGACATTATTTTTTTTCTCACTGTGCTATCTGCTTGGCCTACGAATGTGCCTACAACACAGTAGGTGATCACTAAATACTGAATGAAAAATTAAATTGAAAAATAGAAATGTTCTTCTGTTTCAGGCTTTATTTTTCCTCCGTGTGGTAAGAGAACCAATTACAGGCGTCCTTCTCCCAGTGCTGTATGCCCGTTCTTACAAAGGCCAAAGTACCTATTTGTGAATAAGGAAGTAAATTCTCTAGGGGAGACAGTGACTTAATTCAAATGAGAGAAATCTGAAGATAAAAATGAGCCCTACTCTCTACCAATTTGGAAACAAAAATTGAGTCATCTGAGAAAGTCAATGAGGTAATAGAGTCTAGTGTTTAAAATGGGATTCTAGAATCAAACTGTTTGAGTTTACATTAGGACTCGGCTGTTTCCAAGCAATATTACTTTGAAAACATTGTTACACCCATCTTCTCTGCAAGATTGTTGTTTGTTTGTTTGTTTGTTTACGTATTGTACACTTGGGTGACACTATGGCATCTAACTCATAGAACAGTTAAAACAAAATGAGGTAACATATATCAAACTCTTAGAACAAGGTCTGAAGTATTCTAGTAATTCATTAAAGCTTAGATACTACTATTTTTACTGCCACATTGGGTCCATCATCTGGGCTATGAAGAGCTACATTGAGTGAGCCATTCAGAACAGAAAGTCTGCTAGCTATTGGCTCAGTTGCTTAACACAGAAACCCAGCTATACAATGGAGAAAAATTCCGATTCTTAGGCACAAATATGCTTGGATGTAATTTTCATCTTGTATCTGTCAAGAAGATACATTATTCCTCAGGGTGTCTGGGTGTATTAGTTTTCTTTGTCCGAGATAAGGTCAGATATGAGGATTTGCGTACCGGTAGTTTATTTGGCCGGGATTACCTGCAAGGATGTGGGTAGTGATACGGCCAAAGAACACAACCAATAAAGAACACACTTTTAAGTCAACTAAAAGGATAGGAAAATGGAGTTCACTTTCACAGAGAAATTCTGAGATTTTGTGTAAAACATCTCAGAAATATCTCCCCGTGAAGGGTGAAGGAGCTTAAGTATTTATATTCATTGGCTGAAGGCTTCTCCCAGGGAATATTGATTCCCTGGTTCCATGTGGGTCAGAATGACTTTATATGGCTCCAGGGCAAAAAAGAAAGAAAGCCTTCAGACCACAGATGCAGGTAACAGTGGGAGTCATTAGCTATAGGAAACAGAAAGATCCAAGAAATGTGGGCCTGCGGTACGGACAGGTCTGCTTATGGCTCCAAAAACCCACGTGGGACTATCTCAAGGTTTCTAGTAATCACTTACCCCGTGGTACATATTGAACTGGGATGGGGCTTTCCCCTCTCACTCAGCATTAGGGAAACCAGTCCCAAGCACCCTTACAAAAATTTCTCTGAGTATAATCCTTGGGAATTCAGAGTGCATTAGGAAGTCCTATTCATACAGGACAAAACCATTCATAGTTTTTGGAGCCAACACTTGTCTCCAAAGTACCTATATTCGTCTGCTTGAGTTGCTGTAACAAAATACCATAGACTGGGCAACTTAAACAATAGGCCTGTCTCATAATTTGGGAGGCGGGAAAGTCTAAGATAAAAGTCCAGTTAGTTGGTTTGAGGTAAGAGTTCCCTTCTTGGCTTGCAGATGGTCATCTTCTTCCTGTGTCCCCACATGGAAGAGACCTACCTTTCTCTCTTCCTCTTACGATGCCACTAATCCCATTGTGAGGGCTTTCCCCTCATGATCTCCTTTAACCCTTATTACTTCCCAAAGGTCCCATCTCCGAATATAGTCACATGGGTGGAAGATGGGGTTGGAATTTCAATATATGGACGTATGGGGAGACATAGTCATACCTGAGAGGGAATGTGCTAGCTTTATCATGTCATTAGTCGAGAAGACCTTTTTCACTTGGAGACCCCTTTGTAACGTCCCACACAGCAAGAGTATTGGTGATGTTGAGTCTCCTACTGCACACAAGTGGCTCATTGCTGTCTCATAACCAAGTACACAGGGATAGCCTAAAATAATCATGCATCCATTTTGTGCCAAGGAATATGTTGTTGCACACACTGATTGGGATAAATAAATCTCTATTATCTTCAGTGTTTCCTTTTGTAGTACATTTCGGCTCATCTAAATTGATTCTTTGTGTTTTTTTTTATTACTATTTCTATAGCATTTTGCTTCGTTTATTAACTTGATATGACGTTTGTTTTTTGCTTCATATAATCTTGTTTAGTTTTCAGTGGTTTTAAATCCATAAGTAGAATATTAATTAAAAATTACAGATTGGAATGAGTCTCAACACCATCACAGATAACTAAAATCTATGTGTAGGTGTTTAAAGGTTGGCAGATCCTTATAACTGAAATAATGTTGGTGCTCTATATGCCAAGACAACTGCAAAGAAGTTGAACTTTCTTTAAATAAAATCTAAAATATTACAAAAATTTCCAGCAGTATTGAAATTATTTGTCTATGTTAAGTGCATATGAGATTAATTCATTATACAACACTTAAACTTAAGAAAACCTTTTTTTTAACTTTAGCAGCATTAGAAGAATTTTTTATATTTATTACATAAGTATAAAAGTATGGGATAGGTTGATGTGTCTGAGGCTCCATATTTTTAGGGACATGGAACCTTCTTCCTTAGGCATAAAGTGCCTAGACATATGCGTTAAACTGAACTCAGGGAAGAGAGTTCAGAATAAGACAAGTGGATTTTATATTTTCTTCTTCTGACACATTCCAAGATGCCAGTTGAACAATGAACGGTGTTCTCTTTTGTTTCCTCCGGTGGCAGTAGGATCGTATTGAAGACATTTTGCAAAACACTCAAAGCCTGAAGGGGAATCTATACAATAAAAACTGATGGGCTAGTTGGCGCCATATTTCTAGTATGCCAGAGCTCATGTGATTTTAAAAATGCATATCCTGAAAACCTCTGATTTTCCCACTGGGTGGATAAATGCTAAAAGCATCCCAATGCCTAGTGGATAAATGCTAAAAGCATCCCAATGCCTATAAATTTGAAACAGTAATTTTACTCTGTAAATTTTACTACCCAAACAGGAGATAGGAAGTACCTTCTTGACCTGAAATGGTCTTTTTCTTGTAATCCATAATCAAACTTTGTCAAGTTCTAGATAAAGGTATTGTTTTTCTCCTTTCTAAATTGTATTTTATTGTGGTAAGGGAACTTAACATAAGGCCTACCTACCTGACAAATTCTGAATGTACCATACAGTGTTGTTAACCAGAGGAACAATGTTATACAGTGGATGCCTAGAACTTATTCATCTTGCAAAACAAACTTTATACTCCTTGATTAGTAATTCCCAATTTCCATCTCCCCCAAGCCCTTGGAAGTCACACGATTTGACCCTCTGATTTTGACTATTTTAGTTTCCTTCTATAGTGGAATCCTGCTGTATTTGACCACTTAAACTTAAGTTTCATCCATATTGACACATACTGCAGAATATCCTTTTTAAAGGCTGGATACAATTCCATTGTATCTATATACTAATTTTTCTTTACCCATTCATCTGTGGATGGATATTGGGGTTGTTTCCACCTTTGGATATTGTGAATAGTGCTGCAATAGAGAAAAACAGCCCAGCAGCTAAAAGAGCTACTTTTCTTTTTTTCCCCCCTTTTTAAAAATGTATTTATTTTTAAATTTATTTATTTATCTTGAGAAAGGGAGACAGCATGAGCAGGAGAGGGACAGAGAGAGAGGACCCCAAGCAGTCTCCATGCAGTTGGCACAGAGCCTCACATGGGCTCGATCCCATGAAGTGTGAAATCATGACCTGAGCTGAAATCAAGAGTTGGATGCTTAGCTGACTGAACCACCCAGGCGCTCTTTTTTTTTTTTTTTTTTTTTTTCCCTTTTAGCATCTATGATTAGATGTTTACTTGAGAGTGGAATCCAGAGAATCTTCCTCTTAGACTGCTCTAAAAGATTTATAACTTCACTAGAAGATTGTCTATAAGAATCCTTTTTTCAGTTTGCATAAGCAGTGAATCCCTTAAGGAAATCCCAATTGCTTTCACTAGAAGATAAATTTATATATGTAGATCTTTCTCTGCTGAATTTAGGCCATTCTCTAAATATCTAATTAGGAAAAAGCTATAAATCCATACTATAACAAAACTTTTGTTTATTAAAACATTTCAGCTATAAACAAAATGACATTATGGTCTGCTTTGGTGGGTCTTAAGCCATCATTCTTAACGGAGGAAACATATTTGGATACATATTTTGAACCAAATCGAGGGACCACTTCATACTAAGTAATATTTTAAAATTTAACCTCAGCACTCCACTGAGCACCACAATTTTTCTGTCCTGGGGGAAAATTCAGCAAGGAAATCATATATGCCTATAGCAAAATCCTAAAATTTTTACTAGATGTCTGCTTTCCAGGAAGTTTTGTGGGTTGCTGAGTGGGAGGCTGACAGACTCAAATATCTTCATGTCAGTCAGACACCCCCTTGCAGAGTCTTGGCACCTCTGGGATCCAACAACTATCTCACACACCAAGCAGCTGAGGACTGGAGGAGTACCCACAGCCCTGACCAGAGGCCCCACTCCAGATCCTTACGCTTAGCAAACTGTTGCTGTGGTATAAAGGGACCTGGTGATGCCTCACACACTTATTACTCTCTATAGGCACCAGAAAAAAAAAAAAGTGCTGAAATCTGTACCATGTGCAGGAAGGGTTTTGCATGGTAATTAAAAAAGAAAAAGATAGAATAGTTGTTCAAATTAATACACCCCCCTGTGATCTAGTGGGAAGCTTTCTCACATTCAAAATGCACCTTAAATTCAGATGTTACTCCAGGATTTTTATGGGAATCAAAAATTCCATTGTCTATATTTCAAATATAGTTTACTTTTAGCCTTTCCCACTATTACAGTAACTTTCATATATATTAACATGAATATTAGTATATAATAGTTTATATTTTACACACGGACATGGCATTATGGTGCTTCTAATTTTATATTTAGGTAGTATATCTATACATACATAGAATTATTTCTGTATAAGTGAACTCTTCTTACTAAAAAAAATCATGTATATAGAAAAGTAAATATTCAGAACACAAATGAACACTGGGGAACTGTCAAAAAGTTTTCCAGTAGATAACATATGTATGTGAACATAGGAAAAGCTTTCATTCATTGATTAATTGATAGATGTGAGTAGATGCAATTGATTCAACAAAAAATAACACCTTCTGTGTTCTAGGCATTATGTTATAGATTGAAGTAGTTTGATCTCTAATTGAAAAGACAGATGATTAAATAATTAACTATATTACTATATGATAAGTGCTATAATGAATACATGATTCAAGCATAATATTTGAAATAAATCTATGAAGATAAATTGCTTTTCCTACCTGCCGTTTATTAAACAGGACTTTGAAAGAGAAATAGACTAAAGAACTAATTTCATGAGTCTAATGTGCACCAGCCACTAGTTAATATGTGATAGAATCATTTCTAAAAAGTGTTCTCTAGCACTTAGCTCAAAAAAGATTAGAAATAAAATATTTGACCCTTCAAGCTTGGGGCAGCAGATTATAGTTCCTATTCATAGGACCTTATAAGTATTTAAAAATATACATACTTCTTAATAATATATAGAAACACATCCATCACATAAAACTTGAGATAGAAAATGGCTATTTTCAACTAGGTTTTGAATAAGATTCTCTCACTTGAAGAATAATAAATTAGTAGAAAATCTCTAAAAGCAGTTCAAATATTTAGTTATATTGCCACAAACGCTGATCAAGCCCATATGGTATACCACACATTTTGCTAGATACTGGTGATAAACAGCAGTGAGCACAATGAACTGCCTTGCCTTTATCAAATTTACACTAGAATATAGAGGAATATAAAGGTGTTTTGAACAATAGTTATATTATTATAACATAATAATAACATTAATAATAATGATAATGATAATTGTAGGCAACACTCATAAAGTTTCTGATCCATGACAACTACTGTATGTGCTGTATGTAAACTAACTCATTTAATAGTTGGGTAGAGAGGGCAAATGCTATAGAGAAACATCTGACTGGGCAAAAAGAAAGGAAGGGTCTGTGTTAGAGGTGCTCCTTGAAAAGAGGATGGCCAGGCAGGTCCTCAATGATAAGGAGACATTTGACCATGCAGATATTTGGGGATTTTCTAAGCAAAACTTTTCAGATATCTGCATAGTCAAATACTTGATGTTTTCATGGATCATCAATGATGCCTTGGCTGGAGAAAAGGGGGGATAGTTATAGATGAAATGATAGAAAAAATGGAGTAACAGGCTCAATATATATGAAATGGTGTGTCATTAACAGGACTATGGTATTTACTTCCAACAGTGGAGAGTTGTTGTGGGATTTTTTTTTTCGGATAAATTGTACAGACATTCTCTTGTGATTGCCTCTGTTTTTCTCAATGAAATAGAAAGCAGATTAATCAAATAAGAGAGAGGATGGAGATATTAAAAATTTAAGGAGAGAGAGAAAAGTATGAAGTAAGTGTAAGAGCGTGAGAAGCAAATGAACTTGGATAATATACTGGGATTAATTGCAGGAATACATGTCCACTAGAATTATTACTAAGTACTTTAAAGTGCTGTCAGCATGAATAAAATTAAAGTCAGTAAGGTGCAGAGTAGAAAGGTAGGATTTAACCAAATAATTTGTATTTGTTTCCAACTTTTTCCAGCAACATATTGAAACCAGAGAGGGACAAGAGAATTGATGGTGGAAAAAATGAGTGGTTATGTTAAGGCGCTCAGGTCTGATGTGATTAAGAACCAGAGGAAATGGGACCTCAGTATTCTCTAGCTTATATTTTGACAGACTGATGTTTTCTTTAAAACATAACTACACGGAATAAATACTTCTTACAGTATATCTCACCAAGACTAAGATATTATACAAGAGTTACACCATAATTTTAAGAAAATCCAACAGTATAGTTTAAAATATACTATGCTTATACTTATTTTCAAGAGAATCACATAACCTAAACCCAGAAGAGTTATAAAACCTACAGGTTGTTTGTCATACTGTAGAAAGCTTGTTGGAAATATAGAGTTGATATCAAGGAACTTTTATTAATAAATCTGTGAGTGAACAGATATGTTTTTCTTGAGGATTTGGAGTCATTTCATCAACACTTTCTCCAACAAAGATTTGATCTGTGATACCTACATCAAAAAGTTCTATCTGGCTTGACATTTCTTTTATATTTCTGATATTCTTCTGTATATTTACACCTTACTTGTATACAGAGAACCTCTTTTATTAAAGTATCTACTCTGATTCTCTCTTTGTTCCTTGCGTCTATGGAGCTGAGTTAAGTCTGGAACAGCTACTGACATCAAGACAAACAATACTTGCCTAACTTCAAAAACAGTCCCAAGTCTGAATCAATAGGTACTAAAAGTAAAACAAAGCATTAAAAATGAGCAGAAATTTAACAAATTTACATCAGATTTTGAGGCATTGTTACAAATACCTGAGAAAATGCTTTATTACTGGGATAGTTAGTAAGGTACCCTGAAAGATTGGTATAGGATTATTTCTTATTGTTAGCAACTCCTTTCACTACCACAGAATTTGACAGGAATTCTTTTCTTTCATTAATTCTATCCAGTATGTATAATTTATAATGTCATTGACCCATATTCATACAGAGAAAATGGAGGTATATAGGCTCATGGCTTGTTGATTCCTGGCTTAACTTGAAATTACCAAAAAATTTGAGTTGATGCTTTTGCATTTTAATTTTTTTTCATGCCACAGATTGATCCATACCAAGAAATCTTCTAATTTGTTTCTGTCCATGCTTACTTTTTTCAGTTTTGGTTTGAAACTGCACTTTGCCGACGTATATAAGCATCTACCTATTTTATGTTTTTTGGTTTCATTTGACATTTTTATACTTCCATCCCTTAGCAATTTTTACTGGTGCCTTGCTCAGAAAATCTCTCTTAAATGATGTAAATTAATTCTTGTCAATTACATGCTTTCTTCTAGATATTCTGCAAGCCTTTATCAAACCACAATACCTCAGCCTTTCCATTTCTCTAAATGTCCTCTTTTTCCCTCCCACACTCACCAGCTGAATGGCTTTTGCCTGAGTACCATGTTACTAAGGGTCAGTTACTTCCTAGCTTGGGATTGGGGGAGTCCAAATTTATGAGTCTCTTCTTTTATAGATAATATTCCACTGCATAATGAAGAATTATTGCTTCAGAGCTGTATTCATATTCACTAAGAATTTTCCATTTCCATAAGGCAAATTAAAAGGAATATCAGCGAGGAATTAAATACATAATAATTGTCTATTTTAACTTGGATTAACAAATAAGTATACTTGAGTAGTTAACTAGAAAATAAATGATATTATGTGGAATTTCAACACATAGGTATTAATTTAGCTTGTCTCCTTATCTTGTTTGCTTAGGTCTAGTGTAAATTTCATCATTCTTATAGTTTGTGATAAATTTAATAACACAATGAAAATGTATGAAAGGGACATCTCAAAAAATATTTCATTGGATTTTTAACCCAATCCATTAATTAATTGTAAAACAACAAACACTGATATTATTGCATACTAGATCATTTTCTATAATACAGTTAATGAACCATCTACCACCCGTTTATGACACTGAATGAAAATATGTTTGTTTCCTCTGGTGTAATTGTACCAAAATATGTGTTTATATGCTTTTTTATGGTTATGTTTTTTTTTTAAATTTGGAAAGATTCATGAAGAAATAGGAAAAAATATATTAATTTTGAAATAAATTTCTATTATTTCTATAGAAACTATTGTATCTTTTACTATTGTTCTTCTATTCCTTGTATCCATATTCCTAAAGGAATGGAAAACATATAAAATGCCTCCAATAAAATGTATTATTTTCCTATTGCCATGACAACAAATTATCACTAACTTAGTGGGTTAAAACAACTCAAACTTGTTAGCTCCTCTAAGGTTGGAAGTCAGGTACAGGTCAGGCAAAGCTAAAATGATGGCGTCAATAGGGCTATGTTCTTTTCTGGAGAGACTTGAGAGATGCGGTGTTCTTGCCTTTTCTAGCATCTAGAAACCACCTGCATTCTCTGACCCATGGCTTTCTTCTTCTATTGTCAACAGCAGCAAGGTTGTATCTCTCTGATGATTCTTCTATGGTCATATATCCCTCTTGACCACGACCAAAATGTCCTCAGCTTTTTTTTTTTTTTTGATATACTTTATTGTCAAATTGGTTTCCATACAACACCCAGTGCTCATTCCAACAAGTGCCCTCCTCAATGCCAATCACCCACTTTCCCCTCTCCCCCACCCCCATTAACCCTCAGTTTGTTCTCTGTATTTAAGAGTCTCCTATGGTTTGCCTCCCTCCCTTTCTGTTTGTAACTTTTTTCCCCCTTCTCCTCCTCCATGGTCTTCTGTTAAGTTTCTATCCTCAACTTTTAAAGATTCATGTGATTAGATCAGGCCCAAATAAATAAACCAGGATGATCCCCTGCTCAAAGTCCTTAATTTAAACACATCTATAGGAGCATCTGAGTGACTCAATCGGTTAAGCATCTGACTTTGGATCAGGTCATATATCATGGTTTGTGAGTTCGAGCCCCACGTCTGGTTCTGCGCTGACCGCTCAGAGCCTCGAGCCTGCTTTGGATTCTGTGTCTCTCTCTCCCAGTCTGTCTCTCCCCTGCTTGTGCTCTCTCTAGTAAATAAATAAACATTAAAAAAATTAAAAAGGAAATAAACACATCTACACAGTCAGTTTTGCCATGCAGAGTAATATACTCACGGGTTTGGGTAATTAGGATGTGAACATCTTTGGTGGGCAACTTTTCTGCCTGCCACACACTATTTATAAGAAGAGACAGGAAGATTTTATATCACATTTACCAAAACCTTAATAAAAAGAAAAATGTCCAAATCATAATGTGAGTTCCCTTAAGAAGGGTATAATTAAATGGAATTCAATAGCTAATCATTTTATAGTCGAATAATTCCTTTTATTTCTCAAGATAAAAGGTAGTAGGAACACAAATTACTTCCCATAATAATATTAAAGAAAAAATGATTGTCTTCCTTTTCCAACCTTCTTCCCTCATCCCCACTTTCCCTACCCAGAAATAATAATATATTTGTGTTTGTAATACAAGGAAAAAATGTTGCTTCATAAATCAATTCATGACAATTTCTTACAGATTTTATCACTTTAACATAAATTTACCTGATCTTATCTTTAAATATTTTTTTCCTAAATGTATGTGATGCTAATAATCAATTCTCATTTGTCTAGCTGATGAAGCGGGAAGATTTTACGTGTAAAGTAATGTATTTTAAACACATACATTGGGCAGAATAGCCAAAATGCTATAAAACTGCTTTCAATATATTTATCATTTAGCATGCATATTGAGACCAAAGGGAGGATTCATTCTATCATGATTTAGGGTGAATTGTACAAAATATGTAGCTTTTACTTACTTAAATATTATAAAATGATAATAGTTGTTGAGACTATCAGGGTCATGGGAGAATCAGCTGCAGGAATAGATTAAATGACCTTTGAATATTGATTGTTCATTTGCAAGAGTCTAGTTCAGTAGTTTTTTCCTTCTTCGACCTACCTTCTTTTCACTGTCCAACCATTCAGTTAATGAGGCAATGCAGTCATTTCGATATATGACAAACCCTGATTTGCTGCCAATAGTTTCAATCTCTGTGCAGTTTCGCTGGCACAATGTTAAGTATTTGATTGATATACTCCGATCACTCCCTATTCCCTTTAGAATTTCCTTAATTCTCCTATCACTTGTCATCACCTGAGACACGTATTTTTTCATCTTCTGAATGCCACACTAGATTACGAGGTCCATGAAGAAAGGCAAGTTGTCTCTTCTGTTCACCACTGTATCCCTTGCGCCTGCAGTTACTGTCATATAGTAGATGCTCAAAAAATATTTGATGAATGAGTCACATGCTTAAAGAAATGTAACGAAGTTCAAGGACACAGGAGGTTTAAGAGAGTTTATTACAGAGATCACATCAACTTTATATTTCCTGAAAAAAAGTCGCCTTTTATGTCATGTATGTAAAACCTATTTACAGAATAAATACTTCCATTAATACGTGTTTTACACATATTCTCTATACAGTAGTGATTTTGTTAACTCAATAACCTGCACGTTAATGCCATATTGAATTCATACTTTTATGCTCTCAAGGTAACAATCCTGCGTGAATTCTAGTTTGTTGCAAGTATACTTTGAAAAGTCCTTCATAGAGAGCTAAATAATTTCTACTTGTTAGTCTAATTTATCTCGTGTTCCTTTGAATTTAGGTTATCTCTAATTCCTAACAATCCCTAATTGTTTCCCATAGATTCCCTACCATTTGAAAATAAATTACAATCTTATAAAATCATTTCTATGTCAACTTGTGTAATTGTATTAGTATAAGTTGATCCACAATTACCATAAAATCTAGTATTGGACATTAGATATCAGGGGTATAATTATATTAAAATTACACAAAGCTTATGCACTAAAATTATAATTAAAAACAATAGCCGTTTAGTATGATGCACTTTTGACAGTTAAGACTGGCAAAAATAGCAATGCAGATAACTGTATTTTAATGCAAATCGGATCTGCATATTCAAAGATTTAACTTTCTGAAGTAAAAATCACATGGAACATTCCTCACAATGAAAATGACTTGAAGACTTTAGCATTTTTTCATGATGAAAAATGACAAATTTTATTATAGCTAAAACTTCCTTTATTCAAACTTTTGGATACTTATCTCATAGGTATGGTACATACATATCTTAACGTTAACTACTTGACAATTTAAAACTATTCAATCATGCCATATACGTTTCTTAACTTTTGTCTCTACACCTATAGCATGTACAAAATCAAATTTCTAACTTTGTACTTATTCCATATGGCTACAACAGGTCTGCTTGAACAAAATACAATGTTTAACACTGAGAGCGTTTCCTACTCCATCTCACTAAGTCATTTCATAAAGTCAATTAATAGGAATGATATAGATTTTTGAGTGATACCCGTGTATACATATATGCATATTTCCATTGGGATTGGAATTTCCTTACTTTTTTCAGGCTTTTTAGAACTTTCTTTCTTTCTTTCTTTTTTCTTTTTTTTTTTTAGATTTCTTGTTCACTTTCCAAATGGCAAACTTATACTGTGGGTGCTTCCCCATTTATCCTACTTCTTTAATCTCAAACTCTATACACATACACGTCTAGCTAATGTGTTACTTTAGTCTTTAATAAATTAAAATTCCTCACGTGTTTTTCACTTTTCTACCATCAGTCCAATTACAGACAGGCATCTACATACACTCCTTTGTTCTCTTAGAATGGAGGAAATGGCTTTCTCCTTCTCAAAATCATTTTCCTCACATAGGATCACCACTCTGCACACCATCCTTCTTTCTTTCCACAGAACCCTGCTTCTACCATTAATTCTTGTTTCTCCCCCATCATCTGCCCCCACAATTTATGCAATCATTTCTAACTACATTCATACTTAATATTGTCTCTTTTCAAAAAAACCTCTTGGTTTAGCACAAGTTATTCTCCAAATGTTAACCTTTCTGTAAGATTCTCAAAAGATTAAACATTTGCTGACCCTGTAAACTCAGGGCCTGATGTGGGGCATGAAATCACAAAGAGTGAGATCACGACCTGAGCGAAAAGCAAGAGTTGGATGCCTAACCAACTGAGTCACCCAGTCGCCCCTGACTCTGTATACTCTTGATACATTAATTACTCTACACACTGAATAGAATTCATGCCTTAAGATCCCACTGATGCTCATCTTGCCATGTTTGCCAATGATATCCTCAGTGCAGTATTTAATTGACACTCTTATACTCTTATATAGCAATGGGCAAGTCAGAGAGCTTTTGGCCTGAAAGGCTTGTATGAGCCAAACTCGATGGCATGGAGGCTTCAATATTTGTCATGTTTGGCTGAAATGATGGCTTACTGGAGAGTTAAATCCTTGAGTTTCAAACCAATGAAAGCACCCAGACCAGTAATAATAAGACCAACAATCAACAGAAGAGTACACAGCTGCACTTGACAGGTTTTTGTCTGATACTTATTTTTTTCTGACATGAATTATTACCAAGGATGAGTTGTAAAGTTTATCATTATTAGATATGATGTTGGCTTTTTAAAATTTTCTCTGAATGTGGTTTTTAATTTACTTAATGGAGTTTTTTTAAATTTTTAAACTGTTCTTTATTCTTTTTTTTTTTATTAGTTCACACAATTGGAATGGTCCTGGAGGGGTAATTTTAATATTTTGGAGGGGATCAAAGGAAGAACACAGATTAATTATCTATATTTTATAACCTCAGTATTAAGGAAGGTGTTTTAGGTGGTAGAAATTTAGGCTCAAATGGGTATCACAGCAAATGGGTAGGTGCTAGGACCATAGGACAATTTATGATTAATGGATCTCAGGAAAGTATGTACCATTTATCTGGCATCTAGTCATATGTGGTAAGGAAGGTATCAAAAATCTAGGGATGCCTGGGTGGCTCAGTTGGTTAAGCATCCGACTAGGTTATTTACTCTGCAGGAGACAACTCTTAGGAAATGCCCCACATTTGTGAAGATGTATAAATGAGGCCATTTGTTGGCCAAGGCATCTAGCGTTGAGATGACTGTCTTAAATTTGGCCAGTTGGCTTCACCCCGGGGTCTTTTATTAAGTACATTTTGGTAAGGGGATGGCAAGTTGTAACATTCTACTGAGTTCCATCACTTATGATGGTGGCAATGCCATCCATAGAGTCTATGAACTCTCATTATTGCTCACTCAGCTGATCAAGGTACTCCCCTAGGTAAACAAGGATCTTGGAAAGGGGTACTTTCCCACTGTGGCATCTGGCAGGAAACTGAGGACAGTGGAGTCAGGGCACTACCTACAGGTAGAATATGGCAGATGGCCTGAAGTTGACTCTATCTTATATCAAGGAGGCTTTGGTAGCCATGTCCAGCAAATAGGGTGCTGCTTTCATGACCCAATACATAATGGGCAAGTATGTAGGGAGGCTTAAAGGCTTAGGGTCTGTGAGAGCCTCCATTTTTTAAAAAAGCTTAGTATGTGACCAGTAACTGCTGCTCCAATGGTGTATAGCATGGGGACTAGTGGAATGGTTATTTGTATTAGAAGCTCATGGGAAACTTCTGGCCAACACAGTTGACCCAGAAAGTCTAAGAGCCATGAGAAGTGCTTGCCAGAGCTTACAATAGAGTCTCCAAGGGTACTAACAGGAGTTAATTTTAAAAAAAATAATGTTTATTTATTTTTGAGAGACAGAGTGTGCGTGAAGGAGGGGCAGGGAGAGAGGGAGACACGGAATCCAAAGCAGGCTCCAGGCCCTGAGCTGTCAGCACAGATTCCCACATGGCACTCAAACTCACAAACGGCAAGATCATGACCTGAACCTAAGTCGGACGCTTAACCGACTGAAGCACCCAGTGTGAGACCCTAATTTTAATTTGGACATATTTTAGAGCCTCTACTGAAGAAGATGCCATTTTAAGTGGGCTGATTTGTATTTAGCAGCATCAGTGAGATTAAGTAAAATTGAATAATACACTGCCTCTAGAACTCAAAAAGGACTAAATATGTCTTTAATGAGTTTGTCAGACAAATCTTTCTTAGAAAAGAGTGTCATCAATATAATGTCACACCTTTGCTCCCATAGGAAGATGAAGGTAGTTAAGATCTTATCTGAAAGGATTTTGTGTGACGGCAAACTTCTTGAGCTCTCCTAAGGGTAGCCTAGTAAAGGTGTACATTGTCTTTTCAAAGGTGAAAGTAAACTATGGATGAAAAAGGCTGTTTGGGGTAGATATTGAATAGAACATATTAGACAAATGTATAAATGCAAAATATTTATGTTATTTATTAGAGTTAATAATTTTAATAATATTGAGTTATTTGGTGTGGGGCCTTTAAAGGATGAGACCAGAGTGTTAAGGTTGTAATAAACTACCATGAAGCATAACTAGTATTTGTCATTATTATCAATATTATTCTTGTATTTTAGGTTTAAGAACATGAAAAAAAAATGGCTTGTGAAGTGATAAAGTAGAAGAGAAAGTAACTTGTTTATTAATGAGGTCCTAAATAATAAGTTAATTTTTGAAGACTTTGTTTTAGCTTGTATTAGACCATATTAACCTTTTTAACTGGGGGTTTGGGGGGTTCTATTTTGTCAAGCCACTTTGGAAGTGTCAAAGATTTAATTAAATTTTAATTTATCATGCATTGTGTCAGAGTTTTTATGCTTACTATGGAATATTTTAAGGCAATGGGTGCTATGACTATGGAAAATTAAGTCAAGGCTATAAAGTGAAGTTCATCTATTTTTTTCTTTATATTCAGTTACTTTCCTAGGATTGTAGGGGTATAATGTTTAAATTTAGTGTAACTCCAACTCCAACTGTCACTTAAGCACCAGTATTAATTAAGTCCATGAAGTTTTACAAATTGGTACATTACAGCAAATGTTAAAGGTAATTTAAGACCTATGTGGTAGCACAAAAAACAAATACATCAGCACCATTTTTACCTTTTACTAAAATTGTTTTAGTAAATTTTGGATTTCTACTTAGGTAAAATTATGGAAATTTCTTTTAATAATGATATATAAACAGTTGAATATGTGTTTTTTTTTTCCTTTTTTATTCAATCTACAACTAGGTGTTTTTAAATTCTTCTCTTTCTTCTTCTTCTCCTCATCACTGAAAATGTTTTGATGTGGGGGCAGGGAGGGGGAGAGGTTCTCTTCACCCAGATCACATTTATGTATTTTTTCCCCTAGATGGCTTCAAATCACTTTTGTCAGTGCTTAAAACGTCCCCACCCCCCCCCCCCCGGCAATGGGTGTATGCTTTAAGGAACCCCAGGTTAAGTTGGGTTCGTATTATCCCCTTCACTGTGCCACAGACTTACCATGGGTATATGTCCCTTGTGAACCCTGAGGTATGGGCTTCCATGGTGCAGCAGCATCCCACTGGGTTTTACAACCTAAGGTTGGCCATTGAAAACACCCTGTGCTGCAGCCTTGCCCTTTCTCACCCTGTGGGTGTTCCCACACCACCCCTCTTTTTGGACTTCTAGCCACGTCACAGCATGTTTTGTTGTTGTTTTTAAGTTTTTGTTTGTTTTTGAGAGGGAGAAAGGGAGTGAGCAAAAAAAGGGACAGAGAGAGAGACAGAATCCCAAGCAGGCTCGTACTAAGTAGGGTCTATACTACCAGCCCTGAGCCCCACGTGGTCTCGAACTCACAAACTGTGAGAAACTGTGAGATCATGATGTGAACTGATGGGCAGCTTCACCCACGGAGCCACCCAGACGCCCCTACATGATTTTTACTATGTCTCCATTTGATAGCTCATACCCTATCCTGAAAGGGGTAAAGAGCCCTTGTAGTTTGCCTCCCCAGGCAGTTGTATGTATCTCACCCTATCGTCCCAATCCACCTCCAAAAATGAGGTTTGTACTTACAGAACTAAAGCAGTCCCTCAAATTGCCTGATTTTAATAATTATGTCCTCGGCATAGAGGCCATCTTTAGTTGTTTAGTACAGAAACCGGGGCAATTAGGGCCAGAGTATTGTGGCCTCTTGATTGTGAGAACCTGATAAGGGAAGTGGTTGGCATGTGGATCTAACTAGTTGTTTCTGAAGGAGAATTGACCTGACTGTAGCCAGGCCTTCAAAATGGAGGCAAAACACAATTAAAAACAAATAAAACAAAATAAATCTATATTATGAGTTATAATTGAGATAAATCTACACAAATATATATATATACAGACACATATTTGGAAAATTTGGCAATTTTCTGTTTTAAAAACTCCATTACCGAGACAAACTATATTGTTTACTTACTCTGAAACTCTTTAAGGACATCCATAAGATTTTAGTTTTCTTAATATTTCTCTTTCTTGCTGAATTTGCTTCTAAATGTTTAAAGATTTATTTTCACTTTTACAGCTCATCATGATTATAATTTTTAGGTTTTCCTTATTAATAAAATACATTGATTTTTTTTAATTTTTATTTTATCAAGAATTTTTAACATTTATATGTGTGTGTGTGTGTGTGTGTGTGTGTATTTACTACAATATATTATTTTGATTTTTCCTAATATTAAAACACCGTGGATTCCTAGAATGAATACTCTGTATTCATAAAGATAGTTCTTTGTGGGGCGCCTGGGTGGCTCAGTCGATTAAGCGGCCGACTTCGGCTCAGGTCATGATCTCGCAGTCCGTGAGTTCGAGCCCCGCGTCGGGCTCTGTGCTGACAGCTCAAAGCCTGGAGCCTGTTTCAGATTCTGTGTCTCCCTCTCTCTGACTCTCCCCCATTTGTGCTCTGTCTCTCTCTGTCTCAAAAATAAAAAAACGTTTAAAAAAATTTAAAAAAAAAGATAGTTCTTTGTATTCATTGATGGCTCATATGGATAATATTTTACCTAGAATTTTATATCAATATTCATTAGTGAAACAACCTATGATTTTTGTTTATCCTTTTGTAATTTTTTAAAAGATTATAGCTGTGCTTACTTGAAAGCATGTTTAAAAGGAGAATTTGATCTCTCCCTCCGATCAAGAAAAGTATAAATAACTTTGGGCCTATCAGTTCTTTATAATTAAGTAGAAATTGGAAAAAAAAAAAAAAAACTATTCCTACCACAAGTTTTAATAGTTCTCAATCCTTTTTAAAACTCTGTTATTGTAAATTTTTTAAAATTATTTTCTGCTGGCTGTTTTTGGGCAATTTACATCTTGCTGGAAGATTATTACAGCTATTTTTTAAAATGTATTGCATTTAAATTGACATGTATTACATAATAAACAATTTGAACCTTTCTGTATTTTCAGCTATGCCTTCTTTTCATTCCTAAATTTGTATGTTTTTTCACTTTATTTTTTTGTAAGAAAACTCAAAAGAAATTAGCAATTGTGTTGGACTTTTCAAATAATGTTTGCATCAGTTAAACATCGCTGTGTAACATACCATCCTCAAATTCAAAGGCCTTCATGATCCATCAAATCTAAATTATCTACATTTGTGTTGTTTTAATTTAAAGCATTAGTTTTCTTTACCACATGTGAATTTTTTGTGATTAGCCTTTTACTTGTTCATTATATATTTTTTTTCACGGAGCTTAACGTCTAAGAAGGCAAAGACCACATCTGTGTTGTTCAATGTATATGTCCAGTTTCCAGTACAAAATCAGATTATAGAAACTAGTCAAAAATGTGTTTAAAGATAATTTATTTTTGTAAATATATTTTTGTAAATAATTATTTTGTAAAAATAATACATTTGTATTTGACACATAGAATTTACTGAGTTAGCTTTTTAAAAAAAATCTTATATGTGAAAGCAATGCTATCTAATCTTTAGTGGTTCATAATCAGTAGGAGAAGTTGGAATGATTTAATGATTTAATGCAATTTATGTGTTTTTTATGGTATTGATTCCTTCACTTCAGTATTTTTATTGAGTATCTATTTTTGACATATTTAGCTAGGCTCTAAGGAAACAAATAGAAACAGGTTAACCCTACTTTCAAGAAGCTTAGAAGAAAAATTTAAAATACAATTGTTAAACTAGTAATTCATGTTTCTAAACACTTCAGAAGCAAATTGGAAAAAAATAACAAGACAGTGTATAGTACAAACTTTAGCATATTGTTGATTAATTCTAGAAAAAAATTCTTAAAGTTTAGTCGATGTTTATGGTCATGTTTTCTAAAGATGTAAAGTAAAATGATTTTTAAAATAATTAATATGGGGCTTATGGGTGGCTTACTCAGTTAAGCATCTAACTTTGGCTCAGGTCATGATCTTGCGGTCTGTGAGTTCGAGACCCGCTTTGGGGTCTGTGCTGACAGTCAGAGCCTGGAGCCTGCTTTGGATTCTGTGTCTCTCTCTCTCTGCCCCTCCCTGACTCCCACTCCGCCTCTCTCTCAAAAATAAATAAACATTTAAAAATTAAAAAAAAAATAGCAGAACACTAAAACATGACATAGTTTAAATTCCAAATCTTTAGAAAAATAATCAAGGTCAAGGATATCAATTCTAAAACTCTGTTTTTCTATTAAAATAAAAGATTTATTTTTCTTACAAGATTTTATCACCTAACAATATATCATGAAAATCTTAAAGTGACATGAATTAATATAACCACCAATTTAAAGACTTTTTATGTATGTTTTATTTTTTTAATTATTGGCCTATTCATGATATTCTTAAGACATTAAATTATGAAAAATACTCAAACTCATTCATAACAAAAGAAATGCAAATTGATACTCTGAAATATGAGTTCTTACTTATCATGTTGGCACAAATCCATAAATTGGACAGAACACTTTATTGTCAGAGGAGTTCAAATTTCTACAGGAGGAGTTCAAAATTCTACAACTCCTGCAGAGACGAATTTGACATCTACCAAGATTATCTTTCTGTTTCTGTATAACAACTTACAACTTATCACAGCAAATCCTACTTCTGATAATCTACCTTGAGTCTATGCCCCTGCAAATATAGATTTGTTTTGTAACAGAAAATATTGTAAACAGCTGATAACCCATTAATAAAGAAATGGTTAAATTAAATATGATATATCTTTATATAATGGACTACAGACTATAACATAAAAAAAAAAGTCAAATATGGAGAGAAGATGGTGGGGTAGGAGGACGCTGAGCTCACCGCTTCCTGCTGATCACTTAGATTCCAGCCACATCTGCCTAAATAACCCAGAAAACCACCGGAAGACTAGCAGAACAGACTCTCTGGAGCCGAGCATAGACAAGAGGCCCATGGAAGAGGGTAGGAAGGGCAGAGAGGTGTTGTGCACTAAACAGACTGGCGGGAGGGAGCTGGGGCAGTAGAGGGGCAGCCCGCCCAGCAAGGCAGAGCCCCCAAGTCTGGCTTGCAAGTGTGGAGGGGCCAGACGGAGTGTGTTCTGACAGCCAGCAGGACTTAACATCTGGAAGGTTAAAAGTCAACAGCTCTGCTCTCGGAGAGCAGGGAGGGTGAGAGGACTTTAGGAGGGAGAGCTGTTGAGCCCTGGAAGGATAGAGCTCAGCTTGGTGGGGAACAAAGGCATTGGCCAGCCCCATCTCCCTCGCCTATCCCCCAGCCAAAATCCCAAAGAGAACCAGTTCCCATCACGGAACTTGTTTGTGCTGCACAAACACCCAACGCTGTGCTTCTGTACCGGGGAACAAAGGTGATGGCAAGCGCCATCTCTCTCTCCCATATCCCAACCGAAATTCCAAAGGGAACCAGTTCCCATCACTGAACTTGCTTGCACCTCGCAATTACCCAACACTGTGCTTTTGTGGATTCATCCCTCTGACGGGCCTGCCTCCCTCCTGGTGCTGCAGGGTCCCTCCTGCAGGGGACCACTGATGGCAAAGCTAGCTAGGACTGCCCCTCCTGCCCCTGTGCACCTTGCGGATCCACTCCGGCTAATACGCCCTTGGCAAGATCCCATCAATTAGCACCACAAGCCTGGCAGTGTACAAGCAGCCCAGAGAGGGGCCACACCACTCCACAGTGAGTCCTGCCCCTGGGAGAGGGGAAGATAAGGTACACACCAGTCTGACTGTGGCTCCAGCAGTGGGCTAGGGGCACACATCATGTCTGACTGTCTCCCCGCCCACCACACAAGTTACTCAGGACAGGAAAGGGTAGTGCCCTGCAGTTTGGAGCTACCACAAGGACTACCCAAAATGACAAAACGGAAGAATTCTCCTCAAAAGAAACTCCAGGAAGTAGGGACAGGTAACAAATTGATCAAAACCGATTTAAGCAATATAATGGAACAAGAATTTAGAATAATAGTCATAAAATTAATCGCTGGGCTTGAAAAAAGCATAGAGGACAGCAGAGAATCTATTGCTACAGGGATCAAGGGACTACAAAATAGTCATGAGGAGCTAAAAAATGCTATAAATGAGGTACAAAATAAAATGGAGGTGGCCATAGCAAGGATTGAAGAGGCAGAAGAGAGAATAGGTGAATTAGAAGGTAAAATTAAGGAAAAAAAGAAAGCTGAGAAAACTAGAGATAAAAAAAATCCAGGAGTATGAGGGGAGAATTAGAGATCTAAGTGATGCAATCAAAAGGAACAATATCCGTATCATAGGAATTCCAGAAGAAGAAGAGAGAGAGAAAGGGGCTGAAGGTGTACTTGAACAAATCATAGCTGAGAACTTCCCTGATCTGGGGAAGGAAAAAGGCATTGAAATCCAAGAGGCACAGAGAACTCCCTTCAGAAGTAACTTGAATCAATTTTTTGCACAACATATTATGGTGAAACTGGCAAAATACAAGGATAAAGAGAAAATTCTGAAAGCAGCAAGGGATAAACATGCTCTAACATATAAAGGGAGACCAGTAAGACTTGTGACGGATCTCTCTACTGAAACTTGGCAGGCCAGAAAGGAATGGCAGGAAATCTTCAGTGTGATGAGCAGAAAAAAAATATGCAGCCGAGGATCCTTTATCCAGCAAGTCTGTCATTCAGAATAGAAGGAGAGATAAAGGTTTTCCCAAACAAACGAAAACTGAAGGAATTCATCACCACTAAACCAGCCCTACAAGAGATCCTAAGGTAGACTCTGTGAATGAAATGTTGCAAGGACCGCAAAGTACCAGAGACATCACTACGAGTATGAAACCTACAGACATCACAATGACTCTAAACCCATATCTTTCAATAATAACACTGAATATAATGGACTAAATGCTCCAAGCAAAAGACATAGGGTATCAGAATGGACAAAAAAAACAAGACCCATCTATTTGCTGTCTACCAGAGACTCATTTTAGACATGAGGACACATTCAGATTGAAAGTGAGGGGATGTAGAATTATCTATCATGCTACTAGAAGTCAAAAGAAAGCTGGAGTAGCCATACTTATATCAGACAAACTAGACTTTAAATTAAAGTCTGTAACAACAGATGAAGAAGGGCATTATATAATAATCACAGTGTCTATCCATCAGGAAGAGCTAACAATTATAAATGTCTATGCGCTGAATACCGGAGCCCCCAAATATATAAAACAATTATTAACAAACATAAGCAACCTTATGGATAAGAATGTGGTTATTGCAGGGGACTTTAATACTCCACTTACAACAATGAATAGATCATCTAGACACAGGATCAATAAAGAAACAAGGGCCCTGAATGTTCCATTGGATCAGATGGACTTGGCAGATATATTTAGAACTCTGCATCCCCAAGCAACAGAATATACTTTCTTCTCAAGTGCACATGGAACCTTCTCCAAGATAGATCACATACTGGGTCACAAAACAGCCTTTAATAAGTTTGCAAGAATTGAGATCATACCATGCATATTTTCAGACCACAATGCTATGAAGCTTGAAATAAACCACAGGAAAAAAATCTGGAAAACCTCCAAAAGCATGGAGGTTAAAGAACACCCTACTAAAGAATGAATGGGTCAACCAGGCAATTAGAGAAGAAATTTAAAAATATATGGAAACAAATGAAAATGAAAATACAACAATCCAAATGTTTTGGGATGCAGTGAAGGCAGTCCTGAGAGGAAAACACATTACAATCCAGGCCTATGTCAAGAAACAAGAAAAATCCCAAATACAAAATCTAACAGCACACCTAAAGGAAATAGAAGCAGAACAGCAAAGGCAGCCTAAAGAGAAGAGAAATAATAAAGATCAGAGCAGAAATAAACAACATAGAATCTAAAAAAAACTGTAGAGCATATCAATGAAAGCAAAAGTTGGTTTTTTGACCAAATAAACAAAATTAATAAACCTATAGCCAGGCTTCTCAAAAAAGAAAATGGAGAGGACCCAAATAGATAAAATCATGAATGAAAATGGAATTATTACAACCAATCCCTCAGAAATACAAGCAATTATCAGGGAATACTATGAAAAATTGTTTGCCAACAAACTGGACAACCTGGAAGAAATGGACAAATTCCTAAACACCCATACACTTTCAAAACTCAAACAGGAAGAAATAGAAAATCTGAACACACCCATCATCATTGAAGAAATTGAATCAGTTATCAAAAATCTCCCAACAAGTAAGAGTCCAGGACCAGATGGCTTCCCAGGGGAATTCTACCAGACATTTAAAGCAGAGATAATACCTATCCTTCTCAAGCTGTTCCAAAAAATAGAAAGGGAAGGAAAACTTCCAGACTCATTCTATGAAGCCAGAATTACTTTGATTCCCAAACCAGAGACCCAGTAAAAAAAGAGAACTACAGGCCAATATCCCTGATGAATATGGATGCAAAAATTCTCAACAAGATACTAGCAAATCAAAGTCAACAGCATATAAAAAGAATTATTCACCAGGATCAAGTGGGATTCATTCCCGGGTGGCAGGGCTGATTCAACATTCACAAATCAATCAATGTGATAATCACATTAATAAAAGTAAAGAACCATATGATCCTGTCAATCGATGCAGAAAAAGCATTTGACAAAATTCAGTATTCTTTCTTAATAATAACCCTCGAGAAAGTCGGGATATTAGAAACATACTTAAACATCATAAAAGCCTTTTATGAAAAGCCCACAGCTAATATCATCCTCAATGGGGAAAAACTGAGAGCTTTCCCCCTGAGATCAGGAACATGACAAGGATGTCCACTCTCACCGCTGTTGTTTAACATAGTGTTGGAAGTTCTCGCATCAGCAATCAGACAGCAAAAGGAAATCAGAAGCATCAAAATTTGTAAAGATGAAGTCAAGCTTTTACTTTTTCGCAGATGACGTGATATTACACATGGAAAACTTGATAGACTCCACCAAAATTTGCTAGAACTGATACATGAATTCTGCAAAGTCACAGGATACAAAATCAATGTACAGAAATCAGTTGCATTCTTAAACACTAGTAATGAAGCAACAGAAAGACAAATAAAGAAACTGATCCCATTCACAATTTCTCCAAGAATCATAAAATACCTAAGAATAAACCTAACCAAAGATATAAAAGATCTGTATGCTGAAAACTATAGGAAGCTCATGAAGGAAACTGAAGAAGATACAAAGAAATGGAAAAAAAACATTCTGTGCTCATGGAGTCAAAGAATAAATATTGTTAAAATGCCAATAGTACTCAAAGCTATCTACACAATCAGTGCAATCCCAATCAAAATTGCACCAGCATTCTTCTCAAAGCTAGAACAAGCAATCCTAAACTTTGTATGGAACCACAAAAGACTCCGAATAGCCAAAGTAATTTTGAAGAAGACCAAAGTGGGAGGCATCACAATCCCAGATTTTAGCCTCCACCACAAAGCTGTAATCATCAAGACAACATGGTATTGGCACAAAAACAGACACATAGACCAATGGAATAAACTGGAGACTCCAGAAATGGACCCACAAAAGTATGGCCAACTAATCTTTGACAAAGCAGGAAAGAATATCCAATGGAAAAAAGACAGTCTCTTTAACAAATGGTGCTGGGAGAACTGGACAGAAACATGTAGAAGGGTGAAACTAGACCACTTTCTTCCACCGTTTACAAAAATAAACTCAAAATGGATGAAGGACCTGAATGTGAGACGGTAAACCATCAAAACCCTAGAGGAGAAAGCAGGAAAAAACCTCTCTGACCTCAGCCGCAGAAATTTCTTACTTGACCCATCCCCAAAGGCAAGGGAATTAAAAGCAAAAATGAACTATTGGGACCTCATTAAGATTAAACATTTCTGCACTGCAAAGGAAACAATCAACAAAACTAAATGGCAACCGACAGAATGGGAAAAGATATTTGCAAATGACATATTGGACAAAGAGCTAGTATCCAAAATGTATAAAGAACTCATCAAACTCCACATCCAAAAAACAAATCATCCAGTGAAGAAATGGGCAGAAAACATGAATAGACACTTCTCTAAAGAAGACATCCAGATGGCCAACAGACACATGAAAAGATGCTCAACGTCTCTCCTCATCAGGGAAATACAAAGCAAAACCACGCTGAGATATTACCTCATGCCGGTCAGAGTGGCTACAATGAACAAATCAGGAGACTATAGATGCTGGCGAGGATGTGGAGAAACGGGAACCCTCTTGCACTGTTGGTGGGAATGCAAACTGGTGCAGCTACTCTGGAAAACGGTGTGGAGGTTCCTCAAAAAAATTAAAAATAAATCTACCTTATGATCCAGCAATAGCACTGCTAGGAATTTACCCAAGGGATACAGGAGTACTGATGCATAGGGGCACTTGTACCCCAATGTTTATAGCAGCACTCCCAACAATAGCCAAATTATGGAAAGAGCCTAAATGTCCATCAACTGATGAATGGATAAAGACACACTCTGAGTCTGGAGCCTGCTTCGGATACTGTCTTCCTCTCTGTCTGCCACTCTACCGCTTGTGCTCTCTCTCTTCCTCAAAGATGAATAAACAGTAGAAAAAGAGACAATTATGTATAAATGTCAATATTTTCAGAAAATATCTCTATGTATCTTTATTTTTACATTAAGAAATACTGTAAAGATTAAGGAAAAATTAATACAAATAGGAAGTACATAGAATTAGGACAAAGGGGAAAAGGGTAAATATGAGAATTTTGTAGAGAATACATTTGTAAAATATTAGATTTTATGCCTCATAAGTGTTTTATTATATTTTAAAAGTATGTGAAAAAAGCAAAATCAAAATGACACATGTCTCAATTTAAGGTACATTGGAAGAGGAGAGATTTTCAGTGAGGCAAATAGAGCAAATACAATAATTTCTTCTCCTACTGAGTCTCATAAAAACCTTTGTGGGAGCAAAGCTGTGTAAGATTCAGTCTGGAGAAATTTCTGAGAGAGCTGAGGTCAAGATAGAGTAAACCTGTCCTCCAGGGCATTCATTCTGGGAGCACACATGCTTTATACATGAAGAAGAAAAAATTAGATTGGAAACAGGGGGATTAGTTATTCATTGATATGCATTGTAGGATGCCTTATAGTCAGATGTTTAAACCCAAATTAAAAAAAAAAATGGGCACCTGGTAGATCAGTCGGTTAAGTGTCTGACTTGGGGTCAGGTCATGATCTCGCGGTTTGTGAGTTCGAGCTCCACATTGGCTCTGTGCTGACAGCTCAGAGGTCGGAGCCTGGAGCCTGCTTGGGATTCTGTGTCTCCCTCTCTCTCTGCCCCTCCCCCATTCCTGTCTCTCTCTCTCTCTCTCTCTCTCTCTCTCTCTCTCTCTCTCTCTCTCGTATAAAATAAAAACATTAAAAAAAGGCAAGTTTCTTTTCTTTGCAACTTGACTTAGTTATCTTAGTAGAACTAGGTCAGGTCTTTTGTGTGATTGAGAAACATATGGCACGTTCCACCAGAGTAATGGAGAAAAGTGTATTGAAGGCCCTAATTACAAAGATGCTAACAGAATTAATGGAAACCAATTAGGGATATTGAATAACAGATCTAGCAACAGCAGTGAGCTATGATCACCAGGCCACCTGAAGATCTGAAGGGGCAAGAAGAGTGAGATAGGGGTGTACAGGAACTAACAAGAACTGGGGCTGATGTAGCAGGTGTGGGAGTCTAAGGAAGATGTAGGAGAGCAAATAGAAAAGAGCCAGCAGATTCCAGGAGGGTATCCCTTTGTGTTCTGAAATGTATGTTTCCCTCAGTGTCATTGCTGGCTGCTCCTCTGCTCCTCCAAAGGCAGAGACAGCCAGCTAACAACAGACTCCCTTGATTTACGCATTTAAAGTTCAAAGAATCTTATTGACAAATGTCTGTGGATAAACCAGAATCACTCAGCGTTTAAAGAAAGTTTGCAACATGACAGAAAAATATGTTTTGAAAACATTTCAGAGAAGAGGTGCCTGGATGGTTCAGTTGGTTAATCTGACTCTTGATTTTGACTCAGGTGATGATCTCACAGTTTGTGAGTTAAAGCTCGCATAGGACTGTAAGCTGACAATGTAGAACCTGTTTGGGATTCTCTCTCTTCCTCTCTCTCTCTCTGCCCCTCAACTGCTAAATCTCTCTCTCTCTCTCCAAATAAATAAAAATAAACTTAAAAAATAACAAAATAAAAAATTAAAGGACGCAAAAAAAGAAAGAAAAAATCTAAAGATTTTGTAGTGATTATTGTAATGAGAACACGTTACAATTAATGCAAACAAATCAAAGTATAGCTTCCAATTATTGTTCTCATAAAGATTTGATTAAAATTTGAATTGAAAGAGTAAGAAAACACATCTAAAATAGACTAATTCCAGAAGAAAAATTAAGAAAACAGTATTATTGCCAACAATTAGAAAAAAAAAATCAATAGAAAATTTAAAATATACAAATTAATAATTACCAAAATAGAAAGGCAAAGAATACTAGATAAAAGATACATGCATAGACAAATGATACAGGAAACCTAACAATGAAATATTGGGGCGCCTGGGTGGCGCAGTTGGTTAAGCGTCCGACTTCAGCCAGGTCACGATCTCGCGGTCCGTGAGTTCGAGCCCCGCGTCAGGCTCTGGGCTGATGGCTCGGAGCCTGGAGCCTGTTTCCGATTCTGTGTCTCCCTCTTTCTCTGCCCCTCCCCCGTTCATGCTCTGTCTCTCTCTGTCCCAAAAATAAATAAAAAACGTTGAAAAAAAAAAAAAGAAATATTAAGGAGTCCTAGAACCCTAAACAGGGAAAACATAAAGGAATAATTTATCAAATATATTATATTTTAAAGTCACCTAACATTGACATCCTTGGCTTATAAGTAAGTGTCAGGATTAGTAGAGAAATTAAAAAAAAAACTCAAAACATTGTGAATATGGAAAATTAAGAAGAAACAGAAGAAACTTAAGTCTTTCGGAGAAAAACCTAGTCACCTACAAGGAAATAAAGATCAAACGGTTCTGAGACATTTGGAAGCCGAAAGAAGAGTAATACATTTTCAAACCTTAAAAAAATAGATTTCAATTCTACATCTTCTATCTAGACAAATTACCAGTCTTGTGTGGCTTCAGACCAAACATATTTCAGATTTTCAAAACATTGGAAAAATTACCTCCAAAGCATTTTTCCTTTTTTTTTTTAATTTTAATGTTTATTTATTTTAGAGACAAGAAAGACAGAGCACAAGCTGGGGAGGGACAGAGAGAGCCAGAGACAGTCTGAAGCAGGGTGCAGGCTCTGAGCTGTCAGTACAGAGCCTGACGTGGGGCTCGAACCCACGAACCATGAGATCATGGCCTGAGCTGAAGTTGGACACTCAACTGACGGAGCCACCCAGGTGCCCCAGCATTTTTTTCTCTTCAAGTGTTATGTTAGATTTTAGTACAGTCAAATGAAAGGTAAAGCCCAAAAGGATACGCACCTGGATCCAGGAACCAGCAGGACCATGAAGGGAGTCTTCAGAAAAGCAACCCAGAGAATTGCCAGATAAAATTGCCAGTTTTATGGAGAGCCTGCAGAGAGAGTAAAAGGTGTGATTGGAATGTAAGAATACTAACATGAGGAAAAAGACTTCAAGGAAAAAGAAAAATGTGAGTACGATAAGGATGTAAGACTATGAGTTGCAAAGGTACAGGATGAGTGAAAAAAAATTATTTAGAAGCCCCAAGGAAAGAAAAGAAAAGCCTGTAAAGAATGGTATGGTTCATATATAAACAAACTAAATTATAGGATGATTTTGAGTGATTAGATGTGTATAAGAAATAATAATTTCAATAGATGTTAGAAAATTCTTCTTTGAGTGGATTAGTGGTTTAGGTTGGGTACTTTTAGAATGAAATATTATCATAACAACGCCTCAGTACGGCATTGAATGATATTTTCACTTTCACAATTATTTTATGCTGTTTATTGGTTTTAAACTATTGTAATGTTAAAGATAAATGATAAAATACTTAATTATCATCATTGACAGGGATAAATAGGTCCCCATTGATAATATGTTTCTCCTTCTCTCCCTGTGTCCCTCCCTCGTCGCCTTCTCTCTTTCTCTCATGCTTTATTTTTTTTTAACTGATAGAAGTAGAAAAGTAGAATCCACAAGAGAGGTAGAAGGGCAACCATATATTCATCTTTATCCTAAAAAATGAGAAGAGAAAGAGTATTTTCTATGATTGATAGCATAAGTCATGGACTTTTCGGTAGATGGCCTCACATGCTAGAAGTGATCGTTACAGAAATAATGGCTTCAAAGATGTGATATGAAAGCAAAATCAATAATCTCTGGTTCTGAAAAATCAAAAAGAAGGGGATTTGCATATTACTTAGACAGCTGAAGTAATAAGAACAGATTTATAGATAATTGGATGATTAAATGTGATGGCCTCTGAGTAGTGACCCATGTTTAAACTCTTTATTTCATTATTTGTTTAAAATTTTAAATATAGTGAAATAATGTGAAAGACAGTGCACTACAATAGCCTATTTGAACACAACATATCTTGAAATTCTATATCTCATACCAACTTTAAGATTTATTTTGTTCAAGATAATTTCTGATCTGTATGACAAATACTTGGACAAGTGTCTACATGAGTACATATACAATGACTGTGAGGTTTAGGAATAAATTCTGCTGAGTTACCTATCATGAAGATAAACAGCAGTTCTTTTTGATAATTTTTAAGAAATAAATGGCAACTTCTAGCATATATCAGTTGACATTTTATCATCTTGTCTTACTATTCTGCTTTACTCTACATTAAATTCTGAGAGTGCCTGGATCTCCACATGCCTTCTCTCTGCTTAGTCTTATTCTTCAATAACATAGAAAACAAGGAGCTAGCAGGGTGCATTTTTACTCTGAGAATGTCTAAGTCTTTACTGCCTTTCTATTATTTACGTTTCCTGTGATGCCAATATATATCAATAAAGGGCATGAGAAGATGACTTCTGCAGAGACATTTATGTTTTCACCATCGCCTGTGTGTTAAAAACCCATGGCACTTTTAAAAAAAATGAGAGTTGCTCTTTTGTAGTATCAGTTCAAAAAAGAAATAATCACTTGGGAAATTTTGCTCTGTATCTGCTGCAAAGAAACCCAGCAGAGAAGAAAGACTTGCAAAACCATAGAAGGCGGTAAATGTCAGAAAAGGTGGGTCATTCTTGCTTGTAACCATAAGGGCATTTCACTTATACTCAAGCTCATTGTTATGCTTAGTCAACTATAACCTTATGTCAAGCTGATCTTTGCTCTGTGGAACTCTAGAAGTAACTACAGGTAACAAACTTTGAAATAATACAGTGCCTCCAATTTAGACAAGAACTTTGCAGAGATATACCCCAAATAAACTTCGATAACAGTTATAATATAACAATAAAAATTACTTCTTGGGGTTCCTTGATTTCCAAGTTTCATTAAGTGTGAATTTTTCAGATGCTATTTCAATTTCATTAATTATTTCACTAAGGTTTGCAAACTCAAGAGTCGATATATTTTCTGATATGCTAAGAAAATCCATATAACTATCTTAAATCTATTACATTTTTTATCTGTGCACTAAAATATATTAGAACTGTATCCTAACTAGTGCTTAACTAATGCTTCTAACCAGTGATGATTGAAAGATAATTTTTTTTGTTTCAGAATAGATTTAGGTTTACAGAAAAAGTTACAAAGATAGTAAAGAGATTTCTCATGTATGCCGTACTCACTTTCCACTATTTTTAGCATCTTACATAGTGTGATATATTTGTCATAATTAAAGAACCGATATTTATACATGATTATTATTAACTAAAGTCATATTTCATTCAGATTCACCTAGATTTTGCTTAATGTTCTGCTGTCCCATTCCCATCTAGGATAACGCATTACATTTATTAGTCATGTCTCCGTGGACTTCCCTTCTCTCTGAGTTTTTCAGTCTTTCCTTGTTTTTGAGTACCTTGGTTTTTGAGATTAGTCAACTATTTTATAGAATGTCTCTTAATTGGGATTTGTCTGATATTTTTCTCATGATTAGACTGTATTTATAGATTTGGGGAAGGAGACCATAGAAGTAAAGTGCCATTTCTATCACATCATATCAAGGCATATTGTCAACATGTCTTATCCATGCTAACAATAACCTTCATCACCTAGTTGAGGGAGAAATCTGACAATTTTATCAGATTTCTCCACTGCAAACTTGCCCTTTTCCCCCCTTTCTATACTGCCCTCTTTGGAAAGAAGTATAGTTCACACTTAAGGATTAGGAATTACACTCTACTCCCTGGAGAATAGCGTATATACATGAAATATTTGGAATTCTTCCTTGTGAGGCATTTGTCTATCCTCCTCCTCATTGATTTATTTATTCAATCATTTATATCAGTATGGATTCATGGATACTTATACTTTGAATTATAATCATGGCAATCTTTTTGGATTTATACTTATTATCTAAACCTTTATGGAAGGGTTTTTCAAAGTTCAATTGAATACTTTTAGAGGAAATGTTGAATACTCATTGATCTAGGAAAGAGGATAATAACACACTTTTAAATAAAGAAAGATTTATTTCATTTCCCTACTTTTAGATATTTGTTTCCATTTATTCACAATTATACACAATTATCTAGTAAAACTTCTCACACCTATTTTTATTCCCATAGGCTTGATTACAAGAATAAATACTGAAGAGTTGAACTTCTGTTACAAATTTTAGAAAGTACATAAGTAAAGCTAAATTCTACTCTAGAAAGAACAAAGCAAATTACAATCTACAAGATGTAATTTAAATATAAGTATCTTATATACAATCTCTGTAGCAGAAAATATAAGTACCTTATATACAATCTCTGTAGCAGAAAGTATAAGTTCTCTACCCAACAGTCATCTACTCTTTTTCCTCACTACCAGTGTTTTGATTTTACTCAAATAAAAATGTCCTCAACCATGGATCAAGAACCATAACTTGTAATTTTTAGTCAGTTCAATCCTAATACATTTGGCTAATGATTGGCCTGGGTCATGCATGTGGCTCTCTTCTGTCTACTAAGATGTAAGGGAAAGTTTGATGGTACATCTCTGGGAAAGGATTTTTTTCCTTATAAAAGAGATACATTCTGATAAAGAAAGGACTTTAATTATAAACTTTAATTTTTTTGATAGTTTATTCATCGGTGACCTCTTTTTCCTGTGTTTTAACCTGGTTGGGTAGACTCCAGATCACTGAAATTCTTGCAACTATCTTACATGAAGAATAGGTCAAAACAATCAAAGATCTCCAATGTAGTACCTTGAAGTTATCAAACCTCAAAACCAGCCCTAGAACTGATTAAATCTAGGCACACTTTTACATGAATGAATGAAATAAATTTATCTGTTTAGTTGTCATTAGATGATGATGATGATGATGATGATGATGATGATGATGATTTTAGCATTCTGTGACTATCAGCAGCATAATTATTAAACTCTGAAATCCTAGATACTAACCAGGGACATTTTGTAAATTGTTTATTAGACCATGTTTATTAGAAAAATCATTAGGAAACATCACATATCTCTTATTTCTGACTATTTTTGCTGCTGCATAATAGTGTATTCTTTTATAAACACACTCAATTTGTAAAGGATATTTTTATGTATGTATAATATATATAGTTGAGGTATTTAAGTGGTAAGATTCAAAATATTTGGTATTAACTCTTTTATCATTGTTTACTTTCAAGATGAGGACAATACCAAATTCTGTAAATTCCCTCTCTGTGTTATTTTTTTATACACACTTCTGTGTTCCTTTTCCATAAGGCTAGAATATTATGTTATCTCCTCATGCCTGGTGTAGCCAAATTATACTTTGAAAGACCCATCTCCAGTCTCTGCTGATTCCAATATTCATAATACTAGTAAAACTTAGATACCTCACAATGCCACACTCCCCCATTACTCCTATTCTTAATATTCATCTATGCAACATCACATCAAATCATTTAAAGTTCTGATCTCATGACTCTTTCCTAATGATTTTGTCAGCTTTGAGAAAAGAACATACATTTGTTACTATAGAAAACTGAGGAGCTGCTGTTTTTAAAGTATTTCTCTGATATTTGCCATCACTAAAATCATGGGCAACTTATAAAGCACATACCTCAGAGGCATTCTTTCCTCCTCTACTCTATATCTCCAATTCAGAAGTGGTTTCCAAGGGGACTGTTGCCTTGACATATAAAAAAAATCAGGAAATTTGTCTTTTTCCCTCAAAACAAAGTCAAATAGTCTACAGGTATGGATGACAGAACAAGCAGTTAGTTACTACTGCTTTTTATTTCTACAAAATTTAGGTGTGTATTTATTAAAACCCCAAATGACACAAAATATGGTTAAATAGGGAGTTATATTTGAATGCCAAAAAAGAGAGAAATTCTTTAAAAGTTATTTAGTTTAAAAAGTTTAAGGTAAGTTCAACTTTAAAAAATTTAAAGTGCTTCCCAGGAGGGCCTAGGTGGGTCATTGGGTTAAGCGTGGGACTCTTGTTTTAGGCTCAGGTCATGATCTCAGGGTTCTTGAGTTTAAGGTCTATGTGGGGCTCAATGCTGACAGGTCTATGTGGGGCTTGGGATTCTCCTTCTCTCCCTAGCACGCTGCCCCTCCCTTGCCCCACCCCCACTTGCACATTCTCTCTGTCTCTCAAAATAAATAAGTAAACTTAAAACAAACAAACAAAAAAGATATTTAGTGCTTTCTTAATTCATGACATTTCAAAGCAAAACTCTTTCTAGATTAGGATAAGAAGAAGTGATTTATCTATGAATAAGATATAGTAACGCATATTCAGAAAATGCATTTTTCCCTAGTAGAGAAATAGCTTGAAGAAATTAAACATTTTATTTAAAATGAAACATTGGGGTGAAAAAATATGCTGTCATCTTTGAAGAATAGTTTAATCTGTGTCTTTAAGAAGATCAGGATAAACCAAAAGTAATTTCAAGATTAAACTCAATAGCTTAAGTCTTTACCTTGCACCACTGGAAAGCAACTGGCTCTCACCTGGACTGTCATAAAGACAAGTGTGCTGAATCTTGCACTGATCCAACATGGTAAATACCTCACAGTGGTCTCCCTGCTCTGGGAGTATTTTCTTTTTCTGCCCTCCATATGTTCATGTTCCTTCTCTTCTTTATATTCAGAGTCCTCAGTTGATGATATAACATCTGTTGTTAACATGGATATAACTTTTAGCTATATTTAATACACGTTATAATTGTCTTTCTGATGGCATCAATATGGAGTTGGACAGTTTGGATTTATCCAACTGGACAATTAGAGTGTTATGACTATACCAGCACAGATATTCTGTAAAATTTTCAATGACCTATATGTCCACATATGTATTCTATAGTTAAGTAGGCAAGTTTATATTCAAGGAGACATAACTTAATAGGGTAATATAAGGGGATTAAAAGAATCATTTAGAACTTTATTAGTTAATATTCTGTTCACTTGATACTTTATCCTATAATGAGGAAAATATGTTTACTTGATTATTATTATTAAAAAGTAGACACTAGTCAAAAGAAGTTTGGTTAAATCACTTTGACACTTATGCCTCAGTTTTATCACTAGAAAATTATGTGTGGTTGAGATGAAATTTCTGTATTTCCTTCTATATCTAATTTCTAACAAAATAAGGGGATTTTTGGCTAGTGAAAATAAATATATAATGTACCAAATATACTTTTTATTTTACATTAAATATATCTCCTATCCTTAGAGATGATGGATTTATTCAATGTATGTAGAAATACAGAGTTTACCCACATATTGGATATCATTACACCACTCTATTTGTATATACAGCATTTCAGAATACATTTTTAAATTAGGAAAAATAGCTAGTTATTGAACACCAACACAGAGAAGATGTAATCAATATTTCATGAGCTCCTATTACATTAAAACCATACATATTTGCCTGGTTTTCTTCACCTTACATTCCCCAATGTCTAGCTGGGTACCCAGCATATGGTGTTCATTTTATCTATTATTTGTTAAATTAATGTACGAAGCATGTCAAGTAAGTTGCTCCTGACAAATGTCTGATGTAGTTGATATTCTCAAGTAGCAGATAAGAAAACTGCTGTGCAGAGGCTCGGTAAGTTTGAAAGTTTGCTAAGTTTGTAAAGTATTCAAATCTATAGCTGTCTGACTTCAGGAACCTTTTAATCAAGACGATTAGGTAAATAAATTGTTAATAAGTTTAAAACTATCTTACATGATTTACCACCACTCTGACTTTTCATGAGCATGTAAGACTTCTTTCCAATTTCCATTAAGTGTGACTCATAGGAGGAGGTAGCGTGGATGGGACCTTCCTGTACCTTTTTGAAAATTATTTTCTAAATTCTACATCTTCCTATAGATACTCTCTTCTCCGGCATTCTGTCTACTTTGTGTATTTACATATTGTATTTTTTTTTCTCATTTGATGCCTGTGTTACTTATTTTAGAGGGTAAATGACTTGGATAATAAATTTTTAAGTTAGGATAAGTAGCTAGTTATTGAATATCAACCGAGAGAAGATGCAATCAATAATTCATGAGCTCCTATTGATAATAGTAATAATAATATTTTTTATCTACATCATGTATAATTTAGAGAATATCCAAGGTATCTACATATAATATTTAATTTTATTAATCCTACCAACTAAAGCTTCTACATGATTTGATTTCTGACAAGTAAATAAAACCTAAATTCTACCCTGTTCATTAAACATGCTGTGCTATAAATATCTAGTTCCAAATGGAAGAGTGCCATATATCATAAGCATAATTTATAAATGAGTTTATCCCATTTGTCTAGATTTTAATGAGTTTAATAAGAAATTGAAGAAAATCCTTTATGTTTTTAGTATTAGGTCATTATGGATTTCCAAGATACAGTTGAACAGGGATCTCCATTAAGAGTATAAGTATATTATACTTAATCTCTTAGTTCTTAAAAAATTAACTAATATTTTCTCTGAAACCATAGTGAAGAATAGTATGTTTTATTAGAATATGCATGTTGTCTCAAAGTTTCAAAGATTTTTGCAGATAAAATATGCAATCATGAGCACAAAAATCCTAACCAAGTTCCACCTTATAAAACCAAAGTACATTGTAGAACTCAGTTAATTGAAGAGACATTTTAATGACAATTTAATGGAGGAAGATAAAAATACCTAATCATTTTTCCAACTTAATATTCTGCTTTTAATAAGACACAAATTAATGTCAAAATTAACATACGTTTTAGTTTTAAAAAATAGCTAAATTTTTTTTAAAAAGCAAAAACATGGTAAACTTCCCCTTCTGGAATTTAAATATCAAAAATTTATTAACAGTATGCATAATAATTAACTTTGATTTCCATTTTATTACTTTCTTATTGCTATAAAATTCCAAACACCTTATACACTTATTGTAAATATAGAATTTGAAATACGTATGAGGTAATGATTCTTTTTAGCTTTCTTGGTACTTACCTCTGAGAAGCTGAATTTAAAAAATAAGAACCAGGAAAACTTTAATCTTATTTTTTTTTAATTTTTAATCTTATTATATGAACATTACATGATGACTAGAGTTCCTTCTAATTTATATTACATACCAGATGAAAACAATGTTTACCCATCAAGGGGAAATTTATATTTGGTTTCATTTCCATATTTTCCATTTAAAATTCAAAGAACTTATAATAATTTTATATAGTGTGTTTCCATCAGGTGTTTAACAATATAACTGTATTTGTAGAATAGCCAGTAGTTACAATTCAGCACTCAGTATCTTCTTACGTGTTTTTTTTTTTTGCTATATTCCTGAAAATAAAGTATACATTTTTTTCTGTAAACATAATACTGAAAAATTTTCTATATTAGAGTAATGGAAAATATCTTGTTATAACTCTCACCAAATCATATATTTACTCTTTGTCTAGCTTTACACAAAGTAGAAATGTGTACATTCTCACCGTCCCCAGAATGCCACTGGCCAGATTTCGGAATTGTGTACCAGCCAAGAGGTTCTGATGGCAATTTTGAGTGTTTGTAATTTTCGTCCTTGCTGGTTGTTGAGAGTCTTCAATAAGAGGGTGGAGCCATTGTGTTAATTTACAATAAGTACATTGAGCTTTTTGAGGGTTAAATAAATAAAGCTTGATTCTCAAGGATTTACTCTGAAGAAGGCAGTATTAGTTTAATTGTATAAAAATCAGAATTTTATTTGAATAAAATGAAAGGCAGAAATGTACTTTGCAAAGAAATTTAAAAATTACTTAAATTGCTAATGTTCTATACAATTAGTTACTTTTTAATTTCAACAAAACTCTGTTTCAGTCCTTCTCAGCAAAAAAGAAATTCCCACTATTGTGTTGAAGTAAGCTGAGAGGGGTGTGGATTTTTCTGTGTATTTATAAAGAAAACTCATACTGATGCAGAGACGAGCTTTTAAATAATTTACATTACTTTCTTATAATATTTTGGTACTTTTTAACAAGCTATTTTTCATTAAAACGTAAATCAAGGAGCTAAATTTTAACTACTACAGTGCCTAATAGTCTTTTTAAAATTTTTTTTGAGATTGAGTGAGAGAGCATGTTTTATGTGTGTACATGCACACACACACACACACACACACACACACACACACACATACACACACTTAATCTTAAGCAGGCTCCATGCTCAGTGCATAGCCCTAGGTGGAGCTTGATCTCACAACCATGACCTGAGTCAAAATCAAAAGTCAGTTGATTAACCGACAGAGCCACCCAGGTGCCCCTTACCTGTCACAGTTGTAACTGTATTTACTTTTTAGCATATTTAATAGCTAATAATAATTTTGTCAGAAATTTATAGTGTCTCCGATTGCTTCAATATTAGTGACCAGGTGTGTTTCACTGTTAAACATAAATTCATAAAACTGAAATAGTCACTAGAATAAAATTTATAATGTTGGACACTTTCTGGTATTTTAAGCAGTTACTCAACACGATCACAGAGTGTTTGGCACTTACTGTTATTCAGGTTGTTTCCCATAAGTATTGGATCCCTGAAAATCCTCTCTTTGAACTCCACAAATCAGAGGCCAGTGATTTAGGAGATTTGTCCCAATATAAAGGAAAGTGCACATTTGTTTTATCATTCAAATGGCCTGTTTTAGAAATGGATTTATTCTTGAGTTTTTCTCAGATTGAAATACAAACATACAAATACAGATTCATAAGTAAATGGATTCTTTGGTGCCTCCGGAGATTGTCTTCAAATTCTGACCAAGAGACTTATTGAGCCAAAGACATTGCTATTTGAGAATAAAACTTGCTATTTGAGAGCTATTTGATAATAAAACTTTCTTAGACTATTTTATGAAAACAATCTGATATCACCTGCATATTATTACATAATACTGCAATTTCATTCAGAGAACTAAACTAAAATACACCTCATTTCTCAAGAAAAGCATTTTAGCAGTGTTAGTATGGAATATAGACATTTTTATGGAATATAGATGTTTTAACAGTGTTAGTATGGAATACTAATTGATATATTAATAACATCAAACACAAAACACTGATTAAGGACACTTACCTATTAACTGTGGCTTTTCCTCTTGTTGATTAGAGCATGAAAAAGTACTATAATCTGCCCCAACCATTATTTATAAGATGATATTTTGTTTTGATGATACCATTGTTAATAGACCACATAATTTATTAAAAGAGTATCTATAGCTAAATATATTTACATCTAAGACTGGTGAATCTAAACAATTACTTTCTAACTTAAGATGGTTCAAAAGCCTTACACCAAAGACAATTCTTGATATCTTGGTATAGATTATAAAACACATATCTTTCTATTTAGAAAGATATGGTTCTAGGTATCTAGAAGTTCTAGGTATAAATGTTAGTTTTGCAAATTCTAAAACTGTTAACCTTGAGCATATTATTTAAATTCTTATGTTTCAGTCATATCATCTTTCCTATAGCATACAAGCTATCTGTCTGATGAAGGCTTGTGGTGGGGATTTAGTGAACATTTTAAAAGTTCCTACTAGGGGCGCCTGGGTGGCTCAGTCGGTTGGGCGGCCGACTTCGGCTCAGGTCATGATCTTGCGGTCCGTGAGTTCTAGCCCCGCGTCGGGCTCTGTACTGACAGCTCGGAGCCTGGAGCCTACTTCAGATTCTGTGTCTCCCTCTCTCTGACCCTCCCCTGTTCATGCTCTGTCTCTCCCTGTCTCGAAAATAAATAAACGTTAAAAAAATTTTTAAAAATAAATAAAGAAATAAAAGTTCCTACTATAGTATTATCATATGTCTTTGGCTCAATGAATGATATTTATTATTTTGCTTGATTTTATAAAATATCCAAAGTCCAAGGTCAAAAAAATTAGGGATCAAGGGACAGAAATTAATCAGAAATAAAAAAAAACACAAAAAAAACAAAAAACATTTTCTAGGATCTAAGAAGACAGAGTAGATCAGAAGCAATTTAAATGTCTTCCTATATCTGCTCAGCCCCAATTGCCCACACAGGTTTCCAGCACCTATACTTCTTCTATGGTGATGTGGCCACGATGGCCTTCTCTGTGTCCTTCGGTGGTAAAATTCTGGCTGCCACATATGTTGTCTCATCACCAAACATTGCCAGCTGTTTAACCTTCTCCAGGAGTGAGGGCAGGGCTTCAATCTGATACCCATTATGCTATCACCGTGGGAGAAGAGTAGCTCCCAGCCTAGGTCCAAGCTTCTTGGAAAAACAGAAAGTGTGGCTTTGTCCAGAATCTATCCTGAAGGGCCTGTTGACATTATTAGAAAGTGTTGGGGAGTTAATGACTCCTGGGACAGATTCAGGAGATAGGACAAGACTGGGGAGAAAAAAAAAGTTCTCCTTCCTCATTCTTTCATTAACTTTTCTAAAATGTTGTAGTTTCATAAGGCCTTTCTGGGGATGGTTTGTGTCACTGAGACAACTTCCTGTCTTGTCAAAGAGTGGCAAGTCCACTGATATCATCTTGTACTTGCTTTCCCTTTCCCCTGCCTCATTTTCCCTTTTTTGTTTTTGTTTTTGTTTTTGGTAAATTTCACTTCACTATGTTGTACTTCTATGCCAGATAAAATAACACTTCATAAAATTTGTTTCTGGAAATTATTTTGTCTGTTTGTTGGTATTGTTTTAGTTAACCAGAATTAAGAAAGACAAAATTAAAGGGGCACCTGGGTGGCTCAATTCGTTGAGCGTCCAACTCCTGATTTTGGCTCAGGTCACCGTCTCATGGTTCATGAGATTTAGCTCTTTGTTGGGCTCTGCACTGACAGTAAGGAGCCTGCTTGTGATTTTCTATATCCCTCTCTCTCCGCCCCTCCCCAGTTCTCACATGAGTGTTCTCTCTCTCTCTCTCTCTCAAATTAAATAAATGAACTTAATAAAGAAAGACAGAAAGAAAGAAAGAAAGAAAGAAAGAAAGAAAGAAAGAAAGAAAGAAAGAAAGAAAGAGAAAGGAGAAAGAAAGAAAGAAAGAAAGAAAGAAAGAAAGAAAGAAAGAAAGAAAGAAAGAAAGAAAGAAAGAAAGAAAAAAGAAAAAAAAAAGAGTTAGAGCTTCTAGCTGAAATAAACTCAAATATTGACCAAGACAGTTATTGACTTTTTATTCCTTATCTCATGTTGTTTTTTTTTTTTTTTACTTCTGTGGCTGACCTTGGTTCTACAAAAAAACAAAACACAAAAACAGATAAAATCATCCTTTTAGGTGATATTTATTAATTAATTTCTTTATCCATTCTTTAAAGTTTTCATTTAAGTTTTCAGTTAGTTAACATATAGTGTAATATTAGTTTCAGGTGTAAAATACAGAGATTTAACACTTCTATATAACACCCAGTGCTCATCACAGCAAGCGCATGCCTTAATCCCCATCACATTAAGCCATACCCCTGCCCATCTCCCCTCTTGTAACCATCAGATTGTTCTCTGTAGTTTAGAGTCTGTCTTTTGGTTTGTCTCCCTCTGTCCTTTTTTCCCTTTACTTGTTTGTTTCTTAAAGTCCACATATGAGTGAAATCATATGGTATTTTGTTATTCTCTGACTTATTTTGCTTAGCATACCATTCTCTAGCTCTATCCATGTTGTTGCAAATGGCACATTTTCGTTCTTTTTTATGGCTGAGTAATATTCCTTGTCTGTGTGTGTGTGTGTGTGTGTGTGTGTGTGTGTGTGTGTGTATCTCACATCTTCTTTATCCATTCAAAAGTCAATTAACACTTGGGCTATTTCCATAATTTGGCTATTGCAGATAATGCTTCTATAAACATCAGGGTGCATGTATCCCTTTGAATTAGTATTTTTGTATTCTTTGGGTAAATGCCTAATAGCACAATTGCTGGCTTGTAGGATAGTTTAGGAAACTCCGTACTGTTTTCCAGAGTGGCCTCAACAGTTTGCATTCCCACAAACAGTGAAAGAAGAATCCCTTTTCTCCACATCCTTACCAACTCCTGTTTTTCCTTCTTGTGTTGTTGATTTTAGCAATTTTGACAGGTGTGAGGTGATTTCTCATTGTAGTTTTGATTTACATTTCGCTGAGGATAAGTAATGCTGAGCATCTTTTCATGTGTCTGTTAGCCATCTTTACGTCTTCTTTGGAAAAATATCTATTCATGTCATCTGCCAATTTTTTAATTAGATTATTCCTTTTTTGTGTGTTGAGTTTTGTAAGTTCTTTATATATTTTGGATACTATCCCTTTATCAGATATGTCATTTGCAAATATCTTCTCCGACTCCACAGGTTTCCTTTTAGTTTTGTTGATTGTTTCCTGTGCTGTGCAGGAGCTTTTTTATTTTGATGAAGTCTCTATAGTTTGTTTTTGCTTTTGTTTATCTTGCTTTAGGAGACATATATCTAGAAAGAAGATGCTAGGGCCAATGTCAGAGAAGTTATTGCCTGTGTTCTCCTCTAGGGTTTTGATGGTTTCCTGTCTCCCATTTAGGTCTTTCATTCATTTTCAATTTATTTTTGTGTTTGGTGTAAGAAAGTGGTCCAGTTTCATTCTTTTGCATGTTGCTATCCTATTTTCCCAACACCATTTGTTGAAGAGACTGTATTTTTCCCATTGGATATTCTTTCCTGCTTCGTCAAAGATTAATGGACAATATAGTTGTGAGTTAATTTCTGGGTTTTCTATTCTGTTCTTATTAATCTATGTGTCTTTTTGTGTGCTATTACCATACTGTTTTGATTAGTATAGCTTTGTAATATCATCTGAAATCCAAAATAGTGATGCCTCCAGCTTTGCTTTGATTTTTCAAGATTGCTTTGGCTATTTAGAGTCTTTTGTGTTTTCATAAAAAAAAAAGTTAGTATTGTTTATTTCTAGCTCTGTGAAAAATGCTTTTGGAATTTTGATAAGGATTGCATTAAATGTGTAGGTTGTTTTGGGTAGTATAGACACTTTAAGAATATTTGTTTTTCCAATCCAGGAGCAGGGAATGTCTTTCCATTTCTCTGTGTCCTTTTCAATTTCTTTCAACAGTGTTGTATAGTTTTTAGAGAAGAGGTCTTCTCTAAAGGTCACCTCTTTGGTTAGGTTTATTCTTAGGTATCTTATTGGCTTTGGTGCAATTTTAAATGGGATTGCTTCCTTAATTTCCCTTTTTGCTGCTTCATTATTGATGAATAGAAATCCGACAGATTTCTGTACATTGAATTTATGTCCTGCAAGTTTACTGAATTTGTGTATCAGTTCTAGCAGGGTTGTTTTTTTCTGTTTGTTTGTTTTTGTTTTTGTTTTTTGTTTTTTGTTTTTTGGTGGAGTGTTTTGGGTTTTCTATATATAGTGTCATTTCATCTGCAAATAGTGAAAGTTTTACTTGTTGCCAATTTGAATGCTCTTTGTTTCTTTTTGTTGTCTGATTGCTGAGGCTAGGACTTCCAGTGGTGAGAGTGGACATCCTTTTCTTGTTCCTGATCATAGAGGAAAATCTCTCAGTTTTTCCCCACTAAGAATGATATTGTCTGTGGCTTTTTCATAGATGGACTTATTATGTTGAGGTATGTTCCCTCTAAAACTATTTTATTGAAGGTTTATTATCATGATTGCATGTTGTACTTTGTCATAATTTATTCATTTATTTTTTATCTATTTCTTATGTTTCGACTATAATATAAATAGAGTGTAACCAGAAGTCTCTTTAAACATTACACAAACTATTGTTTACAGAATAGTAAAAAATGGCAAAATTAACTAATTTTTAACTCTCTGAGAATGTTGGAGAAGCAACATATATTTTAGCATAATTTTAATCAAAAGTAACATTTTGACTGATAATTCAAAGACAATAGTTTATATTAAGGATTGTCACAATGATATGGTCCATTTTTCTGAAAAATCTCGATATGTGGAGTGCACTATCTTGATATGTAAGAGATTTATGTTTATGTTAATAGACAAATATATTCAAAAGATGCCAAATTTCAACTAGATATTTATAGTTCTAATAGGTAAACTTCCAAATACATTTTTCATGTACAATAGCATGCGTGATGATTAAGCCACTAAATGGTCCAAAATAAAATCAAAACCATTTTTATGGATAATTTTACTGGGGATTTTAATCGTAAATGGCAAGAAAATCATCTCAGTGCAGCCCACAATAAAAAGAACAGAATTTCTCACTCTCTCATACATCCAATTGCCAGGTAATGCATCATGAATTTCTTATGATCTCATAGGTTATGGGTTCTCTGAGGAAAGGCTCTGGTAGGTTAGGCAATGATCTCCAAAGAGAACTGTGCATAATAATCTATTAGATTTACAGAAAAATATGTTAAAATGTTTGTTTTCTTAGATGTCTGGTTTGTCTGCATTTGTGATCGCATAAGATATGTGATAGCATAATGTGTTAACATTATATTTAATCATGCATGATTATATATTAATAGCATCTGTAGAATAAATATATATCGACCATGATGGAGGCCATGTACATTTTGTTTTGTTTGTACATACCATTCAGAATAAAAAAAACAAAAGTGTATACACTCCTGGGGGATCATAGGCTACCTGTTTCAAAAAGAAACTGCAGTCATATTTCTAACATCTGGGGTATTGATGCTTATGGTTATCATTGGGTTGAGGCCAAAAACTTACTTGGATTTTAGATTCTTCAGTGAGACACTATTGGTTATGGATTCAACAGTATTTTGTTTGTTTTTTTGTTTTTATTTTTTTTTTTTCATTTTGTTTTTTATGCAAAGGGAAGATTTTGCAGAAATGTATGGTAAATAAATAAAACACATTAAAATAAGTTAACAGCATGAGTGTAGCAGATAGCAAGCTTTGGGATTATGGGAAAGCATTCCACCCAATATCTGTTTTTTTTTCAATATTTGAGGCAGAAAAAGAAAGAGAAGTTAATGATATATTTACCACTATTTTCCCCCTGCAAAGCATACTGACATTGACACTGTTAATTAATCCCTAGAACTCCTACCAAAAACTGGTCCCTGAAATAATATCTCTATCTATCTCTATCTCTATCTCTATCTCTATCTCTATCTCTATCTCTATCTCTCTATCTCTCTATCTCTATCTCTGTCTATATCACTATCATTTCTATCTCTATCTATCTCTATCTGTATCTCTATCTCTGTCTAATCTATTCCCTCCAAAGTCTCTATCAAACACATTGTCCTTAAGACTTTGATTATAATAGGAAAAAATAAAACCTTTTGTATCAGTCCATTATGGGCATGGACTGTATTCACTAGATATATCTTGATAAACTTCTCCAAATTTAGGTTGATGGGTACTTAACCCTGCTTTGGGACCATTTATTGAACATTTTAGGAGGAAATATCTTTTGCAGTCCATATATTCAGTTTATGACTCTGTAGTTAACATATTCTGTCGCTCTGAGCAAAGTGAATTAAAATATTTAAACTGCTTTGCATATCTGTCTCATCTACCAGGTGTTTAAGCATCCTGCAGGAGCTTGAGGACTCTATTTGTATGTATTTTAAAGTTTAAGTATTATACAGCTGTGGATGCACTTGTTTCCTTCTTACTCATTCAACGAGGTTTCTATCCTCCTCTTAAAATGCTGTAATTGCATCGGCATAAGGAATGTAAGGAATAGAACTTTGAACGAAGCAGTGCTCTGAGTATTTGTAAATGTAAAACAGATGTGCAGTAAATATTGTGAGCTCTGAATCAATGGGACACCATATAAATACAAAAGAATGAAAGAAGAGATATAATTTTTCAGTGATTTTTGCTAAATGTCTCATCAGTAAGGAGGAGCTGCGGCTTCCTTACAGCACTTAATGAACAGCCTTTTGCACATGGTTTTCCTATTACTCCTGGGGAGCAACTAGTCTGCAAACTAAATATAAGCAAACTTTTAGTCAGCGAGAGGTATACACATTCATGAAAAATAAATGTCAAAATATTTCAAAGGAGTTTTAGGACCCAAAATAAAACTAGGAAATATTTTGATGAAAGAAATGTTAGATATTCAAAACATATTACCAGCCTTAAGCATTTAAATTATATACTTTTTTTTCAAGTTATTATTAAATATAGGTAAATTTGGAATAGGAAGCATAAAATAAAAACAAGTTATACTGTATTTTAGAGAAAAAGAGAAGCATTTCATGTTTCCCAAAACTTCCTCTTATCCCTTACTTCTCAAAATCTGATAATGGCATCACCTTTCAGTGAATAACTCAGTCTCAAAGCCCACACTCTCATCAGCTTTATTCCGTCACTAAGACCTATTGAAACTACACTCAATTTATGTCAAAGGCTTCTGACCTCCCATGTCGAGTGGTTGCCTTAATTAGCATCCATTGCCTGACTTATTGTAATACTTTTAAAATTATTTCTATACATTTGTTTTCTTTCTAAACCAATTCACGCTGAAGAGTATCATCTGATTAATAATCTTGAGCACACACTGACCAGTTGTCCTTGACTTAAAAAATCTTTATTTGCTCTCCATTTCCACATGAGTAAGTGGGTTCTTTGACCTGAATTAATATGGATTCTCTAGCCAATACCAAAAATGTTTCCGATATTATGTGATAACATATACATTAGACATTCTTTGTAAGATGAAGTAGCTATCATTACCTGATGAAACCCATTCTTACTGGCTTTAAATTATTGCTCTATCAAATTTCCATTTAGCTCTTCTATTAAATCATCACTACTTAATTTTCACTCTTCCTTTTTTCTGCTTTATTTTGTCAAATTTTGTATTTTAAATTTATGAGGATAAACATTACTATAGTTTTAAAATTGGGTATAGGATACATGTATTGATTTTTTTCATGTAGTGATTTTAAGTTTGAGTGTACATATGAATACATATACTATTACATATTCCATAGGTGCAGTTAGAGATTTTAAAAGATGAATAGGGTTGCTATTGGTCTAAGCTTTTCTGATTCACTATATCTGAATGATCAAATATCCTAAAATACAGGGTACTTTCAAGCAACAACTGTTTTAATATCTGTTACAACTTGGAGTTGTGAGTCAAAAATCCAGTGTTCTGCTGGATGAGTCTTCTGTTCCATGTAGCATTAATATATATATATATATATATATATATATATATATATATATATATAGAAAGACTATATATATAGTCTTCTTGGGAGTGACTGTAAGTCTTAGCCTAGGTAGAACTATTGACTGATAATTTAGACATTTACCTAAACCTGCTCATTTTTACATGGTAGCCTCAGGATAATAGGGCATCTACCTTTATCTGAGGCTGAGAGTATCAATAAATCCACTTGGAAAAGGCAAAGCCTCTTATGACAGGCTTTGAAATACCAAAACATTGTATCTGTAACATTTACTAGTAAAAATAAATCACTTAGGTCAAGTGAGTTTCAAGGAAAAAGAATGAGACTCCACCCCTGAATGGGAGGAGGGGTATAAAAATTTTGGGTTACCATTAATGTACCTCTGAGCATAAGGAACGTACACTTCTCTCACATGCAAACTTCACCTCTTACAAGGCACAGAATATTTCATCCTATTATCAAATTAGCTTCAAGTCCAGTCTCTGGGCATCTAAATCAGGTCTGGGTCCAAGTACAGATGATAGGATCTATGAGCACAGTTCCCCTCAAGTACAATTTTTCTCAATCTTCATATCTGTAAACAGATCAATTTCCCATTTCCTTCCTCTAGGTGCATCCCATGGCCATAACATACAGTGGTGACACAGGAAAGGGCATCGTCGATTGGCATCTGATTCAAAAGGAGGAAGAAGTGGGCATATGTCAATCACTGATGCACAGCAAGTTTTAAAGCCTGCTGGGCATGTGTTGGCCTTCATTAGGGCACCCTGGGAATAATTCTTCAAGGTTTTTGCCTCTACTGTTTGGGCCTTTTGTTCTGTCTCCTGATATATCCTTATTTTTTTTTCCAAAAGACATAACTCGTTTGCAAGTGTGTAGACCTCTTAGATTGCTTCCTATGCTTAGATCTGTAGGGGCCCCAGTGCTACTTTTAACACTGCAAAGTCTCTGTCTCAGCAAAATCTGACGGTTCCATGCCAATACCCTGTTCTTAAAAATTTGTGAAGTTACTCTGAAATTTAATGTGGTTCACATCTTTAGACAATGACTCAGCCATAAATGTATTTGATATAGGTCCTTCTTCAGAAAAGCCTGAGTTAGATTGTTGTGGGACAAGAACTTTAAAATACTTTTTAAAGAGATTCATTTGCTTATGTATAGGGTCTATATCCTTTTAAAATGGTTTGAGGTCTTAAGAGTTTTCCAGCAACTCTTTCCATAACTCTTAAGTTATGATTTTAGTCTATTTCTTATTTTGAGAACTTTTTGCCATCTAGAGAATTTGAAAATAAGAAAAGCTTTCCTTCATAAAATCTATCAAGCACTGTTTTATTTATAATCTAAACTTTGCTTGAAAACTGAACTGTTCAATTTGTTTAATCTTATATCTTTCTATCCATGTATTATCAAACACTGATAAAAGAAATTAGTTGGTATGTTAAACCTATGGCTTGAATATCTCCTTAGCTTAATCTGCCAGTTGTCTATAGATCCAAATTTTTCCCCACTATCAATAACAACTGTCTTTTCTGCATTTCTAATAGTATCTGTGAGAATTTTTCATCTTCCACTAACAGTCTCTTTGAGATACTCTACTTACAATTCCCTCAGGTGTTCCAGCTTTTCCCATTGCTAAGTCCCAAAGACAATACCGCAGTTGAAAAGTTTCCATGACAAAGCCCCCCTCTTCTACTCAAATCCATTCCTGTTTTCTATTATTCTATGAAAAATTATGTCAAACTTATTGGCTTATCGCAATAAATATTTTGTCGCGACCGGCGCGACAAACACCGAGGTCAGGGTCCTGAGGGTAGGGGAATGCAAGAAAAAAAGAGAGAAGAGAAAGTTTGGGAACAGGAGGGTCCCCTGGGCTGATGGCCCAAGTGACGGCTTTATTGTTGCTGTACACAATCTTTTATACCCAGACTCTTATGAGTCAGGTCATTCTAAGAATAAACAGGTTTCACATAATTGCTGCCAACCAAAACATTTAGTTCTGTGTTTCTTGTCCATTTCCTAGACGGGTCACAAGACCTTGTTGATAAGATTGCTAGCAAAACACAATTCCCATGTTTGTTTCTATCTGACTCGGGGTAGAAAAAGGGAGGTAGCATTACTGCCAACACCTGCAGACCACAGGCTTCAGGAATTAACTTTCTCAGCCTTGACAAGGCTTTCGTATGCCCTTGAAAGTGGGGGAATGGGAGAGGGAACCACCGGGTTGGCTTGAGTCAACGGGGAACATTGCTCGACCCGGTCTCAGCCTGGCACCGGGGCCCGGCTCCCCACAATATTTTACTATAAATCACAATTTAATGAGTTAAGATTTTGTTCAGGGCTTGATAGGATGATTCTCTTGTTTCAAGTAGCATCAACAAAGGCCATTGAATGATATTCATTGGACCTATGGCTTCTTCTGGTCCAAGATTATTTCATTCACATGCCCAGCCTCTAGGCAGGGCAATATGGATGACTGGGCAAAGCTGAAACTTCTGACCAGAGTACCTCCATGTTACATTCAGGCATAATAATCTTGGGATAATGAGACTCATTATACCATGCATTAAGACCCACAGAGAATGTTCTAAGAAACTAAAGTGATAACCACAAGGCTTCTTATAACCTAGCCTAAAAAGTCCTAGAACGTTCCTTCTTCCACATTCTGATGGTCAAGCAAGTCATACAATTCTGCCCAGATGCAAACAGGGAAATAGAATCTACTGCTCAATATAACAAGTCAGATAATTTTGCTGCCAGATTTAATCTACAATATACACTATGCCTTAAATACTTGGAATACTGCTTATTTCTCATCAGATATTCTGTCACTGATTGGAATCCCTAAGAATCAGATTCTGAGATGAAGATAAGAGGACTATTGGGGAGTGCTTTTGGAATAAAATCCTGTAAAGAGAAAAAAACGAAAGCAAAATTAGTGGTGGGGAAGTGGAACTGTGATTCAATCTCCTAGAACACCTCAGGTAACACTACGGGAGTTCAGAAAACGGGTTGTCTCTACAGAGCAGTTTGAGTTGAGGAGATAATTCAAGGGTTATCTTCTGGAAGCACTCCCAGTGACTGTGGTAATAAGGTATTCGTTTCTAAAGGGAGAATTACAGTCCAACACATGTCTACTTCGAGAACATATTCACTACGTAATTTCTCTAAAGAGGTAGAAGTGCTACTCTCTACAACACTCAGCAGCCATGATTGAATGGTTAATAATGAACCAGGTGAACAGTTATTAAAAGAGCACTGTCTTTTTTTTTTTTTCCCTGAATGAGTGTAATTCAAAATAAAAAGTTAAGATTTACGGGTTCAAATACCAAAAGATATTAACTAAAATCATTATATTGCTTCTAGATCTACCATATGAGTTGTGATTAGTTACCCCAATGTACTTAATCCATTTAAAACTCTTTTATTCATGAACTTTAAAGTGAGAAATACTGAATTATTTTTCATTTGTTTTATGAAACTCTGTTAAAAATTGCCTTATATTCCTTTTTCTATTTCATCCCGTTTTATCTGACATGAATATGAAGAAAAACATTATTAATTAATACATTATTTTCTTTTGACGTATTTTGTATTCATCAAATTAGGGTGCTTGAATAGCAGAGATGCTGAACAGTAAACAACAGCAAATGGAAAAGTGACACTAGACAAGCAGAGATATTAACCAGCTTTACTGTATCCGAGGAAAGAAAATTGGCGCACTTGTTAAACCTTATATAAACCTTTATATGCCATAAATCCCTGAAATATGTTATAATCTGGGAATGACATTATTATTTTTTGTTTCAGAGAAACAGTCAAATGATTTTTGAAGATAAGTAATAGCATAATTTCACATATCACTCCACTGCAGCCCAAGTCTCTTATTTACACATTTGTGTAAATTGAAATACATTTTAGGCATTAAAATTTTTAATGTGATATGACTTCTTGCTAAGGAATAAAAGGTAACTAGGTAGATGCTATCAAACTGTAACTCCCTTTTTATGACTCCGTGTGTGTGTACGTGTGTGTGTTTTAAAATTAGAAGGCAAAGCTATTTTAAATACTAAAAATGATGTAACTAATTAGTTTCTCTTTACCATGTCTTTTTTTATATTTTCCATTTCGATTGAAATTAATCTCTTTAACCTCATTATAGATGTTAATTTTCACTGATACCCAATTTAATCTTAAAAATACATAAAAGCATGTTGCAGTTAAATCCAGAGAAAGAAATACCTGAAACATCTCAGTCACACTCTTCAAAAAAAGAACGAGGAAGAGAGAAATACAGGAGTGCTGGACTTTATTTTTTGCACCCAACTAGAACCTCTAGGCCCCTATTGTTCTTTCGTTCCTCCTAGAGTGGGTATTTTAAACAATGGTTCTACAGACCTAGGAGAGCCCCACCTGGTGCAGATTGACAAGGTAGACCACTGCATGGGTCACAGTTATATGAGTGCTCAAAAGAGGCTCTGACTTCCCTAAGGCTGCCAAGAGGTGCCAGATCAAGAACCTAGAAATTCAGGGAAATTACTATGTGATGGAGATTTGACCAGTGAGATTCTGCATTCCAGAAGAGGCCAGAAGATAAATTTCTCGCCCTTCCTACTTCCAACCAATTGTTTGGCGATGCAGGGATTCCATGTGGTCTTACTGGAGATGCCCTGCAAAATCTAACATGAGCGGTGTTTTGTGAAGCTGTGGCCAGTTCACTAACATGTCACCTTATATTTGATTTTTCTCCTTACGTGGCTCAGTGTCTTTTCTTCCCATGCTTTCATGCCCCAAGAAAATCCAGACTAACAAAGAAGGACAATCAGAATATTTGTATACTCCTCCAAGATGACTGGTTTGGAGTAATATACTGCCTTATATTTTAAAATCCTTGATTTTTTTTTTATTTAAAAAAATTCCCTATCTTCTTATAGCCTTACCTCATATACATGAAAATATATATTATTATATTAAATTATAAGTGTACATTTTAAGCAGTTCCCCAGTTTTCAAAAGTAGTTCATGATGATGATGTTACAATAATTCTTGTGGGGTATAATATAAGAAATTAACTTCATTCCAGATAGGAAACTTTCAATATTTACACGAGTAAGACTGAGGTTTTATTTGTGATCATTACCTGCATGTATAGATTTGTAATCTACATGAGGCCAGGGAAACTACTCATCTTAATCACTTTTCTTTCTTTAGTGCCTAGTAGTGTGTTTGGCCCTAGGAGAGAAAATATATTTAATCAATATATTAAGCACCTTATGGATTTAGTGTCAAATCCATTGCTTCAGTTCTCCTTCACTGGTTGTTCCCATTAAACTCCTACTTTTTTTTTGACTAGTCAAAACAAATAATCTCTCAGTAATTCTCTGTTTTGTAGGTGGGTAATTTATATCACGGTTAATAGGAATATGAAATATATTGCAGAGGCTAATCAGTACCCAATAATCACATGTTTAAAAATAATGATTTCAGAAATCTTAGTATACTGACTTCTGCAAAGTGAGTCCTCTCTGTGCAGAGGGATGTTGTATCTAGGTTGGTTGCTTCCTTGCATTTCTGTTCCTAGATTCCAAGACTCCTTCCTACTCAATCTTAAATATATGACCTTTTATAAATGAGGCCACTGAAATATTTGACATTTATTTATCACCATGTTTACAATATTTAGTTCTTTTTCAAATTCAAAGTTAATATAACCAGGCTAAATGTAAGTATGTTTTAGGAAAAAGATATTTTTAACATTTTTTATTTATTTTTGGGACAGAGAGAGACAGAGCATGAACGGGGGAGGGGCAGAGAGAGAGGGAGACACAGAATCGGAAACAGGCTCCAGGCTCCGAGCCATCAGCCCAGAGCCTGACGCGGGGCTCGAACTCACGGACCGCGAGATCGTGACCTGGCTGAAGTCGGACGCTTAACCGACTGCGCCACCCAGGCGCCCCAGGGAAAAAGATATTTTTAAATTAACAGTTGATAAAGCATGATGAAATCAATGACACACATTTTTGTTTCCCTAAAAACACTCTGGCATTCCTGTTTCAAATATAAAAAAACTTGTTATTTGGTACAAAACTCAATTCCTGTATTGATTTTTTATCAATTCACTGAAAGGAAGTACCTGTAAATTAGAGAACAAAATTAGGAAAAATACATAATGCTTATTTTCAAAATTTTCAATATTAATATTATTTAATTCATAGTTAAAAAAACTCTTTTTAAGGAATGCTATTATAATTCATTCTTTAAATCATTTATTTTAGCCAACAAATGGAATTATATGCAAATATCTACTCAGGTGTGTATTTTAATACATATTCTTGAGTTAGTATATAAAAAATCATCTTTGGGCGCCTGGGTGGCTCAGTCGGTTGAGCGTCTGACTTCAGCTCAGGTCATTATCTCACGGTCTGTGAGTTCAAGCCTCGCGTCAGGCTCTGTGCTGACAGCTCAGAGCCTGGAGCCTGCTTTGGATTCTGAGTCTCCCTCTCTCTCTGCCCCTCCCCTGCTCATGCTCTGTCTCTCTCTATGTCAAAAATAAATAAACATTAAAAAAATTAAAAAAAAAAACATCTTTAATTATAACATAAAATTGTTCATGTAAGCTCTATTTCTACAATTTGTAAGGCATATGAAAATCTGTTCATAAGTATCCATCTTCAAGTTCAAATCATGATGCCAAATGTTATAATAGTATGTTCTATACTATTATGCTATCATATAGTGAAGACATTTTTCTTGAAATTTATTATGATCTTGTTTTTAATCATTCATTAAAAAACAAAGTTGGTACAACAGAGCAAATTGACTACATATATAGATATATGACTTATCCTCCCCACCATTAAAACAACAGTAAAGGTGTTGTAAGGAAAAAAAAAAAAAGCAGGATAAGTTTAAATCTATTAAAACAAAGAGAATGAGAAAACAGACATGGTGGGGCAATGAATGTCAATACATTTGGGGGAAGATGGAAATCAACTAAAGGTGGAGACTGAGCAGGGTTTAGGTAATCTACACCACAATAGGCGAAAGGAATAGTTGGTCTTAAGAAAGAATTATGTTCACTTAAATGGATTCCTGAAGAGAACTCAAAGTGACAAGGCCAGAGGTATGGTGGAACCTGGTAGTGAGGCTGACATTTGAGAAATTTAGTAAAAGTAATTCTGTAGTGTGGCTACAAAAGCTGATCCCTCTCTAAAGTCTATTTCCAAGGCACAGAACAGTGACTGGTATTTTCTGTAGAAGAAAGAGGCTAGACTCTGCATTTGGTAAAACTCGTACATTGTTGTGTGGGTGGAGCATAGGACTAGAAAAGGAGATAACTAGGAATTAGTATATTCCTTGGTGAGCTCACCTCTGTCCCCCTTACCCTTTCTCCTCCCAGGACACTGAGAACCAGAGGCATTCTTTCCTTGTGGGAAACATTAAGTGGCACCTGTAAAAAGGTATTCAAAAACTTACTTACATTTGGGGGTGTGGGGCACAAAGCAAAATGGCCTGATTGCTATCTGATCATTCTTCCATTCAAAAGTCATGCACAAGACTCCAAGGATATGTAGAAATTATTCCACTTCAGCATTAATCTTCACAATGTTCATTTATAACTTGTACATATTATAAAACAACCCTCTCCTCTTACTGTTGAACTCTATCATATTATCCTGCTTTATTCTTTTTAAAGTTTACACAACACTCTGGAATTATTTTCTTTATTTATCTGATTTATTGCCTCAATATGATAAAAGCCTCTTGAGTTAGGAGGCCTTGTCTACCTTGTTCACTGCAACAGTTATCAGATTGAGTTCTCCTGGAATGGGAGAGGTGTTACTATTGTGGATTTTCTAAATAAAATAATAGATGGGACATAGGTGAAAATAATGGGTTAGTCTTGTAAATAGGTGGGTATCAGAGAGTTCAAGAATAAAAAGAAAACTAAACACAAACGTGCTGGGAAGTAATCTAACAGATGAAAGCTTTGTGCGGCTGAGGCAGAGTGAACAAAGTGGAAAATAGCATAGCACAAGTAGAAAAGTGGTAAGAAGAGGCCAGGTAATTTGGTCAGGAGTTTCATGACCCAGAAGCCCTCAAGATTGGCCTCAGCTTATTCCCATTTCCTTAAAAAACTTATATTACATTATTACATAAATTATTACATTTGTTACAGCATTGTATTTGAATAGTTTATCATATATAAATCCAGAAAATCACCTGCCCTCCTTATTTAAGAAAGTAAACACAGGTTTTTCCCCATAATCTTTGCTTACCCTCCCTCTCCCCCTGCCCAAGATTGCAATGCATTCTATCCCCTCTTCTAACATCTCCCGGCATAGGATAAATTAGCAGGGATGGTATATAATCATACTTCCATTATCCTACTTGAGGCAGCATTAATAATAGACATGCCTCTCTAACTTTTAGTTGAAGCTGAAAGGCAAACTGGTGCAATTTTTGGACAAAATGTATCACCACGACTTGCCAAGGATTGCATAACTTATGTGTTGCAATAATGTGAAATTTATACGCTAAGGACTATGCACACAGGGTACATCTTTATGGGACTTAAGAACATAGGCACTTTTCATTTGCATTCATTTTCTTAAAAGGGAGAATATAATGAAACATATTATGGTGGATAAGGAGTCTTCAAGTGTATAAAGGTGAATATAACCAATGACCATCTCGGCCAATACTTTGCTGTGGTGTGCAGTGTGATGTCTAGGGTGTGCATCGTAATAAATACCAATTCTAGTCCTGTACTGAACCACAGCTTGTGAATTCTTATTGCAGTGATAAAGGTGAATCTGCAGAGTATGCTGTAAACTGTACCTGAAACTAGAAATCCAGAAATCTCTCTCCAGGACAGAACCTCCTTTTCCAGTCCCCCCATCCCAAGTCCCATCATTGCTGTGCTATGCAGCATGTTGATCTGCAGAGCAGAATCTGCCCTGAAGGCAATAAGCATAATAGTTTCATTTTGCTGTGTCTCTCTGGAGCGAAATTTTACCCAATCCTAATGTGCGATTTTATAGACTCAGGTACTGAAAAGGTTGACAAAGTGGCAAGAAATAAAAGAGCTCACATCAAAGCCCGTATCTAATGATACGAGCTTTACCCTGAGGACTTGCTTACCTTCAAGGGAGAACATCAGTGTAATTGCAAGATTTTTGAGGTATACTGTAATGAAAATAAGAGACTGATCTACATCAGTGCAATACTGGGGTTTTCTAGTTGGCCCAGCCTTTTTATTTCATTGCGTACCAATGCACAGCATTGTCCTGAGTGTACTTTTTCCCTTGCAAATTTTTGTGCTTGATGAAAACCCATAACATTTGGACTTTGATTTGTGAAAGTAGCTTCTGTTATGCAAATGTTGGTTTTAGACACTGAGCCAGAACGAAAAAAATAAAAAAAATATAAAAGCCCCAGAGGCTGAGTTGTCAGGTTCCAGTGATAAAACCCTTAGACTATGTATCCATTTTAAATTTGTAATTGTCAGTATTCTTACCATGAATGAAGTATTTCAAAAATAGAGTAGTATGGAGACAAACTCCAGAGGTATACACATTTAAAAGTAAAACCTCTATCAGCTGAAAGTGACAAATATTTATGATAGTACATTTATTCATTTAGCAAACATTAAATTCCTAAAATAAATAAGATGTAAACCCCCATGCAACTGAAAAATTAAATGTATAAAAAGTCTTTAATATTCATCCAAATAATTTCAAAATGTAATGGGAAAAGATAATAGTAAGAGAAATACCCATGCAAATCTATGGAATTTCAGTATTTGTATACATTCTTTTGACCTAAGGAACCTAAGATAACCTATGAAAGATGTAGAAAAATAATTGTTTCGGCAAAGAACTGGCCATCATTAACTCTTGAAGACCCACACATATTGCAAGTATATTCATGAAGCTTATACGTGGCCAGCACAATTCGCATTAAGAGAATGTTTCTCCATCTCTCTTGCAACTTCTGTGGTGCTTTTATGCCGGTGTCAGTTAGTTACCTTTATCAAGTAGAATAAAATCCAAGCTTCTTAACAAGGACTTCAACAACCTCATGGGATTTTTATCTGTTGGATCATGAACCAGGTCTTTCATACTGCTTTTCTATTCATTCTTTTACTCTCTGCTACTCTTTTATTTGCAAAACCAGTTGCTTCTCCTCATACAGGTCTTTCTTTTTTTTTTTTTTTTGTTAATGTTATTTATTTATTTTGAGAGCACACGCATGCAAGTTGGGGAGGGGCAGAGAGAGAGAGGGAGAGAGAGAATCCCAAGCAGGCTCTGTGCTGATGTGGGACTCAAATCCATGAACAAAATCATGAGAGATCATGACCTAAAACAAAATCAAGAGTCAGATGTTTAAAAGACTGAGCCAACCAGGTGCCCCCTCATTCAGGTCTTAATTTAAATGTCAACTCATCTTAGAAATCTTTCTGGACAATCCAGCATAAATTTTCAGCTCTTCCTTCCATCCTACTTATGCTCTATGGCATTATCCTGATTTACTCATTTTAAAGCCATATGAACATTTGCAAATATTTTCTGCGTCATTTGATTACTTATTATATCTATTACCTTTGGTAAAAGTTTCTTTAGTTCAGGTCTCCTTTGTCTTTTTGCATTGCAACAGTATAGGATACAGCATAGGTACTCAATAAATATTGTTTAATGAATATATATCTACATACCTCCCCCTGACCGCCTTTTTTTTGCTCTTGAATTATCCATTTCTCAGCCTTGTCCATGCATAAAAGATTTCCCATTTTCCACAATATGTGTTTAGTGAGAATATCAGTTTGAAAACAATTTTGGAGAAATCAAATCCAAGAAGGCAACTAAACCAAATGTGAAGTTGATGAATAAATTCTACACCTTTCTCTGAGCAAGGCGAGGTGTTACCCCGCAGAAAAGGGAATGCTCTTTACCATCAGTCACACCAGGTTTGAATTTTACCTTTGTGTGATTTGAGAAAAGTTGTGCTCTTTGAAACTCCGTCTCTCATCTGAAAGATGAAAAGCGTATAATAACACCTTTTCCAGCTGTGAGAATTAAATGAATTAATTTACGTAAAGGGATATATCAAAAAGCTTTCTGATACATAGTTGATATTCAATAAATATTTCCTTCTTTCTTTCCGCTTGTGCCTCGTTCCCGCCGGCTAATCAAAGTTTCAAACTAGAGTCAGAATTCTAATTTGCATTACGCCTACAGGGTGATGCCTAATAAGCCTGAAGGTAAACCATTTTGCCTTGGGCCTCCCAGGCAAGTATCATTTTAGATGACTGGCTTAGAAATATTGGAGTTATAAATGCAACCACGAGAGGGTTGTTCATTAAATTAATGTCTACATCTTAATTTAAGAAAGCTAATTGATTTATGAAGAAAAAAATACTTGAATGTCTGGTTTTGGAAGATATAATGCAAGTATAAAAATGTTTAAATAGAAATCATGAATATCCTTGAGATTTAAAATGTGTTTTCACACAATAAAAAACTGTATTCTTTTAATTATTTTATACTCTTCCATATGTTTGAATATATTTCTAGTTTAATATATTTTTTGTTTTCCTTCCTTCCTTTCCTCTTTTTCTTTCTTTCTTTCTTTCTTTCTTTCTTTCTTTCTTTCTTTCTTTCTTTCTTTCTTTCTTTCTTTCATCCTAAAAGATATATATCTATTATTTATATCAAAGAATGAATTTTTGGATCTATTCGTTTTTCAAATTCATTTACTGGTTTTCTGTTTCATTATTTCCAGCTTTTATTTTCATTGTTTTTATTTTCCCACTTTAGGTTTTCTTTTTCTTTACTGGTTTATTGTTGTTCTTGTTGTTACAACCAATGTGTTGGGCAAATGCAATTAAAAAGAACATCTCCTCACAACTTACAAAGCACCTTCATAAAGGTAAAAGAGAAAAAAAAATCAGTTATTGAATAAGCATTAAACCACAATGTGAGGCACATCACAAGCAATCCACTAAGACATTGCCAAGACAGAAGGAAATCTCACCCCAAGCCAACAGATGTGACCCATTACATACAAATTCTTAAGATAAATAACTAATCCTTAAGTAGAAGGATTTGACAGCATCATTTGTCATACACAGTTCGTCTCGATTCACCTGGTAATTGGGGTGCCCATCTGTGTTTGCTAATTGGCTTAATTAAAAGGAAAAATAAACTTCTTATATCTTTATGACAAGAGGTAGTACTTTTGCAACTTAGAGGGAAGTAATTATGGAAGTTAGGCACCTGCTCTCCCACAGAAACTGGAAGATAAGAGCTCTCTTCTTTGATGATTATAGTGTAAAAAAGATGGTTCTTGAGAGAGACATTTCCTGGGTTGTAAATCTGGTGAGAAGCTTATTTAGCTTTTAAAAAGACTCCCATCCATTTCAAAGAGACAAAGCACTCACAGTAACAAGTTTTCTGAAGTAAATGCTATAAGAAAAGGAACTTTGGTGGAGGGTGTCTCTTCCTTTATTTTCACCAGGGAGAATTAAGCATCTTATTTTTAATTTGTATTAGCCCTTACAAATGAGAGAGTTTTTAGGCTGCTGAGTTTCAGCTGCCTGAGGCCTTGCTTCTGACTCCAACCTCTAGCATTCCCAGCTACAGTAACATTAACTGGATTAGATCCAAGAAACAAACTAGCATGGATTCACTGGAGCATTACTTCTCAGCATTACTGAAATGAACCCAAGGAAAAGAGGGTATGTACTACACAAATTACAGTGGTAGAACAGATCAGTACAGGTTCTAAAGAGTTACTAATAGAAGGCATAGGCCCCATACTCTGATACATTAGCTGAAGGTGAGAGCCTGGTATCTGTTTTTTGTTTTTTGTTTTTTGGTTTTTTTTGGGTGAACCATACCTAGTAGGATTCTAATGCAAGTGTGCTGGGGTGTGCTTTGAGAGAAACACTCTATTAAAACATTAAGAAGCTGGGGAAGATGGAATATGAAAACCTCTGTCCCAGAAACATTAATCGGCTGGCTGCACGTACATGGGATGCTGAAAACAAGAAGGCAAATTTGAAGCTAAAGCAAGAAAAATCTAGACTTTGAAGCTAGTAAAGTATGCACACATCCATGCCATAAGAGATTAAGAAATGTGCAAATGTGATCAAAATGACTCATAGGAATGTTTAGCACTTTTTTTTTTTTTTTTTACCTCTATAGCATTTAATAGGGCTTAATCTCATTATCTTGTTAAGCATTCCCCTCTCGACTTGAATACTTTACCAATGTACTTGCCATTTACAAATTATTACCTAGTATTTTCTGGCCTTTTTAATTTAATTTAAAATGACCTTTTTATATTCCTATCCCTAAACATAAGTGCCTTCCAAGGTTAAGCTAGCTTCTGTTGTTCTTCTAAATATATTCCTTAGAACGATGATATCCAGTATAAATTAATTTCTCACCAATAAGTTTTATGGTGATTTTCATCAGCCCCATAATCATTAGCCTCAGCTCTCATCTGCTTTTTTGTCTCTGGTGGATAACACAGAGTAGTGGGTCAAGAGGAAATGTTCAGGTAGCCAAATATATTTCTGAAATCTCTGATATTGTAGGAAGCAAGGAGCAAGGGTGGACTGACTTAGACCTCTCAAAGCCTTGATGGAGTGAAAACTAACGCAGGTCAATTTCAGAAGAGTTTTCAAGTGCCAAGGAAGAAGATGTGTGCAGGAACCAGGAATCTAAGAGAAATTTTTTTTTATAAAAGAAGACAGAATAGAGTATGGGGAATGGCAGCTCCAGTGTTGGAAATATGAATGATATAAAAAATCAGAAGCCCAGAAGTTCAAATATCAGAGCCTTTCAATGCTGAAACAGCTGAGAGTGTGACCTGTAACTTGTTATGTAATGAGGGTTAGACTAGATGTTTGCAAGGTTCTGTATAGTACCCGAATTCTATACATCTGTAATTGCATAATATAATTTAAAGTTTTATATTTGATTTGTTTCCTTAAAGCAATGCAAATTTTAGCACTGATTAAAAATTTCACATAGAAATCTAATGTCTTGTAGACTCTAAATTTGATTCCGTGCCCACGCAGTAGTAATTTGAAATGATTCTATAGAAACTGAGGGATGGTAATGTTTCGGCACCTGGCTGCAACACTGATTCTCTGGGAATTGATGCCTCAAACTGAAACAGAATAGCATCCTCCTCTTGCTCCAAGAGCCTTACTTTCATGGTTCTCCCACATCAGAAGCACAGAATCAAGCCTTTAGGAGAGTCAGGAGTCATCGGTCTTTCTTTTTTAACTTTTGAACTGATTTCAATGTGAAAATACTGCAACTGCACATGGCTACACCTGAAAAAAAAGATCTATTCTATTTTTCTATTTTAATCACAATATGATCAATAAGTGATCATAGGGTTAGTTCAACTGCCTGCTCACTTTTATTTTTGTCTGTTTGTTCTTGTATTTCTATCTCTACTCCTTTACCTCTTTATAATTTTTGTCTTTCAAAATCCTGAAAGTTACTTAGAAACTGACAAATTTCAGGCTACTATACTGATAAAGCTTTCCAATTTTTAATATACTGTTAGCACAACTCAGCACTTGAAGGCCTTCAATCTGTTCCATAAATTAGAATTAGCTCTGGAGAAAAATCATTATGCAATATACAAAATACATGATGTGCTATTATTATATTATATTATATTATATTATATTATATTATATTATATTATATTATCGTGCTATGTTGTGAAGAAAGATGGTGGGAAATCTTAGCCAGAGAAGAAAATGTGGTGTCACAGCCAAAACTTTGTAATGTTCTTGAGGTAATTTGAGTGCTGCCATGATGAACAGGGACCAAACCACAATTACCATAAGCAACACGGTGAATGGGTATTGGTTATACATACTGGAGGGTCCTTATGTCAGAGAAGACGGACAATGGGGAAAAAAATGTGTGTTCAACTGAGAAACAGCAAATATAAAACTAAGCCCATCTTTATGACTAAAGAGAACTGTCACTCACTTGCAACAAAGGCAGAGTGCAGATATATTTGTAATATGAACACTTGCAAACAACTGTTCTTGTAGGGTTTTACATTGGGCCTTTATATATATATATATATATATATATATATATATATATATATATATATATATATATATATATATATTGTTTATTGTCTATTCAAGAAGAGACCCGCATTACTTTATGAACATGTCAGTATGGACACTTGACTCTCTTTTTCCTTTTGCTAACCTGAATTACCAATTTTTGGGGTCTCTTGGTATTCAATCTTTTGTTTCCCCCTGCCTCTTAATGTTAAACTGTTCTCCTATTTTTATAATTTAGTTTTTCCTCTATTCAGCAGAAAGCAATTTGGCTTTTCAATCTGCCTCAAGTCAGTACCAGTAATTCATCTATTCTTTCATAAATATTTATCAGAACTTTTCTCTACACCATTTCTTGGGTTAAGCAGTGAGGATACATACTGAGTAAGACTCACATGATCCCTATCCTCATAGAGCTTAGACTTCTTTGGAGAAAAAAAAAATATTCAGGTAGTAATATTCATAAAGTGTGGTAAGTGTTAGAATGAGGGAAGTACAAGGATCTTCGTGACCCCCATCAAGCCACCAGAAGCCTTATGTTATTTTACCTCTGCAATTAAAATAAAAGAATTAACACATAAATATACAGACATGTATCTGTCTTAGAAAAATACCGAATTAATTTTTCAATATGTTCAAAATAATTGGTAAGTGTTAAACTGCTAAACATATACCGGTTCTGCATCGAACAATCCAAGCATTTTATCTTTCAGTCCTAATGGAAGATAAATGTAACAGGTATATTTTTACCCTCTTCTGACATATGAGAAAAATGGTTTAGAGTACTTAAATAATTTTTCTCAGGTCACATAATCAGATTATGACAAGCTTGAGTTTAACACCCAAGTTTACCAGACTGCAGGGCTCAAACCTTACTACTATTCAGTTTACCCATCGTGCCAGGTTATTTACAATTAAAAATTTCAGTTCTTCCGGGGGCGCCTGGGTGGCTCAGTCGGTTAAGCATCCGACTTTGGCTCAGGTCACGATCTCTCAGTATGTGAGTTCGAGCCCCGCGTCGGGCTCTGTGCTGACTGCTCAGGGCCTGGAGCCTGTTTCAGGTTCTGTGTCTCCCTCTCTCTCTGACCCTCCCCCGTTCATGCTCTGTCTCTCTCTGTCTCAAAAATAAATAAATGTTAAAAAAAATTAAAAAAAAATTTTCAATTCTTCCAATAAAGAGAAAATATGATAATAAAACCTCAAATACCTATTCTTAAAAAGCAGAGTTACTGTACACATGCCACTTTTTTTTTTGATATGATACCAACCTCCCACCACAACAAAATTGAAAGGAAATACCTCAAGATCGAATTTAAAATAGAACACATGTAATGTATAATTTGGTGGTAGTGGAGGAAGCAGAGAATGAAGCGCAAAGCTGAACCAAAAATGACCTCTTGACTCTATTTTCTACGTGTATTTTTCACTCTAATCTACCAGTGGTCTTTACATTCCTGACAGGAGATAATTGCTTTTGCTAATTGCAATTGTTCCATCTTCAACCCCATGGACCTCTCTGCAGCAGTTGCCAACATTAATCCCTTCCTTCTTGAAAATCTCCTCCTCTTGAATTCACAAATTGATGAATTCTAAAAGTTCTTTTACCTCTATGATCGTATTTTCTCTGGTCCTATTGTGTTTCGAACTCTGTATATATGTCACAAAGTACTGTCTTAAAAACTATATTTCATTATATTATTTTTTAATTAATTTATTTACTGCTTAATTTATATCCAAGTTGTTAGCATATGGGGGCACAATGATTTCAGGAGTAGATTCCTTATTATATTTTAACTGATCCTAAGGTTTTGTGAGGAAGTATAATGCATTAATATTATATTTTTATATATTAGCTGATAAAATTATGTATCATTAGGATAACGTATATCTGATTATTTTCACAAATGTTGAATTAAGTCCATGTATGCATCCCTAAGCAGTCAGCCTTCCTAGGTTAAAAGTGTCAAATTTATTATCTTTACCTTGAAATTACTTTGGTTTCACCTAATATGATCCCTACAACATTGGGCACTGTGAGGAAAGGGGCTATGGCTTGTTCATCTCTGCCATGGTGCCTGTAGCACAGCACAAAAGGAAGTCATTAAAGGTCAACTGAAAGAAAAAATGATTTTTTTACAAAAGATCTATTAAAAAAAGAATTTAATAAATTTGAAAATCGCTGTATGTGAAACTAAATCATGGAAACATAGAATTCTAGAAAATATTTTTATCTTCTTGTTTTCTGAAAATAACCTACACTCAGTGCTTCCAAATCCTTTTACCTTTTCTACTCTATTTTCTCTAATACCGTAGTTCCAGGCCTCCTTAACTTTTCTCAGGAACATGTCATTGTATGTCTAACTTATCTCTCTGCTTTGGTTCTGCCCTGATATGGAATGTTTTAGCACCTATTTATATTAAAAATTTTAAAGTACGAATCTGATTATGTTTCTCACATTCAGAAAATCTTGGTAAGTTCATATTTGGCTACAGGATAATTTTTAAAATATTTAAACTCCTCTTAAAGATATGTTTAATCAAGCCATATTTGTTCAACATTATTCAAATAGTTAGCTAGCACCATTCTATTTTTAAAATCTAAATATTCCTCCCTGTTTGAGTTTTTGCTTTCCCCACAACTTGGAATTTTCTCCGTAGTTAACCTGTGTCTGCATGTCTAAATCTTGCTGATCTCTCCAGACGGCACTCAAATGCTGCCTTATTCTTGATTGTCAAAGCCAGCATATAATAACCTGATAACATTAAATTGCTAAGAGGAAAGAATGATTACATGCAGAGCATAGCAAAGAAATTATTTAAGAAATCACTGAAAAATATTAATATAGCTATTAACAAATGGAAAACAACAAAAACAGAGAGGCTACTATGGAATATACTTATATTTCATGTTTTCAGCAATTCTGTTTTTCATTCTAAGAGTCAGACAATCACTTCAGTAAATATCCAAGAAACTAATACAAACTAAATCCATAGATACACAAAAGTAAAATATTCAGTTTGAGTACATACAATAATATTAGAAACATAGTTGTATTTTTTTAGCTGGATTCTAAAAGATCTTAAATAAGAAAAAGAATGAACTGCATCTAGTATTTAATATAAAAGTAAAAATATAACAAAACAGGGGAAATAAGGGAAGGGTTTTTGGATTTCTAGGAAAACACAAGAGTGAGAATCCAAGAAAATGTTAAAAAGATGAAAGATCATATAAACCACACCATCTAGCCACAATAATATTTAATTCTTTTTTTTAGAAAAGTTAAGTCACTGTTTTTGGTTTTGAATGTTTGTTCGTTCCAGGATTTACTACACCAGTCCTTAGTCCAGTAAATCAGTTCTTTTGGCAAAGACAAAATAGTTTAATTTCTGCAACAGGCATTAATTAGTAGTTCTGGAAAACTGCTAACAAACGTATGTGTACATGTGTTTATGCATGTATATACATATATATGTGTGTGTATGTGAATGTGTGTGTGTTTATGTGTATATAGTGATTATACTAAAATAAAGCTCTATATGTACACACATGCAAATACATTATTTCTTTGTTAAATCAACATTTTTATATTTTTTCACATGTGGATGAATCTTTAATATAGCCAGATAGGAGGCAAATTCATTTTGTTTGGTTTTGACAATGATAATATTACTAAATAACTTTTAAAAAATAATTTGCAATTTTGAGATAATAGCAGTGAAATACTTTGATATACTCTTTAAAAAGGATTCTGCTAGCCATTGAATATTTTGTTGTACTTAATACACATCAGAGATGTGTAAATATATTATACATATTTTTCTATTAAGAAATACTATAAAATGGTAAAGAAACATTTCTAGAAGTTCTCCAGTAGTTAATGGTAATCAAATAATTTACTCTACTGGCATACATTCCGGAAAAAAAAAAATCTAGAGAGCTTTTCAATCTTATAAATTTACTCTAATGCCCTTTTTTGGTAAGTGTTCACTAATTTTGAAGGTTATCAGCAATTTAAAACACTTGAAAAAATTTAAACATGAGAATTCACAATGCAATCATGGCTACTTAAAGTCTCATATAATCATGCTGTCAATCATCACAACAAATACTCACTTCAGGATATTTCAATATCGGTAGCATTGGGGTAAGAATCAGTCCAATTTTCCACTTTGCAACCAGATATAAATAACAACCCATACAAATCTAGGAGAGAAAAGATATCTCAAGTATTTCCTCTTAGACAGTCTCTTGAGCTATATTTTTCTTGGCAACCATTCAAGGGGAAACATTAAAAAAGATTCTGTGTATAAGCAAAATCCACAGTCACCAGTTTCATATTACATTATTAGCAGATTTGGGTATGAAAAATTGTTCATGGACAGTATTTTTAAGTTAAAAAAATGAAATAATGATACAGGTTGAATTGGAATATTTATGTGGGATGAAACGTTCTAAAACTGTCATTTTTTGATGAAGCATATTTCTTAACACAGCTTTCACAAACCAGAAATATTAGTTGTTTAGACTAAAAAGTTTATAAATGAAAACAGATTTATATCAAATGGAATGTGGCAGTCTATTATAAGAGCTATACGATATTGAAAGTATACTGCAGGGGCGCCTGGGTGGCTCAGTCGGTTGAGCGTCCGACTTTGGCTCAGGTCACGATCTTGTGGTCCGTGAGTTCGAGCCCTGCGTCAGGCTCTGGGCTGATGGCCCAGAGCCTGGAGCCTGCTTCCGATTCTGTGTCTCCCTCTCTCTCTGACCCTCCCCCGTTCATGCTCTGTCTCTCTCTGTCTCAAAAATAAATAAATGTTAAAAAAAAATTAAAAAAAAAAAAGAAAGTATACTGCAAATATTTATTGAGCATCTGCCATTGGTCAGATACTGAGGAAAATTTAAATTTAAATATATGCATATATATATATATATATATATATATATATATATATATAATAAAATTAAAAGACCTATGGTGTGTGTGTGTGTGTATATATATATATATATATATATATATATATATAATATCTAAAAACACTTTGTAAACAGATTCTAAAATTATAATACTATGGTAATTTTTTTCCCATCACCCTCATCCACCTGCCCTCTCTCTGGTAACCACCAGTTAGTTCTTTATAGGTAAGTGTCTGTTTCTTGGTTTGTCTCTTTTTTTCTTTGTTTGTTTCCTTTTTAAAATTTCACATATAAGTGAAAATATATAGTATTTGTCTTTCTCTGATTTATTTCCCTTAGCATTATACTCTATTGATTCATCCATGTTGTTGCAAATGACAAGATTCTATTTTATGTATACATACCACCTCTTCTTTATCCATTCATCTATCAGTGGACACTGGGGCTGCTTTCAGAATTTGGCTATTGCAAATAATACTACAATAAACATAGGTGTGCATATACCTTTTTGAATTTGTGTTTTCATATTCTTCAGGTAAATATCCAGTAGGGGATTTACTGACACACATGGTAGTTTATTATTTGATTTTTTGAGAAATCTCCATACTGTCTTCCACAATAGCTGTACCACTTTGCATTCCCACCAGCACTGCAAGAGGTGACTTTTCTTCTACATTCTTGCCAACACTTGTTTCTGGTGTTTTGATTTTAGCCATTCTCACAGGTATAAGGTGACATCTCATTGTGGTTTTGATTTGCATCTCCTGGAAGATGAGTGATGTTGAGCACCTTTTCATGTGTCTGTTGACCATTTGTGTCTTCTTTGGAGAAATGTTTCTTCATATCGTCTGCCCATTTTATAGTTTATTCTGTTTTTGGGTGTTGAGCTATATAAGTTCCTTATGTATTTTGGATACTAACCCTTTATCAGATATGTCATTTGCAAATATCTTCTCTCATTCAGTCAATTGAATTTTATTTTTATTGATTCTTTCCTTTGCTGTGCAAACATATTTTATTTTGATACAGCTTCAATAGTTTACTTTGCTTTTGTTTCCCTTTCCTCAGGAGAAATAGCCAAAAAAATGTTGCTATGACCCATATCAGAGAAATTTCTGTCTTTTGCTCTTTTAGTTTTTTTTTTTTATGGTTTCAAGTCTCACAGTTATGTTCTTAATCTATTTTGAATTTATTTTTGTGTATGGTGTAAGGAGGCGGTCAACTTTCATTCTTTTTCATTTGGCTGGCCAGTTTTCCCCACACCATTTGTTGAAGAGACTGTCTTTTGTCCCTTGCATATCCTTGTCTCCTTTGTCAAAGATTAAGTGACCATATAATCGTGGGTTTATTTCTGGACTCTCTATTCTATTATATTGATTTATGTGTCTATTTTTGTGTACTCTGGTAATTTTCAATACTGTGTTGGTGGCCAAGGATGACGCATGACTACTTCCTGTCAAGTCAAAATATGATTGCATTGTTTATGTTAGTCCCACAGTACTATACAAGCCCTATTTATAGCAGAACCTACGAACAATAAAAATAAAAGTAAAATAAAATTTTAGTAGATACTGTGGAATGGCTTGCCCTAGCATCTCTCTTTACTTCTAGTGTATTCTCCCATCAGTAAAATCTGAACAGGGAATATACAAACAACAAGAAAACAAATAAACAACAAGAAAAAAGGGAGAAAGTAATTTTTTTTTCTCAGGCTCACTTGCAGCTAGTGTTTTAAATGTGAACTAGGCTTCCTGAATTGATCCACCTGCGGATGAGGTAGACACAGAGTGTAAAATGAGGACTTCTTCCTGCTCCTTCTTCTAGTACCACTGTTAAAGCTGTAACACAGTCAAGTTCTCAATGGCAGTGCCCTGTTCTTAGCTTCTTTAATGACAGAGATGGTTCTGAAAGGGGAGGTCCAATCCAGCAATCAGTTTTCCCATTTCTAGTTTTCTTTTTCTTAGGAGTTTGTAATAGGTCTACAGAAACAGCTTCCTAATTCTTGAGTCTCAGCTTCTGTAGTGTTTTCTTGATGTCAAAGCTATTCAGGCTTTTCTCATGGACCCCAGTCCATGCAGCAGTCTCCAAGCCCTTCTAATAAGTTGGTATGCACCTAATTCCCAGTATGACATCACTTGCTGATTACAGTAGTTAGGGTTGTTGCAGTTTTCTCTATTTGGCCCTAACTGATATATCAGCCACCCAATTATGCAAACATGATTCTTTAAACTGTGATATAATTCAAATACTGATAAGATGCACCACCAAACCACAGTTTAACTAGTGGTTAACGAAAGGAAGTACAAGTAAAAAGCTTGTCTTAGATGTTCTGTAATACAGAACTGCCAACTTACACAGATAAGTAATGCTGTGATTATAATAGTCTAGGTTTTTATGTTCTAAAGGGAACAAAAAGAGATTGAAAACTTAATAAATGCAAAAACAAAAAAAAGGAAACCTTAAAAAAAACTCAAACATTTACTCAACCATTCATCTTTTACGTTTGGTAAAATTAGTATTCAAAGACAGGACATTATTTTGATAGTATCCTTTAAAAAAATCTATCTAGTGATAGATATCGATACAAACATTTATATGTATTCTAGTCCTGTGGCTTGAAATTCCATCTGCATGCCAAATTTATAACTACAGTCTCAAATTCCCTCCCACACACCCAATGCAAGATTTACCTATTCAAATGTCTGTTTGAAATTTTCGTGGATGTTTGGTAGGCATCTCAAATTTATCTAGAACATCTGTGCATCCCTGACCTATCTGCCTCCCATATGGTCTCTACTTCAGGAAATATTACCACCATTTTCTTCCACAGTCATCCTCCTTTACCACTTGTCTCATTTACTCTCACCAGCAACCTCTACCTTAGAAAAATATGTTTGTATATATTCTAAATGTATGCACTTTTAATCATGTCTGCTGCTATTGTGCTTATCTAAGCATCATCATCTATTCCTTCAATATTTCACAAGCTTCCTAAATAGCTTCTCTGCTTTTTCTCTTGACCTCCATAAATCTAGCTTCCATAAAGGAACTAGGACCGTCTAAAATATAAATCACATCACATCATTCTTCTGCTCAATAATCTCTAATTATTTGGAATGAAATAACACTTGGAAAATAATCCAGTGTCCTTACTATGACATAGAGGGTCCTCGTTGCTTAAATGATAAGTAATGTTGAACATCTTTTCATATGCTTAGTTGCCATGTGTATATCCTTTTAGGTTAGGTGTTTGTTAAGATCACTTGCCTGTTTTTTAACTGGATTGTTCACTTGCTTATTACTGAGTTTCAAGGGCTCTTGTACATTTTGGATGCAAGTCCTTCATCAGACATGTGTTTTGCAAACATTTTTTCCCACTCTGTGTCGTGTCTTTCACATAATAGACATTTATTTTTTAATTTTAATAAAATACAACTTGTCAAGTTGTATTGAGTTCGAGCCCCGCGTCAGGCTCTGGGCTGATGGCCCAGAGCCTGGAGCCTGCTTCCGATTCTGTGTCTCCCTCTCTCTCTGACCCTCCCCCATTCATGCTCTGTCTCTCTCTGTCTCAAAAATAAATAAATGTTAAAAAAAAATTAAAAAAAAAAAGAAAGTATACTGCAAATATTTATTGAGCATCTGCCATTGGTCAGATACTGAGGAAAATTTAAATTTAAATATATGCATATATATATATATATATATATATATATATATATATATATAATAAAATTAAAAGACAAGTTTTTTAATTTATATATTAAAATAACATATAGGCATTTCATAAATAATTGTGTAGGCGTGTATTGATTGGCTTAATAAAATGTGTATATAAATGTGAGTGGAATATAACTGAAAAGATACTATAACTTAAACCAATCATTTATAAAGACTTAGATTATTTGAAACTTTTATCCTCTGCCTTTTTGTCCTGCTCATCATACTTGCATATTAAGGGAAAGGAGTGAATAAATACACTCAGATGTCTACTCTCAAGAAATGGATCTGATGAAAAGTACACAAATCCAGAAGAAGCATTCCACTGTCCTTCCAAATTCCATTTAGAATTGTGGTCAGACAACTGAGGACCGTGAGATATTTGAGGATAATAGCATTAAAGAAATAATAACATTGAAGAGAAAAACCAATGAGCAAAAAAGAATACCTGACAATTCTACAAGCATTCTATTGTTACCCTCAGAGAGCGTGCACACAAGATTTCAGTTGTAAACACAGGACAGACTTGCTTTGAAAATAAAATGATCAGGGCGCCTGGGTGGCGCGGTCGGTTAAGCATCCGACTTCAGCCAGGTCACGATCTCGCGGTCCGTGAGTTCCAGCCCTGCGTCAGGCTCTGGGCTGATGGCTCGGAGCCTGGAGCCTGTTTCCGATTCTGTGTCTCCCTCTGTCTCTGCCCCTCCCCCGTCCATGCTCTGTCTCTCTCTGTCCCAAAAATAAATAAAAAAACGTTGAAAAAAAAAATTTTTAAATGTGGAACATCTCATTGCTCCTCACTTTAAAAAAAAAAAAAAAGAAAAGAAAATGATCATAAAATTAAACATTTTTATTGGAATTTTAAAATACGTTAAGAATTGGAAGTGGCTATAGACTTAAGATTTTATCTGGATGATAAAACTGATTAATTTTTGTTTTGTACGGCCAAATACTCAGTGAGATGGAAACTATTTGAGAAAAATTGGGTTCTTGTTGTAAGGGATTGTGAGTTTCATTTTATAGCGGTGCTAGAGGAGACAAAAGAGACAATGCAAGGGAAGAAAGTATCAAAAACAAAATTAAGAGTAATCTCAGTATCCGATTCATATTCTTTTGGTGATGGTAATCTGATTTTCCTTTGCAAGAGTCTAACGTGACTGTTGATCACAATGACCGGCTCCTTCACTGAGGGTTACAGTTAGGTATGTCACTCAAGGAAAGCTAATTAAATTTTCTCCTATTTTTAAGTATTTCAGTTTTTAAGCCTCCTTTTTTATCCTCTGAGGGCTAAATATTCCCAGTTAGTTTTATTTATTTATTTATTTATTTATTTATTTATTTATTTATTTGAGTAAGTTCAGTACTTAACATTACTTAAGATCTTTAAAGAATTTTCCCTAAAACAATGATTATTTGAAATGGGCAATATGTATTCTAATAAAGACCAAAAAAATGAAACCCTCATTTTCATGGGAGCATTTGTTTTCACAGTATTGTCTCAGAAAATATTTTAAGATGAGCTACCTTTATTTGGAAAGAAATGATTACTCAGGGGATTTGATCTTTCCCTTAATGTAAAATGTAGCTCAGTTACCCAGCTTCATTCTGATTCTCCTACCAGAGCCCTAGAAATTGGTCTGTCTCCATGGATGGTTATTTATTATATTCTCCTTGATCTCTTAGCTTTGGTATGTCCAAAGGGGTCCTTAGAATTCTTTTGTAGTTCCATTAACTGTCCAAGTGATCTTATCTGGTCACATGCTTTAAACAGCATCTATGCATTGATGAAAACTAAATTCTAGCCCAGCTCGTACTTCTCCTCTGACCTTTAAAATGAATCCCAAATGCAGTGTTGACATGCTACTTGCAAAATATATAATAGGCATTCCATGCTTTAATATGTTCAAAATCAAACCGCTGACTTCGTTTCTTTCAAAACTGAAACCAACCAGCCTTTTATTTTCCAGCTGCTCTACCCAAAAGTCTTGAAGTCATTCCTGACTTCAGTCTTTCTCATACACCTCCGTGTCTAATGCACACTAAATCCTGCAAGCACAGTCATAATCACCTACTTCACACTCCTAGTGACCATCATATCGTACACAGAATTTCGCAAAAGCTGTCTAACTGTGCTTCCTACTTCTAATCCTCCCAGCCAATGATCAGTCCATTTACAATATAGCAGACACAGTGATACTTGGTACTCAATAGTTGAAAACTCTTCGCTGATTTCACACTTTCTTCAAAATGAAAACCATTGCCCTTGCAGTGGCAATTAAACCCAACAGGATTTACTGACCACCTCCATCTCCTACCATTATTACCTAAACTTACTCTCCTCCAGACATACTGGGTTGATCTTTTACTGTTTTTGATCTGAAACTTTAAGTCTGCTTTTATCTTCCTGTAATATTTTTACTCTGGCTACCGTTGTGGGAGTTAGGGGTAACTCCTTCACTTTTTTTAGTTTTCTCCTTAAATATACTGCTTTCAGTGATCATTAGAAAGAAACTTACTAACTTCAGCTAACCTTTCCAGCTACCTTTAGCTCCAAAGCTCTTTTCACCATTAAATAATGTAGTACTTAGTTCTTTATTGTTTAAGTCCTCATTCTGGAATATAAGTGCTACACTAGGATGGATTTTTGTCTATTCTGTTCATTGTAACCGAGGAACTTAAAGCAACCATTCATTGTGGAATGAGTAATGAAAAAGTGGATAGAACGATCTATCAATTGGTTCTCTTTTTTTAATGTTTTCAGTTTGGTCTGTCAGAAATGATAAATAAATAAAAGTAAAAATTTCCAATATCATCGTTAAAAAAACCTGAAAGATAATGTCATATGTCAGTGTAATAATTAAATCAACATTTTATTAGTTAGCAGTTTTCAAGCTATTATAAATCACCCTGAGACATACAGAAAGGTTTTATATACAAAATATAATAAAGTTTCAAGGCAATTTTCTGTTAAGGCAAAATACATGCAATTTCAATAAAATCTAGTAACAAGAGACAGCTGTGATTTTCACCTGAGTTACACAAGACCTAGGTCAGTGCTATTTAATCATGATGGAGATAATCAGTTTGAAAATTAATTTACATTTTTATCCTATTACTGACTTCCTGGTCATTTTATTTAATCTAGTCGTCAGATTTACCATGGACAAAGGCAGTTATTGTTTTCTCTCAAAATATCTTATATAAATGATAATGTTATATGTTCATGAGATATTTTGAATTTTTCTTAGAAAGTCTCTAAATAAATTTGAAGGAGTATTTTTAGACGTAGAAAATGTTGAACATACGTTCTTGCAAAAAACTATGCTTGTCACAACTCCATACATGAGGGCAAGCTCCTGACACTCCCAAGTCGATTCCTCTTCCAACGCATTTTTAAAGATCTTTCTATTGTCACCATAACAATCTCTTACCAAATGACTTCAGTGGGATTTAAGATAGGAATTGACACACTCCTGTGTGTCCCATAATCCCCACACAACCTGTTTCCTAGAATTCAACCAGCCATCTGTCTCATGCAATTCCCACAACCAGTATAAGATTGAGATTCAGGCTATTTCCAAGAAGCTATCTCTTTGCAAAGAAGCAACTTTAATTGCTGATTACTGTCATCCCAGTAATTCAAATGGGCATGAAAAACAATGATACTTCATCCAATGAGTCTATTTAACACTTTTCTAAATCACTATTATTAGAGAAGTAGAATTACCTTTTTCGTAAAATGGCTATTTATAGTACTATAAGTAACAATTAATGTTAATACTAAAATAAAATAATGAATTAAATAATATAAATATAAAAAAATAATATAACAATTTTAAATGATCACAGGTTCTTTAATACAAATAATTTCAGCAGTAACTTGTCATAGTCATAACATTCTTAAATCAGAAAACTGAAAATAATACTTTCCAGAAGGAAAAAAATGAAATCTTAAGAAGACATGTCTCCACATATCAACAATTAAGTGAGAAATTCTGATCATCTCTAGGATATAGATAATGTATTTTGAAACCTATGTGCTCTTTATTGTTGAATCTTTTGCTACAATGGACCATATAAGTAAAGAGCATTTAAGTTTATTTTATGTACAACACACAGTTTGAATAAATATATAAATTATAGCTGATCCATACAGATAGACGAGAGAGATTTTGATTACCTGGCTAGAGCTATAAAAATTCAAGATTACAAAAATGTCACTAAGTCATGAAGTAAGAAAAATACTTTCATCTATGTTTTCTTCCACTATTCATGAGTTTCTTCAAGTGTATTCTGGAAGAGAGATTCATAATTTTACTTGAGGACACAAAACCTTAGTCAGTATATTACACTTGTAGTTCAAAGCATGCAAGAAAACCAAACCAGCTAAGCAAAGTTATTTGATGTTGCTTTGTGTTAGAATCCAAGAAAAATAACTACTTTGATCATTTTCTGCCTTGAAGATGTCCTCTAGTACAACTGCTCAAGAGTAATTTTTGATAACAATTGCATAGTACATGTATCAATCCTCAATTGAATTTGGTGCATGGTTTTGGAAAAGAAAAGTGAGACCGAGTTCTTCAATATGTATGTACTTCATTATTTCTATCTTGGTTAAATAAGGAAAATTGCTTCCCCTTTTTAGTCTCATGATCCCAAATTAGAAATAATTAAAATGTGTTAGCTTCTATAGCAAAAAAAGAAATAATAAATAAAAGTGAATATAAGTATTTAAAAGTGTAAAATATGGTTCCAACACGTGGAAAAGTAGTTTGATGTTAAATGCTTTCATTATATCTCAAACATAAAGAAATGTTTAAGTTAAATGAAAATATGAAGTCATTATCTAAATGCTTCTTTACCATTGAAGTCTAGGGGCTATTTTAGGAACAATTGGATTCAAAAGCAAACTTCTAAGTCAATACATATTTAACTGCTGTTTTCTTCATTTAACTAGTTAATATTTTTAAGGGCAAGAAATATGATATTTTCACATCTAGAAAAGATGTGAAAACTATTATGTGTTATGGACATTATCTACGTTGTGTCCATTCCATTTCAATATCTGTATTGAAGGTAATTTTAAAGAATCCTCAAAGAAGTTGGGAAGTAGATATTATTATTCCAGTTTTGCAAATGAGAGAAATTATTTTCAGAGATTTTAGAGGACAGTTACAAAGTTAGCAAGTAGCCTTCCTGAAATTTGAAACTTGATCCATCAAGCAAAAAGATACCAAATAAAAATATAATGCATTCCTGTTTATGGGCAACCCTTTCCCCTAAAATAGATTCCATGATGTAGAAAATTCTACAATGCTTGGAGGTAACATCAACAATCACATCTTATTTAAACTATGAGTTTTACAAAAAAAAAAAAAAAATCATCCAAGGTCATCATGCCCAGTTCTAAAGACACTTCTACAGTAAGAGGAATAAGGAATTATCTTGGTTGAAGTTTCTATTACAAAACACAAAATAATGTGGTGTAACTGAATTGGTTCCCTGTAATTTTTTGAATGTATATAAACATTGATGCTCAAATACAGAAAATTTTTGCCCGTTTTTTAATTTTTATTTTATACTCATAATCTGACATACAGAGAGGTATACATTTTTGCAAAATAAAAATTCAAATATTTTATACACAATGTACACTTAATTTTCATCGACAATAATGTTTTCAAACAGTACGGTAGGATTGTCAGGAAAACCTCAAGTTTTTTATTGTTTGTATAAAATGGTGCTTTTAGTACAGAAGCTAAATGCTGTCTTTTAAACCATCTGATACTACTAAAATGAAAGTCAATTATTTCTATGCCTTCTTAAAATACCTTCTTCTTGCATACTAATAAAATCCAGTTATTCAGTCTATTTAGAAAGAAATTATATTTGAAAAGTTAAAAATGCATGTTTTCATTTCAGAAACTGTCCAAAATGAAACAAGTAGTAATATTTTAGTTTATAGCTATCAAATGCAAATTTACATCTTTGTTTAAAATGGACTATTAACTACCTTTGACTATGTGAGAAATTTTTGTAGTATATTTAAAGAAAGATTAAAATGTGGAAAAGGTGCCAAACTTATTTCCCAGCAATGTTCTACAGTGTCAGTTGCAAATATTCTATTGGCATATTTTTATAATTGGTGCATCAGTTATTATTTATCCTTATCTAACTTTTCCTAAGATCAATAAAACAATAAAAACTTGACTAAATGAACAAATCATTGAATAAACCCTAAAGGTCTTTGGAAAACTATTGTCTGTGTACTTAAAGTCACTACTGAAAGATCTTTATAAACAGTTCAAGAAGTTTTCTTCAAAACTTTTACTTTAAAATATACATTACACTACCCAATGTTCAATTGTATGGATCTAAAAACAAAACCCCACAGCTATCTTTAATCATCTTAAATTAATATGGTCTCAAAATCTGTATCATCTATTTATTCATTTTAACACAATTCTTGGACTACAAGGAAATAAATACAGTGAGGGGGTCAATGAAAAAACTTACAAAGAACATAGTACCATAACCATGATTTTAAATAAACAGTTGTATTTCCGATATGAAAATTTAGTTGAAAGAAAATTAGAAGAATCAGTTATCTGATTCAGCATTGCAGTTGAATTGGAATAGCATTAAAGAATGAAATACAGTCAGATATTCATTGACATTTGTTTCTTTATTGTAATTAATAAATTATTGCTAGTAAAATTTGAGTTAATTCATTTCCAACATACACACTTATTTAATTAACATTTTTATTTTGAATATAGGGGGAATATATAGAAAATTTTGCAGAGGATCACTATATATATGAAAACTAGTGAATTCTATTTACTTGTCTGAAGGTGTGAATTTTAAGAGATCATACTACTTACACAAAGGTGCATTGCCTGCAAATATGCTTCAAGTGAATTTCTATGAATATTAAAATCCATCATGTGTAAAAATTCAAATAAGGTAATAATGTCAATAGAGTATAGTTCTTACAGTTCAAAAAGATGAAACTATTCAATAAATATTAAAATTGGGGTTCAGGAGCTCTAACTGTTAACACATTGTGTAGCTCTTTAAAGGAGACACAGGTAATTTAACTCTCCTGGATCTCAATTAATCAATTTAAAATCAAATACTCAGACAAAAATGTGCAGTTTAAAAATATTTTCAAAACTGCTATAATGCCCTCAAGTACCTTCTTGTTTCCTCTATGATTTTCTAGTATCTCTTCCCCCTGGTTGGTTCTATACTTCTTTTTATAAAGCAAATTTGGCGAGTGCAAGATAAACTTGGAGATTCCTATTATTTCTAGCAATTGTGATGCATATGTGTATAAACCTGTGCATTTATGCACCAATTCTGCTTTTACTTATCTTATGAGGAATGGTAAATTCAAGATAAAATTTTATATGTGATCTTTCCGGCCCTATTCCAGGCAATTCCAAGGCTTTCTTTACCTGGCAGACCTCAAAGCAGAAAGTTGCCATTCCCATACCAGACATCACTCACAACCGGTGCGTTATGGTTTTCTGGAGGTAATTTCAGTCAAGGTTTCAGGCCCCAGACTAGCATGCAAATACACAGCAGCAGAGGTTCCAGCTTCCATCTGATTCTTCCTTACCGAGGGTCTTTGCTAAGGCGTTTTTCTAACCCAATAGAGCTTTCCACTTCAAGTCCTTTCCCTTATACTTCTTCCTAGCCTCCAGATTCTTCAAAAGGCAAAAACTTTTTTTTTTTCATGTTTTTTAAAATTTATTTCGAGAGAGAGAGAGTAGCAGAGTAGGGGCAGAGAGAGAGAGAGAGAGGATCCCTAGCGGTCTCCAAACTGTCACAACAGAGCCCAATGTGGGGCTGGATCCCAGAAACCTGATCCCAAGATCATGACATGAGCTGAAATCAAGAGTCCAACACTAAGCCAACTGAGACACCCAGGTGGCAAAAGCTTTTAGTTCAGAGTTCCTAGACAGGGAGATGATTATGCCTATCTGTGCTATATACCAGAAAAGTAAAAAGTCGTTCTCTCATAATTTATGCATCTGAAAACTGCTAAGGCTTTCTTTGGTCAGAGGGAAACTGATGAATGTGGGTGAGAATGTACCTATGGAATACTTTTTCTAACATTCAGTTTGTGACTTGTAAAGGTATGAAAGGATTTGAATCAGCATATGGGATTTTTTTTATCTGAATATAATCTGATGTCTAGATTATGAAATAAGCTTTAAAATGTTTCTTGAGTGCTTATCTACTATACTGTCGGGGTCTGGCATAAAGTTGGCACAATATTGACTAGATGGATGAATGAATTGTATTTATATTTAAAGATAGTGAGAAACTAACTCAGAGATCTTATATCTCGCAAAGCTATAAACTCAATTCAGAGACATCAAAACATTCTGAACTTGAAACTGTAGAGAGAGAGAGAGAAAAAAAAAAAAAGCAAAGCAGACTTCTTTTTTTTCCCCCAAATTTATAAGTTTTTAGATTCATTCTTGACAGGTGTATTGGAATCTTTCCACAGTGATAAAGGACTCTGAGACCAGTGAACACACTAGTTTGAGAAGATTGTAAAGCTTTGGAGTAGAAATAAAGTCATTTTTTTTTTCAGAAGATTTCCATAGTATTTTAACTGGATCATGTTTAATGTTCTGTGGCTTTCTTTTAAGTCAGACTTATGATACCTTTGAGTTATCTATCTTCTACCCTTTTGGTGTAGTTCCTTTTAAAAAGGAATAGATGAGGCTGAAAATGATTTATACCCATCAGCAGGGCATACTTTCTCTGTAATTTTTAAGTAAATTCGTGAGAATTATAAAACCCTTACCAAGTCTGTGATTATATTTGCCAATCTCCAAACAGTCGTTAAGTCCACCGAGTTTTTACACTGTTTTCATTTCACTAGAATGAAAACACATGGACACACAGCTTTTAAAATATGTATCATTTCAGCTATGCCACTATTTCCTACAAAAATGCCTGACATGTACTAAATGCTCAGGAATTATTTACTGGGTAAATTACGGAATGAAGTTAGCTGACGGAAAATCTGTGAAGCAATCCTGGATTTCAAGTTGTGATGTTTTAATGAACGACTGTATCGCACAACTGAAAAACATTTGCTGTTATATATGTGAATTGACATTTGAAATATTCAACTTGTCGCCAAACACATCTCTGTGGACCCTAGACCTGCGTGTGGATTCCTGCCACTCTTCGCCACCTTGATTGGTGCCATCGTAAGCAAAGCCACTGACCTTTCTTACCTTGATAATTACTGCAGCCTCCTACCTGATCTCCCCAATTTGGCCTTTGCTCCCCTTCAGTCTATTCTCAGGCTAGTGGCCTGAAAAATTATTTTAAACTCAGTTGAGCATATCATCTCTCTGCCTACACCCTTCAGCAGATTCACATTTTATTAAAAAAGAGCTGAAGTCCTTCTCCACTCTTCAACTTGTCACCCTGCCTCAGATTCACTGGCCCCCTGGCTGTCTGTCCACCTAATTCTTCAGAGATTTTTTACTACAGGGCATTGCAGTTGTCACACATACCTGGAGGGTTGTGTGCCCCCACCTCCTGCCCCCCATCAACTCCAGTGTCTGCTCCCTCACACCCTTCAGAAGCTTACTCGTGTCACTCTGGACAACTCTTTATAAAAGCGCAATCTCACCCACACTCGGCACTCCCTGGCCCCCTGACCTACTTTATTGTTGTCCTTGCAAATGTTACCACTTAACATATTTGATATTTATGTATTTTTCTTATTATTTCTCTCATTGTTAGCATGTGAGCTCCACAGGGAGAGGTTTTGTTTATTTTGTCCACTACACTATCTACTCTGCCCAGAACACGATCTGATTCATCTGTCATTATTATTATACTATCATTCATTCACAGTTCGAATGATTAATACCTTATTATCTAACTACGAGAAAGGTAATTATAGAGTGTGAACATTATTCTCTCGTATAAATCTATTAATTGCGATATGTAAATAAAAAGGAAATAAGATAGTGTAAAACTATACATAAGACTATACATAAGACCATAACATTTAAGGGACTCGAAATACACGTACTCAGTAACCCTATCGTAGGTTCTAAAATATGAAGTTGAAAGTAAGAGATATTTATAGGGATCTGAAATCTAGTATCTTTTTCTTTTAGGAGCTCATATAATTATGACCAGCATATGAGGTCTCTCTAGACCTTAATTCCAAAGTAAAGACCTGGGTCATGTTAGAATGAGCAAAAGCTTTCCACATGTTCAGGCAACCTAAAGAGATCACCTTTTTAGTAGGATACAGAATCTCTTGATTTTCTTTTAACACTTTCTCTCCTCCTCTGAAGATATTGATGATTTAAATTGTATTTCTTATTCCTTCCTTATAATATGCTGGCTTACTTATTTTAGAAAGAAGAGAGTTACTAAAGTTCTGTAAATACATACAGGTCAGGCCATCAAATACATATTTATTTTTGTAAATATATTTCAACTAAGAAAGGACATTAGGAGTATATTACCTTTAAAAGTATTATTTTATATTTTTGTCTGATATATCTGAAAGTATGTGACATTAATAGAATTTTGAGGCTGATTCAGTGGGTGTAATGTTAAAAAGATAGAAAGTATATAATTTCCAAAAGATCTTGGAGATTTGAGTATGTTTGAAAAAGCTCATCAAATATTTTATCAAGTATTTTGTTTTTTACATGTTTGTTTATTTATTGTTGAGGGTGGGGGAGGGCAGAATTGTCTGTATCACTTACACTTATTGAATTTTAAAAAAGAAAAACTATTTGCTTATCTTGTGTTCACTCAAGTTATCTGAACTTACACAATGGGTCTTTTTCACTTTTCTCCATATCTAAGCATATTGAAACATGGGTCAGCTTTAAGAAGAGAGTATTTTCTATTAGTATCTCATGAAGATACTCCTGCTGGGAAAACGTGAATGCAATAATAGGGAAAAAGTACTCTAGATTACCATTAGAGCAAATTTTATTATTTAAAAAAAATTTTTTTAATCTCTATATTTTTGAGAGAGAGAGACAGACAGAGTGTGAGCAGGGGAGGAGCAGAGAGAGAGGGAGACGCAGAATCCGAAGCAGGCTCCAGGCCTCGAGCTGTCAGCATAGAGCCCGATGTGGGGCTTGAACTCACAAACCGTGAGAACATGACCTGAGCCGAAGTCAGACGCTCAATTGACTGAGCCACCCAGACACCCCACTATTAGAGTAAATTTTAAAATGGTTGGGAGGTATTTTTATGAAGATATTTTTAATATTTTAAATTTTATTTAAAATTAGAAAATTTAGAAATACCAATTACATATATTACGAATGCCATGCGTACAGATCTCAGTACAATTTGACCTTTGTATGAAGAAAAAAATATTGGTTTAAAAACGTATTGGCTAAGCATTACCGAACTTCAAATAAAAATCTCACTACACTAGGGTGCCTGGGTGGCTCAGTCGCTTAAGAATCTGACTTCCCGCTCAAGTCGTGATCTCATGGTTCATGGGTTCAAGCCCTGTGTCAGACTGTGCTGACAGACAGCTCAGAGACTGGAGCCTCCTTCAGATTCTGTGTCTCCCTCTCTCTCTGTCCCTCTCCATTCATGTTCTCTTTCTCTTTCAAAAAATAAATAAATATTAAAAATAAAATAAAATGAAATAAAAATCTCACTACACCACCGTATTTCTTTTTAATGTGTATTTATTTTTGAGAGACAGAGTGCAAGCGGGGGGAGGGGCAGAGAAGAGAGAGGGAGGGAGACAGAATCTGAAGCAGGCTTCAGGCTCTGAGCTGTCAGCAGAGTCCGACGTGGGGCTCGGGCCCACGAACTGTGAGATTGTGACCTGAGCTGAAGTCTGGTGCTTAACCCTCTGAGCCACCTAGGTGTCCCTCACTACACTACCGTATTGATAAGATAGGTGAACAGAGAGAAAGAAAGAAAGAAAAAAAGAGAGGGAGGGAGGAAGGAAGGAAAGAAGAAAGAAACCCTTTAATGTAATTCTCAGGGTATTCTTCGTAAATAGGGAGTAAAATTATGTTTCCTGATTCAAATTACCATTGAAAATGAGAGAAAGGACAAAGAATTGCATGCAAAACAGTATAGAAATACGTAGAAATCTGTAGCATTTAACTGCATGGAGAAATCATTCCAGGTGGAAAAGGAGAAACCCCGACAAAAAGAATGATCAAAATCCTAGGTGTGCCAAACGCCTATAGGCACAGGTGGGAGGTATATAGAGCGAAGCCACCACAGGTGGGTACCACAAATGCGTGTGTTAGTGGTGGGGACTACACAGCTCGTGCCTTTTCCTGGATAAATGGTGAAGCTGGTACTGGGCCCAGGCAATATTTCACACATGGAAATGAACATCCAATGCAGCCAAAAAACTCTTATTTTACACGAAAATCTAGAAATCTCAATTAAGTAGAAAGACCAAATTACTAGATGTAATTTAAAAACTAAATAAATCAGGGTGCCTGGGTGACTCAGTCGGTTGAGCGTCCGACTTCAGCTCAGGTCATGATCTCAGAGTTCGTGAGTTCAAGCCCCCATGTTGAGCTCTGTGCTCACAGCTCAGAACCTGGAGCCTGCTTTGGATTCTGTGCCTCTCTCTCTCTCTGACCCTCCCCTGTCCATGGTCTGTCTCTCTCTGTCTCAAAAATAAATAAAACATTAAAAAAAATTAAAAGTAAATGAATAAAAATAAAAACCAAATAAATAAAATGAGGGCCAAGTGGGAGACCAAGAGTCCTAGTAGGAAGCTGATTAAAAATCTCTGTAAAAGAATGCTTTTTGAAAGAGAATAAGAGGAGCACCTGTCATGCAGGATCTGCCTTTATTAATGATTTGTGATGAGGAGGAATTTAGGAAATAAGTTTGGATAGTTGGGATGAGTTTATTAGAACTGAAATCTTTCTCCATATATGAAAGCTCTGTTACCATCTCCACACACATATAATGAAATTTAAAGACTTTCTAACTTACAAGGTCAGGACTTGAAAGCTGGGGTTTGTAGTTTGAAGAAAATAACAAAATGTGAGTGTGAAAAAACTTGCATGGGGAATGAGAAGCTATGAACAATTACAGAAGCCCAAAATCATTCTTGGAAACAAAGCTAAACACTTTGTAATTTTATTGTAGTGTTACTATCATTATTACAGAATTAATTTTAATTAATCTTCTTGTCGGGCATTTCTTTCCATTATATGTTTTCAAAAGACTGGCCACATTATTAAATCTGAATTTATTGTTTGCAACCTATGTTAACTTTCCACAGAAAAGCATAAGTTTATTTCACAACAAAGAGTTTTTATATTAATATTCTAGGGGCGCCTGGGTGGCGCAGTCGGTTAAGCGTCCGACTTCAGCCAGGTCACGATCTCGCGGTCCGTGAGTTCGAGCCCCGCGTCAGGCTCTGGGCTGATGGCTCAGAGCCTGGAGCCTGTTTCCGATTCTGTGTCTCCCTCTCTCTCTGCCCCTCCCCCGTTCATGCTATGTCTCTCTCTGTCCCAAAAATAAATAAAAAACGTTGAAAAAAAAATTAAAAAAAATATTCTAAAAAAATATTTTGGGGTGCCTGGGTGGCTGAGTTGGATGAGCATCCGACTTGGGCTCAGGCCACGATCTCGCAGGTTGTGAGTTTGAGCCCCATGTTGGGCTCTGTTATGATGGCTCAGAGCCTGGACCCTGCTTTGAATTCTGTGTCTCCCTCTCTCTCTGCGCCTCTCCTGCTCATGTTCTGTCTCTGTCTCTCAAAAAATAAATAGATGTTAAAAAATTTTTAAAATATCTAAGTAGGTTTATAATTAATAAATATTTATTCAGAAACTTTATTTTCAAACACAATCAATGTTGCCTAGAGATTTACAGTAATGCTTCATGGGGTACTGATGGAGAAATGGGGAAGTCTAAATAGAGAAGAGTCCCAAATCCCTATCATTCCAACCCACACAGTTTAAATACCACTGATTTGTAATCATTTAATTTTTATCTTTATTTCTATTTATTTATTTTTATTCCCGTTAGTTAACACAGAGTGTAGTTTGGGCTTCAGGAGTAGAACCAAGTGATTTATCTCTTACATATAGGGATACATTTACATGTTTATCTACTCATACCAAGTTTTGGTTTTAAAGAGTAAAGTCTATTAATGTGTGAACATAACCTCTGAACATTTTGCTTGAAAATTTTTCCTGCTTGGAATCAATTCTATATTAATTCTTAAAGCTATATTTTCACTTATACATTGTTTCAGTTGAAATTAATTTCATCTTTATCTTTGTTCTTTTCCTGTTTTCCAATCCTTCTCTCCCTGTATTTCCTCTTTTTTTAATGTTTATTATTTATTTATTTATTTATTTATTTATTTATTTATTTATTTATTTTTCTGAGAGAGCAGGGGAGGGGTAGACAAAGAGGGAGAGAGAGAATCTCAAGAAGGCTCTACACTGCTAGTGTGGAGTCCAATGAGGGGCACCATCCCACAAAAGATGAAATCATGACCTGAGCTGAAGTCAAGAGTCAGATGCTCAACTGACTGACCCACACAGGCACCTCCCTTCCTTGTTCTTTCTATCTGATCTATCAATCTATTACCTATTTTTTTTTTTTGTTTCTTGTTCACTTTTATTTTTGAATTTTTTACCAAAAAATGAGAACTTCACAAAATTACTTATTTTTCAGATGGCCAAATGCCCTACTGCTCAAAATACTTAGTAGTGTATCACAGGGTAAGAGCTCATGGAGTGTTTTTAAAGGGATATTCTAGAATCTGGATAGATAGAGAAGCATTCAATGAAAGCAGACTAATGCTGCTGATAAATCTTAATACTGCACCCTAATTTTTTAGTAATCATAATCGTTTTCTTTAAAACAAGAGTTCAATAGCTATCATCCACTAGTAAGATTGTGGACTTGGCCCTGCTGGGATAAATCATGGTGAATGCGTCAGAAATGCTGTGAGTTTTTCCCTCAAATAATTTGCCCAGAAAGTGTTTCAACTACTTTAAATATATTTTATAAAAACATATTTTTATAGCTACATTGTGTTAGAAATGAACCAATTTTATGTAAATGAACATTCTGCATTCTGCAGATAAAGCATGCTAATTTTAACAATTTCAGACATCTGTGACAGAATTTCTAAACAACCCAACTGGATTAAGCTGACAAATATGAAAAAGTAATACATGGTTAGTCACCTTTTAATTCTTGCATTTACATTAAACTAGCACTTCAAAGGGCAAGGGTAATTTCACACTTTTAAAGTTTTAAATGGCTTTTATTTCAACTTAACACAATATGCCAATATTGAAACACAGTTATAATGATTGTTTTATTCTTTTTTATGACTTCTATTTTAAAATATATTGAATCATATAACTCTCTTTCCTCCCAAATAACTAACACCCATACAGTCCTGTGAATATTGTTATCTTACAACTCTTTATTTCCAAGATTTTCTGTGTTGAAAATGGGCAATCCAGGAGCAGATTTTCAATACTATACATACAAACTTTCTCCTAAAAATTGTAGCTGTTATTATACAATGCCTAATTACATAATATTTACATATCTGAATGGATAATTACAGTAGATGCTTGAGCCATAGGATAATAAGAATATTCACATATTTAAACTACCTAAATTGTGCCAACCATTTTTGTAAACAATTTGCATGTGTGAACTCATTTAACCTCCACTCTATGACGTAGGTCCTATTAATCTGACACTTATTTTACAGGAAACTGAGGAGCAGAAAGTTAATGTAACTTACTGAGGTCACCCAATTAGTACATGTCCCGAGGTTAAAAAGCAGGCAGCCTGCCTTCAAAATCCTACAGTATAGATGCCTTAGGAACAGTAAAGGAAAGCAGTTTGTGATAGAAAGTTTTACATTTATTTCAGATCTTACAGTTTATGGTGTACTTAAATACTAAAATTATAAATGATTTAGGTAATTTTAACTTTCCCTTCTACATGTGACATTTAAATATCATGATGTTTGCTCATTAAGAGAAAATAATTTCCCTTTAAAAACAGCTCTCAAGGGATGCCTTGGTGGCTCCCTTGGTTAAGCGTCCAACTTTGCTCAGGTCATGATCCCATGGCTCATAGGTTCGAGCCCCACGTCAGGCTCTGTGCTGTCAGATCAGAGCTTGGAGCCTGCTTTGGATTCTGTGTCTCCCTCTCTCTCTACCCCTCCCCTGCTTACAGTCTGACCCTATCTCAGACTTAATAAAAATAAACCTTAAAAAATTAAAAAAAAAAAAAACAACTTTCGAGTAGTATTAATGAAACCCAGTGCCAAAGATTTAAAATCTTTGCCTTCAATACCATCCCTGATGATTTGTGCCATTTGGTGTCATGAAGATTAAATAGAAGATGAGATCTCTCTGTAGGAGTCACTTTTCATCAATTTCAAAATTCTGCCTTTTCTTTAAGTAATTGTCAATATACATTTTAAGTCAATGATGAATTTTCATTTTGCAAACTCCTACACGTGTGTACATGAATGTTCGAATAACAACTGAATTTCAGGCTTTCTAGTTAGTGTTGGACAAGTGAGCAGTTAAGGGATAATGTTAGTTCAGCACAAAAGTCCTCCTAGTGTGAGCAGGTATGGGCTATAGACTATCACTCTTCCTGCTTCATTGACTGATTATAACTTCGGGAGACCCCTTCCTTCAGAAGCAGTGCTACTTCTTAAGAATGTAAAGCAAAATTTGGACTCGAGAAATTTCTTGGAGGGCCAGGCAGAAGGGGAATGAACATTTCTTTCCTGCTCATTCATTGAATTGATCTGTGGAGATAGTGATTCCAATCTTGAAGGTTGTCAGGCACCCCGTGGGAACACACTGACATCCAAATTTACACAGCACTTGAGCAATACAAGTACCACAAAAGAAAGATGACAGATCTCTTCATTCATTCAACATATACTCATTTAGTGTGTGATATACGCCAGAAGCTATCTAGGTGCCAAGAAATACACGATGTAATATACCAGTTTTTGTTTTGTTCTGTTTCATTTCGTTCTGTTTTGTTTTGTTTTGCTTTTTAGGCAAAACTTCCATCTTTGAGGAACATACACTCCAGTAAAGTGAGGCATACAATAAACATAAAGATAAGTATATTTATTTTAGGAGTGATAAGTGCAATGGAACAATAAAACAAGGTAAAGGGGGTTAGGAGATTGGTCAGGGTGGAAACTATCATTTTTAATGTGGCATTGCATGACACCTTATGAGGGATATTTTGAGTGAAGATCTCTTTCTCTACGCATTAGTAAATGAAGAATTCATATAAGCAATATAATTGCAATAACAATTTGAGGCTTTACAGAAAGCCCATGTTAGTACTGAAGAATCGTGTCAGCCTTGATGGGGGAATGTATTAGTTTATGACAAACTGGGTGCCTTAAAACAACATAAATCTATCCTTTCACAGTTCTGGAGGGCAGAAGTCAACAGTGTTGGCAAAGCCAAACTCCCTGCAGAGGTCCTAAGCTATATTCTGTCTTGCCTGTTCCAGATCCTGGTGACACCTTGGCTTGTGGTTACATCACTTCAATGTTCTCTCTTCAAGTGGCTTCCCCCTGTGAATATCTTCTACCTCTTCATTGTTTTCCTGTTGTTGTTTGTTTGCTTTTTTGTTTTTTTTTTTTAAGTTTTTATTTAAATTCCGGTTAGTTAACATATAGTGTAATATTGGTTTCAGGGGTAAAGTTTAGTGATTCGTCACTTACATAACACCCAATGCTCAGGGCAAGTACCTTCCTTGTCCTGTTTATCCCACCCCCCACGCTATTCCGCTCTAGCAACCCTCAATTTGTTCTCTATTTTTAAGTCTCAATGGTTTGCCTCTCTTTCCTCCCCACCTTCCTCCATGTTCATTTGTTTTGTTTTTTAAATTCCACATATGAGTGAAATCTATGGTCTTGGTCTTTCTCTAACTGACTAATTTTGCTTAGCATAATACACTCTAGTTCCATCCATGTCACTGCAAATAGCAATAGTTCATTCGTTTTGATGGCTGAGTAATATTCCATTGTGTACACATATGACCTCTTCTTTATCCATTCATCAGGAAATGGACATTTGGCTATTGTTGATAGTGCTGCTATAAACATCAAGATGCATATATCCTTTTGAATTAATATTCTTCTATTCTTTGGGTGAACACCTAGTAGTGCAATTGCTGGATCATAGAGTAGTTCTATTTTTAACTGTTTGAGAGAACTCCAAACTGTGTTCCAGAGTGGCTGTAACAATGTATTCCCACCAACAGTGCAAGAAGGTTCCATTGTCTCCACATCATTGGCAACACCTGTTGTTTCTTATATTGGTGATTTTAACTATTCTGACTGGTGTGAGGTGATATCTTACTGTAGTTTTGATTAGCATTTCCCTGATGATCAGTGATGTTGAGCATCTTTTCGTGTGTCTATTGGCCATCTGTACATTTTCTTTTAAAATTTTTCTACAAATGTCTTTTGCCCATTTAAAAATTTTTTATGTTTATTTACTTTTGAGAGAGAGAGAGAGAGAGAATAAATGATGGAGGGGCAGAGAGGGGGAGACACAGAATCTGAAACAGGCTCCAGTCTCTACACTCTGAGCTGTTAGCGCAAAGCCCGATTAGGGGTTCAAACTCATGAGATCATGACCTTAGCTGAAGTTGGATGCTTAAATGACTGAGCTACCCAGGTGCTCTGTCTTTTGCCCATTTTTAATTAGATTATTCATATTTTGGGTGTTGAGTTTTATAAGTTTTTTATATATTTTGGATATTAACCCTTTATCAGATGTGTTATTTGCAAATATCTTCTCCCATTCCATTGGTTGCCTTTTAATTTTGTTGATTTTTTCCTTCATTGTGTAGAACTTGTTTCTTTTCTTCTTCTTCTTCTTCTTCTTCTTCTTCTTCTTCTTCTTCTTCTTCTTCTTCCTCTTCTTCCTCTTCTTCCTCTTCTTCTTCTTCTTTTTTCGTCTTGATGAAGTCCCAATAATTCATTTTTCCTTTGTTTCCTTTGCCTCCAGAGACATATCTAGACATAACCGATTCTAAACTTTGACTGCCTTTAAGCTAATTTACAATCTTGTAAATTGTAGGTAACTGAAAGTTGTGCAAAATAATTCTTATCTCTGAACACAAAAATGAATTCTGTCCACTGGAGATTCAATTAATTTCTTCTCTTCTCACTCTCCTACGCTTGAAAACAGCCAGTTTTTAGTCTATTTGTAAATTCATTTTACTATTTCTTTATTGAAAATAAACTTTTTTATCCATAGCTGGATAAACACTGTTGCTAGAGAAGTGTACTTCATATATGGGCTGCCCAAGTTCAGGTGTATCTTTTCTTGACTCTCTGAGGTGAATCCAAATAGCAATAGAATTTTACTGACTCTGTTTTGTCCAAATTCAGTTTTTCCGTCGTATACTTTTTTGTTTATTGGTTGATTTTGGCAGCAGTGATTATGAATTTGAGTCTATTGCCTGATCATTTTATGATCTCTGTAAATGCATTAATGGTTTAGAGAGATGTGTTAACTGCTTGATAGAGGTGATAAAGACTGATTTATTAGCCATTTTTCTTGTCTATTTGTCTATTTTGAGTTTGAATCTGTCATAAATTTTTTACCATTGTTAAAAAGAAATCTTTCATATCTTCATTAGTGAGCTTCTGTGTTTTTGTAATAGCTATTGACTCAAGGCTGAAAGTAGAAAATTATAGCTGTAAGTTATCTTTCTGTCTGTGTGCCTATAATTTAGAAAGGTCTTTACCTCTCCGAGCATGAATATGGAATATTTTCCTACCTCTAGAAGGTATTAAAAAATTAGCCTATATAAGTCTCTTAAAGCAAAAGAGTGATGTTTTAATTGCTTTACAAAGAAAAATGAGCACTTACATAAACATTAAATTTCTAAAATCCACAGGTAATAAAAAATTGTGCTTCTAAAGATTTAAATATGCTATAATTAAAAGATAAAAGAGATAAAGATTATCGCTTAATAAAAACTAACCCAGGGGAGCCTGGGTGGCTCAGTCAGCTAAGTGACTGACTTCCTCTCAGGTCATGATCTCACAGCTCATGAGTTTGAACCTCACCTGACAGTTGGGAACCTGGAGCCTGCTTCAGATTCTGTCTCTGTCTCTCTGCCCCTCCTCTGCTCGTTCTCTGTCTCTCTCTCTCTTTCACTCTCAAATATAAAAAATAAAACAAAAAATAAATTTAAAAAAATGCTCACCCAGAATCTTTTTTAGAATCTAAGTTTACATATGTTAGGTAAAATTTTGGCCAAAAAAATAATTTAATAATTTTAGTTTAATAAAAACATCTATGCCTTTGCTTACTGATTCTTCTGAGTAGAATGGCTTTTAATTTGTATGATTATTCTTCTTGGGCATTGTTTTCCTCAATTTATACAGGTTTACTGATCAAATAAGTAACACTACCCTAGGTGTTTAAGATAGTGAAAAATGTAAATATGTATTAAGCTAAATTGAATCATTATTATGACAAACTCAACAATACTTGGTTTTGTAGTATGTCAATCTGAATGATTTTCAATGTCTTTAGGTAACTAAAAACCTTGGATTGGTTTCATTAACTTCATTAATGAATACCTCCTTGGCTATCTAAATAATTTCCAATTAAAGCATAGAAACATTTACTACTAATCATAATTTTAAGTTTACATAATTTGCTTCTTATTTTTATATTCTACAAAAAGGCTATGATGCCTTTGGTCCCTGTTAATAAAACCATTTATGCCACGTTCACAAGTTGTATAAGGGATATTTATGTCTGTAGAAAGTTATGTTATGTGCATTCAAGACTTCTGTATATTACCTAAAATACTGGGGCATGACAGACACTTCTCAATTTTCCATAGCTGAACCTCCCCACCTTCAATTTTTTCTTTAAAGCAGAAGTTATTTACTTTGGCTGAGAGTTATAATCTAAGTGGTTGGAACTAGTCCAGGAGCAGCAGTGACAAAATGAAAAATATACTATTTCACTAAAGGTGATAGAAATAATTAGATTTATTTGATAGGTTGGTATTCATGGGTAGCATGAGCTGGTGTCAAATTAGAAGAGATGCTTAGCTTTCCCTAGGTTAAATTTGTATAAAAATATTACTTATATAAATATTTTATACATTTTCTGTTTTATGGAAATGTGAGGAAATGTCACTTCTCTATACTTAGTGCTCCTGCAAATGCCCTAGCCTCCTGAGTCTTAGAAATGCATATGATATGAAGCTAGAGAACATTCACTTTCATCTCCCAGAAATATTTCAATTTTCATATACCATGAAAGACCAGATCTGTAGTCATTTGTCTCTTATCTGTCATGTATGCTCTGTCTATGCTCTGATCTGAAAGGATAATAAACTTCTAGTGTCTTCCCTAGAGAGCCAAGTGATTACAGCCTGTACTAGATCCCTGGGTTAAGCCCTGAGGAGGACTGAGGCACTATCGAGATATTTACATGTAAGAAGGGATGAATCCCAGAATTAGAAGACATCTCTAGCTTGTAGAAGGTTGTGACATTCAGGTTTTTCTGGCTCTTTAAGAAAGCTGATTTACTTATCTACAAAGAAATGTAAGCCTCAAAACTGTAAAAGTTTCTTTTTATTTCCCCCCCTTCATTTCCTTTTGGGAGTAAAGGAGGACAGCAATCTCCCTCCAGAACATAAGCAGAAAAGATTATATTCTTTGCCACTTATCTTCAGGGTGTAAACCCCTTGTCATGTTATCTTTTGAGTAAGGTGTGGGGGACTGATGCTACCGTGTCACTCAGGCTGTTGTTCTGGTTGTGTCAATAAAGAACTATTTTCCTGGCCATAACTGTCCAAATAGGGTGACATCTCACACACCTCACTGTTCTTTTTTGTTTTTGTTTTTTTTTTCTTTTTGAGTTTATTTATTTTTGAGAGTGAAAGAGAGCGTGAGCCAGGGAAAAGCACAAAGAGAGGGAGACACAGACTCCGAAGCAGTCTCCAGGCTCTGAGTTGTCAGCACAGAGCCCCACATGGGGCTCAAACTCATGAACCGTGAGATCATGACCTGAGCCGAAATTGGAAGCTTAACCAACTGAGCCACCCAGGCACCTTCACATTCCTCACTGTTTTTGACAAAACAAGGAATTTCCCAGAAATTGTCAGTGTTCATAATCTTTCTTTTCAGCACAGTTGTGATGGTTGGTTGCCTGGTATCTGATAAGAATCAGGTGTTACTAGACATAGCATCAGTTATTATTTAAAATGCTTACGTGGGGGCGCCTGGGTGGCTCAGTGGGTTAAGTGTCACACTCTTCGTTTTTGGCTCAGATCACGATCTCACAGTTTGTGAGTTTGAGACCCACATAGGGCTCTAAACTGACAGTGTGGAGCCTGCCTGGGATTCTCTGTCTCCGTCTCTCTGATCTTTCCCCACTTGCTCTCTGTATCAAAAATAAATAAATAAACAAACAAATAAACAAATAAACAAACATTTGAATGAATGAGTAAATAAATAAATAAATAAATAAATAAACAAAATGCTTACTTGGCCTCAACCTTCTTTACGTTTAACATCTTCTGAACCAGTTCTTTTTAATTAGGATGCATATTCACATTTTCTATATTTTATAAATTATAGATATTTAGGTTCTACTCGTGACTTACTGAATCACCTTTCTTGATATTCTTGATATATTCTTGGTATATCCCTGATACTTTCTTGCATGTTCTTGATATACTAACATTATTTTATGTTATATATCAAAAGTTTTTCCACTATAAATATGTTGTTAGTCAATTTTTGTAATTAGCTGTAATGCTCACTCAACTCTTTGAAAATAGCTTAATCATTGCCCTTAATGACATGTTACCTAATATGGGGGAAATTACTATTTTACCTCATTTTCCATGCTATGGAAACACCAATTTCCTTGTCACCTGCATTATTTTTATTGTGAATTTTATCATAACCTTCAATTTGAAAATTATCGGTAATAAATTAATCATGATTTTATTATAGGTCTGTCACTTACATATAGATTTTTGTTTTACTCTGATGTTTACCTAAAGGCGTTACACTCAGCTACAGGCCAGAATTTCTTTCTTCATCAAAGAAAGACAGTCTCAAAGCTCTGTCTGTGGAAGGCACTCTGTCAATTACATTAAACCAATGACACTTCAAAGAATAGATTTTGGGTATAGCCTTCTGATGTTATTGCTTTGACAACATTCAGACCATACCATCGGGCTGCCTGGATTTCCAACATTCTTTAGAATTAATATTAATCCAAGATCCAGGAGAACAAGAAGTAATTACATAAATCCTAATGAACTGATGAAAGAAATTTAATAATGTAATTTATTTGGACTATTGCTGGCATTGTTTTAATGTTCAATTATTTGAATACTTTAAAAAGCATTTTTTTTTCCTTAAGCTATCTCCAACCTATGATGACTTAATAGGCTCTGCTTTCAAATACAGAATTGAAATATTTAAAAATTATATCTGATTAAAACATTTCACAGTTAACATACTTAATGGTGAGAAGCCCAAATTTTTTCCACTAAAATCAGTATAAGGTAAGAATGTCTCCTCACATTATTCCTTTTCAACATCATACCAGAGGTTCTTGCAAATACAATAGACAAAAAAAGAAAATGAAAAAATAAAAGTATAATTATTGGAAGAGAATAAATAAAATGGTCTTTGCAGATGACTTGATCATCTTTTTTAGAAAATCCAAAACAAGGCTCTGGGTGGCTCAGTTGGTTGAGCATCTGACTTTGGCTCAGGTCATGATCTCGCGGTCCTTGGGTTTGACCCCTGGGTAGGGCTGTGTGCTGACAGCTCAGAGCCTGGAGCCTGCTTCAGATTCTGTCTCCCTCTCCCTCTCTGCCCCTCCCCTACTCGCTCTCTCTCTAAAATAAATAAAAACATTAAAAAATTTAAAAAATAGAAAATCCAAAACAATTTTTAAAAAGCTCTGTTTACTAAATAGCAATTATTTCAAGGTTTCAGGATACAAGGTAATTTCTTTCTTATGTAACAACCATAAGCAAGTGGAATCAAGAATTAAATATGCAATATCAGAGGGAGGCACCTGCATGGCTCAGTCAGTTAAGTGCCTGACTCTTGATTTCAGCTCAGGTCATGATCTCATTGTCTTGAAATTGAGCTCCACATAGGGCTCTACACTGGGCATAGAGCCTGCTTAATATTCTTTCTTTCCCTCTCTCTTTGCCCCTTTCCTGCTTGTGCTCTCTCAAGAAACAAATAAACAAAAACAAACAAACAAACAAAACCCAGAATATAATTTATATTAGCACCAAAAATTTAAAAAGATATGCTTAGGTATACATCTAACAAAATATGTACAAGATGTGTACATATTGTACATATGCACAAAAATGAACTAAATAAATGGAGAGATATTGCATGTTCAAGGATAGGAAAACTAAATATTTTCAAGATGTCAGTTCTTCCCAATTTGATCTATAGATTCAATGCAATCACCATCAAAATCCCAAAAGTTAATTTATGAATACTGACAAACTGATTCTAAGGTTTGTCTAAAGAAAAAAAAAAATACCCAGAATAACCAGCACAATATTGAGGGAGAATAACAAAATTGGAAGACTGACACTATCTGACTTCAAGACTTATAAACATACAGTAATCAAGGCAGTTTGGTACTGATGAAAGAAGACAAATAGATCAATGGAAAAGAATAGAGAAACCAGAAATACACCTGCAAAAATATAGTCAGGTAATCTTAGGTAAAGGAGCAAAGTCATTACAAAGGAACAAAAATGGTCTCTTCAACAAATGGTGCTGGAAAAACAAGACATCGATATGCAAAACAATATGAATCTAGATAATCGACTTTACACCCTTCTCCAAAATTAACTCAAAAAATGGATAAATGCAAAACTACAAAACTCTTGGAAGATATAACATAGGAGAAAACCTAGATAACCTGGGTGTGCTAATCTCTTTTTAGATACAATATAAAAGGTACAATCCATGAAAGAAATAATTGATAAGCTAGACTTCATTAAAGTTAAAAAGTTCTTTCTGCAAATGACAAGGTCAAGAGCATAAGAAGACAAGCCACAGTATAGGAGAAAATAATTTCAAAGGACACTTCTTGTAAAGGATTGTTGTCCAAAATATATGAAGAACTCTTAAAACTCAACCAAAGGAAAACAAACAACTCAGTTAAAAAAATGAGTTGAAGACTTTAACAGACATCTTACCAAAGGAGATATGTAGATGGATAATAAACAAAAGAAAACGTCTTCCACATCCTGTGTCTGCAGGGAAATGCAAATTAAAACGACAATCAGATACTACTACATACTTATTAGAAAGGTCAAAATCGCGAACAGTTTTAACACTAAGTGCTGGCAAAAGATGTTGAGTTGGGCAAAAGAAACTCTCACACATTCTACAAAATGTAAACCATGAAAAAAGGAAATGGCCAGTAGTCGCCAGGGGTCAGGGAAGAGATAAATGGGCAAAGCACAGAGGATTTTTAGGTCAGTGAAAATACTTTGCATGATGGATGAATATACATTTGTCCAAACCCATAGAATTTGGGTGATTCTGTTGTGTCAATGGAGGTTCATCCTTGGTTTAAAAAAAATACCACACTGGTGAGTGATATTGACTATGAGGGAAGGGTGCATATGTGAGGGCTGGGGGTGTATGAGTAATCTCTCAATTTTACTGTAATCTGAAAACTTGCTCTAAAATCTTAAGTGTTCTCACTGACACTCCTCCTCCACAATTAAAATTTATTCTTATTGAATTTTCTTACTTTTTTATGGCAATGGTTATGCAATAAGAACATTGTTCAGTGATAATCTGTTCTCCCTTTTACTAGGATAAATTGTAAAGATAAAACAACCAAGGCCTTGCCTTCAATGTCATTTGATAATAATGATTATTTAGTCAGATATGGTAAACATTTTTTTTTTTAAACCAAGATTTACTTTATGGAACCAAAACTTACAAAGAAAGCCCCACCAAGAAAACTGGCCTACTACCTGGCATACAGGGTTCTTAGTCTTACAGATGGGAAGAAAGATCATTTCCTGAAAAGTCAAGGATCCTTAGAATACTTTAGAGCGCTCAAGAAGAGAGGAATTTACACAAATTATGAACACTGCAAATGATATCTGGACGAGAGTTTATTGAGTTTGGCTTCCTAGTATTGTGATAGCAAATAATAGAGGTTTCTAAAAGTCAAATCTGAGATTCCTTATGAAAACTTCCAGCATAGCAAATATAGAAGGGTCTATAGGAAAATTAATGCTCTTACTGGACCTATTTAAATATGCAGGCCATGTCTTAAAAAACCCCTTCTTATTTGCAATCAAGAGTAATATTTTCTTGGAATTATTTTTGATAAAAAGGAGGAAATGTGTAAGGAAAGTTAGGGGTAAACAAAACAAACAAACAAAAAAGACTACAGGGCATCTCTAATGAAAAAAACATGTACTGATAGAACTCATCCTTCTGGGGCTGATTATTTAGTTGCCTTTGAGTTATTTTACAACTTTGTGATTGTAACAGTACATAATCACTCCTGTTTACACACATGCAAATGAATTCTGTTCAGTGGAGCTTCAACTGATACCTCTCTCCACAGGAAGAAAGCCAGTTTTGCATCCATGTATGAATTTATTTCAACATTCCTTTACTACATATAAAATCATGCTTCTTTGATTATTCCTTTGATCCCTTTGTAACATCTGCCTGATTCTCTCATTAATAACGAGTTAAATAAAATCTTTAACTCATGTTCATGTCTTGAAAGTTATCCTTTAGCTATATGTCCTTTTGCTTGCTCACTCTCGCTCTTTCTCTCTGTATACACACACACACACACACACACACACACACACACACACACACAGTATTGAGGGGAAAAGAAACTTGGACCTGCAGTATTATACTGAATGCAATGCGATTCAAATTTAATGTTGGAATAATTCAATCTCAAGCACATGATGCTAAACCTTCTGCTATGAAAAAATTATTAATAAAAACATTTTTAGAGGAAGTATTCCAATAAGAAGAGAAACGAATCCAGGAAAATGTTGAAGTCATATGAGAATTAAAATCTAACAAACATATTGATAATACTATTATCAAAAACAGACAAATACATAAAAACCTTCCTCTCCCCTAAAAATTTGACATAAAAAAAGGAAAAAATAGGTATATTTCCTTTTAAATGCTTTATTAGTTTTATTGATTATATATTTGATATAAGGAAATATTATTTAAAGCTATGCAATGAAATAAACAGTAGACTTTGTTGGCAGAACTTTAAAATAATTTTGTTGGGAAAATATATTGTGTCACTTTACAGCCCAGAAATTGTACTACTAGGTATTTACCTAAAGGGTACAAAAATAATTATTTGAAGAGGCACATGCACCCCAATGTTTATAGTGGCATTATCAACATTAGCCAAATTATGGAAACAGCTCAAATGTCCTTGGCCTGATGAATGGATAAAGATGTGGTGTATATGTATAATGTATATGTGTATAATGGAATATTACTCAGCCATCGAAAAGAATGAAATCTTGCCATCTGCAATGACATAGATCGAGGTGGAGTATTATGATAAGAAAAATAAGTCAGAGAAAGATAAACACCATATTAAACACCATTTCACTTATATGCGAAATTTAAGTAACAGATTAACATAGGGGAAGGAAAATAAAAAAGAGAGTGAGGCAAACCATAAGACACTCTTAAGTATGGAGAACTGAGGGTTATTGGAGGGGAGGTGGATTAGGGATGGGCTAAATGGCTGATAGTATTAAGGAAGGCACTTGTGCTGAGCACTGGGTGTTATATGTAAGTGATGAATCACCAAATTCTATTCCTGAAACTCATATTACGCTATATGTCAAACTAGCATTTAATACAAATTTGAAAAAAAAATGTAATTTAAATTTTAAAACCCAATTTATATGTTAACTTGAGGTTACACCTCTTTAAAGAAATTTCATTAAGATTTCTTTTTGTAGATTTATGGGTTTTTTTTAAGTTTTCATTTATTTATATAATTTTAAATGGTATTCCTTGAGCACAGTGGCCATATAATGTTCCATCAGTTTCCGATGTTCAACACAGTGATACAACTTCTTTATAGATCATGCTATGCCCACCACAGGTGTAGCTACCATCTGTCGCTACAACATTAGTACAAAGCATTTATTATATTCTCTACTCTGTACCCTTTATTCCCACGGCTTCTTTTTTTTCTCCAAGTTTTTATTGACATTGCAGTTAGTTAGCATACAATGTGGTATCAGTTTCAGGAGTACAATACAAGGACTCCCACTTCCACACAATTCTCAGAGCTCATCACAACAAATGCACTCCGTAATCCCCATCATTTATTTAACCCATCCCCCGTCCCTCCGTTCCGGTAACCATCAGTCTGTTCTCTATAGTTAAGAGTCTATTTCTTGCAAAAACACTTAAATGAGATTTAAAAAAAATTTTTTTGATGTTTATTTTACTTTTGGGAGAAAGAGAGACAGAGACAGAGACAGAGGTGTGAGCGGGGGAGGGGCAGAGAAAGGGAGACACAGAATCCAAAGCAGGTTCCAGGCTCTAAGCTGTCAGCACAGAGCCGGATGTGGGACTTGAACTCACAGACCACGAGATCATGACCTGAGCTGAAGTCAGACCCTTAACTGCCTGAGCCACCCAGGTGTCCCAAGAATTTTTTTTTTCTTTTTTAATATACAGGTTAAGACACAATGTCTTTCAGCCTCAAACTAAAATCTTATGAATAAAAAGTTTTTAAAAAATAGGCTAACAGAGACCAAATTGCATACCCTTGAGAATATTTTTAATGTTTTTTTAATCCATATGATGAATAAAAATAGCCAATCCACATTAAGAATATGCCCTTTTTATCTTTAGAAATAAGTCTCAATTTTGTGTGTTTGATTGCAATAATGCCATCTTAATCCCACTGAGAGAAACAACTGGAAAGTTGTGTCTCATTCCTTTTGGATTCTTCCCTATTTGCCTTTATTTTTTGTTGATTGTAAAGTGTTCTTTTGCTGTGAAAAACTCTAACCATGACTATAACTGTTTTTCTGAGTTTTGTGATCGCCTCTAGTGAAACATGGAAACTGAGGCTGACCTTGGGGATTCCAGACAACACACACCTTATGATGGCAATAGACAACTGATATCACGTATAAACTCACCCCTGGCTTCATCGCAATTTATTGTGAATCCTGCACATACGCATACAAATTGTAATAAAAACTTATATAAAAATTCAACATAATTTTTGAAAACACTACTTTAAATATATTGTTATCACACATTTTCATTAGTGTATAGCTTATATTAGTTTGATAAAGCATAAAATCATATAACCAACGTGCTTTTGATTTTTATAGTTAGAGATAGCTTCACTGATCATGTCTGGGCAATAACGTTAACTACTTTCTAGGGAAATAAATAATATGCAGTATGCTTTCATAATAAACATAAATTTTAATTCCTTATTGAGTTATTAAATATTCAATTTCAAATTTATTTTTATAGTATTCTCTAGGTTTATGAGCCTGTGTTTTTTTAAACACAATTAACAGTTTGAATAATGAGATGACCTCTGGACTTTATAAACGTGGCAAAGGGATGTGCTAATACTCACCTGTCAGTTAAGTAAATGGTAGAAATGACATCCAATATTCCAGATATACCAGTTACATTTAACATACACATAGAGGTATAATGGCAGAGTTGAAATGGACCAAGGCAGATTGTAAGAGTTAATTTGGCTGGAATCAAGTGTTCTTTGTCTTAAGACAAAAAAAATAAGTGGATGCTTTTGCGAGTTTCAAATTAACGGTTTTGCTAACACAGACCTATGTGTTTTTCTTTCCAATATTTGGTGAAATGTTTCTTATTTAGTAAATGCAGTGTTTTACTCGATGAATATTTTTTTACAACATTCATGACTCGTTCTAAGTAGCATGCAACAGTATATAGAATATGAACCTGAATTTATAAGTCTAACCTGTCACTCCTGAGATCTAAACAAATCATTTAAACGGAATGCACACTACATTTCTCATTTGTAAAAAGTGGATAATGATAAAATCTTTTTTGGCTTCTCTTGAGTGCAGCCAGGATGACAGGGATGGGGGAGAGATGGTGAAGAGAGGATTAAGTTTGCTGGCTTACTCATCAGCCAATGAACAATGGCTGTTGAGGGACAAATGCCCTGGCATCCTTTCCTTTGTATAAACAACCTCGGGGTCATCTTACCAGATCTTGGAGTTCTGAGGAAATTGAGGCACTACTGCCTCAATGATCTCAATAAAAGTCCTTCATGTTGGCTTTTGGTCTTCTTTGTCTCATGGCCCATGTTCTCTCACTTCTACTCTCTGGGTCATCCCCCAAGGAAATAATCATTATTTAAGACCTAGATCAGCCAGTTTTTTTAGGAGATCCCCAAATCACATGATAAAAAATTAGTAAGAATAGATTTTTCATCAATGTTTAAAGTACCCATTTATGATAATTTTCAGTATTTAAAATGATATAAAACTATTACCAAAAATAGTGATTTGAATATCAAAGTTGTGTACCATATTAAATCTGATTTTTTTTAGCTTTATTGAGGGGTAATTGACAAATACATTTGTATGATGTTTAAAGTATACAATGTGATGATTTGATATACATATACAGATTTTCCTCCACTTATCATGTGGTTATATCTGGATAAGCTCATCATAAGTTAAGGATATGATAAGTAAAAAATACATTTAATACGTCTTAACTCCGCCTAACATCATGACAGAGTATCGCAATGCATATTGCTAGCCTGGAAAAAGATCAAAATTCAAAATTTCAAAGTATGGTTGCTACTAAATGCAAATTGATTTTATACCATTGGAAAGACAAAAATATCATAAGTCAAACCATCATCAGTCAAGGACCACCTGTATTTTGAAAAGTCAAATCTGATTTTAAATATCACAAATGAGACTAGTGTATATAAATGGTCCTTTATTTGTAGTAGTATATGACTGGTAGAGAATATTTTGAAATATTGGATTACATCTACTTTTATGTATTAACATACTCAATTCAACTCCTATAATCTGATTAATTTAACATCGTAATTTGTCTAGAATATGAGAGGTGACTAAAAAGTTAACTATTTAACATAATTTACTTTGTAATCAAAAATCAAAATTGTGTATATCTTCAATCTTTTTATTTGATTATAATCAGCTTAATCCAGTAAGATACATGACATAATTGCTGAATATCATGAGGAAAATTTTATCATCTCAAAAATGTTTTAGTGTAATGAAACATTGTAATACAGGAATACAGGGAATGTGCAATATATGGAAATACACAAAATAAGTTAATCACCTTGGGATATCTATATAGCTAGAAAACATATTTGTATTACATAATTATAAGAAAAGTTAATGTTGAACAATTTAATTTTTCAGAGCTAAAAATCCAGGAAATCTTATATACACCAAGAAAACCCCAAATTTCTCTCTCTCTCTCTCTCTCTCTCTCTCTCTCTCTCTATATATATATATATATATATATGTATATATACATATATATACATATATATACACACATATATATGTATATATACATATACATATACATATATATATACATACACACAGAGAATATATATATATAGAGAGAGAATATATATACATATATAGAGAAAGAGAATATATATACATATATATTCTCTATGTGTATATATAAATATATTCATTCCAACAAATTATATACATTTATATATATATATATATATATATATATATATATATATATATGTCTTTTAACTTATATGCATTCCTTGTTTTTATAATTCTACCATTAAAATGTACATTTCAGTATATACACAGAGTTGTGCAACCATGATCACAATCTAAATTGAAAACATTTTGATCACCCCTCCCAAATAAAATGCCATATCCATTAAGCAGCAACTCCTTCTCCTCCCTCCAAATCAGCCACTGACAATCATCAATATATTTTTTTTTAATTTTTTTTTAACGTTTATTTATTTTTGAGACAGAGAGAGACAGAGCATGAACGGGGGAGGGGCAGAGAGAGGGAGACACAGAATCTGAAACAGGCTCCAGGCTCTGAGCCATCAGCCCAGAGCCCGACGTGGGGCTCGAACTCACAGACCGCGAGATCGTGACCTGAGCTGAAGTCGGACGCTTAACCGAATGAGCCACCCAGGCACCCCATCAATATATTTTTTAAGAGAGAGAGAGAGAGTGCAAGTGAGGAAGGGGGACACAGGGAGAGAGAGAGTGAATCCCAAGAGGGCTCCACACAACTGAGCCAAAATCAAGAGTTGGACGCCCAACCAACTGAGCCACCCAGGCGCCCCACTGTGTGTCTTTTTGATAATAACATCCTAGTATGTGAGGAATGGTGTTCCCTGTGGTTATAATTTGCATTACTCTAATAACGGCGTTTAACAACTCTTTATGTGTATATTGCTATTTTTATCTCTTCTTTGGAGAAAAATCTTCAAATCTTCTGTCCATTTTCACTTTTTTTTAAATCTTTACTGAGATATAATTGGCATGTAACATTATGTAAGTTTAAGGTGTTCAGTGGGATGCTTTGATATCTGTATATATTGAGAAATGATTACAACAAGGCTAGTAAACACATCTCTCACTCAATTTATTTTTGTTGTAAGAACTTTTTCTTTCTTGTGGTAAGAACTTCTAAGATTTACTCCTTTAGAAAATTCCAAGTATACAATAATATATTATTAACTGTAGTCACCATACTGTACCATAGATTCCCAGAATTTAGTCATCTTCTAACTGAAAGTTTGTACCCTTTGAACAACTTCATGCATTTCTCCCACATCACTTTACCTGCTTGGAAACCTCCATCCTACTCTCTTCTCTGTTTGTTGTTGTTGTTGTTGTTGTTGTTGTTTAATAGACTACATATGAGTGATACCTTGCAGTATTTGTCTTTTTTGTCTGACTTATTTCATTTAGCATAATTCCTTCAAAATCCATCCATGTTGTCACAAATAGGATTTCTTTTTGTATTCTTGAAGAGTATTCCAAGGTGTATATATATCACATTTTCTTTATCCATTCATCTACTGACAGACACTAGGTTGTGCCCATGTCTTTGATAAGGTAAATAATGCCCAATAAAAATAGGAGGGCAGAAATCTCTTTGAGGTAATTATTTCATTTCCTTCGGATGTATACTTGTAAATGGTATTGTTGGATCATATGGTAGTTCAAGTTTTTAATTTTTTTCTTTTGTTTTTCTTTTTTAGAGAGAGAGAAAGTGAATATGAGTGGGGGAGAGGGGCAGAGGGAAAAAGAATCTTAAGTAGGCTCCAGGCTCAGCTCAGAGGTCAATGCAAGGCTCTATCCACTGTCATGGAATGATGACCTGAGCCAAATTGAAGAGTTGGAGTCTCAACAGACTGAGCCACTCAGGCACCCTTCAATTTTTGATTTTTTGAGTAACCTACATACTGTTCTCATAGTGGCTGCACCAATTTACATTCCCACCAACAGTGCACAAGATTAAGTCTTCTGGTCCATGCCCATGAAATGGTTTTCTATTAAATTAGTCACTTTTTAATTTATTTCAACAATGTTTTGCAATTTTCATTTAGGAAATTTTGCAAGTTTTTTGTCTTTTTTTTTTTTTTTGAGAGAGGGCACAAGTGAGCGAGGGGCAGAGAGAGAGGAGGGGAGAGAGAGAGTGAGAGAGAGAGAGAGGGAGAGAAAGAGAAAGAGAATCCCACAAGGGGCAGAGAGAGAGAGAGAGAGAGAGAGAAAGAGGGAGGGAGGGAGAGAGAAGCAGGTCTCACCTGAAATGGGACTTGTGCTCTCCTGAAGCAGGGCTCAAGCTCATCTGATGGGGAGCTTGAACTCATGAGCCATGAGATCATGACCTGAGCCAAAGTCTGATGGTTACCCTACTGAGAAACCCAGATGACCCAGTTTTACCTTAAATTTATTTCTAAGCACTCCATTCTCTCTAATGTTATTGTAAATTGAATGGTTTTCTTAATTTTATTTTTTAATTGTATACTTTTAGTGTATAGAAACACAATCAATTTGTTATATTGGTTTTGACTACTAATATTCTAATATTTCATCATTAATTAAGTTGCTGAATAGAAAACTGAAAGATAAATATTTCTATGTATATCCAAATCAAGTAATTATTTACTAATTTTTTATTCCACTAAAATTTTGTTGAAGAATGGGTATTGTATTTTGTCAGAGGCTTTTTGAACATCTACAGTAATGATATGATTTTTATCCTTATATCTGGTGATATGATGAATTATATTATTGAATGCCCTAATATTGAACATAAATTAACTTTCAAAATGCTCTTTGTTTCTGTTTGTTTACATTTTCTAAGATTTCATATTCCAATTACACATTAAGATTGGTTTATCATGTTTTTTATGCAAACTCTATTCAAATTAATTAATAGTATTCTTGCTTTATGTAAATAATTTAGAAGTTTCTCTACTTTTATTTTAGTTTGAAATAATTGAAACAAGATTGTTATTGTCTGTTTTTTGACAATACAGAATTCTCCTGCGAAAACATCTGAACGGTGTGCTTTTGTGTGGGTGATCATTGTCAACGTTCTCTATTCTGTGGCAAATGAGTCTTTAAATCTTTGACTCTCCACTTGTAACTTTTAATGAGTTATGTTTTTAAAGATAAATATCAATTTTATCTTTATCCTCAACTTTATTTTTGTAGAATTTTGCCAAGTAAACTTCAGTTGCTTGTTTTACAACATTACTTTATTTCACGAATTTTTGCCATATTGTCATTTGTGTGTGTGCTATTGTACTTTGTATCTTGCAAAGAGTTGCTAGTGATGTTTCTACCTATTCTCCTCAATATTCACTCCAACGCCTCATTGCCTCCAGGCTTATTACTGGAGGTCAGAGACCTGTGTGACTGGAGGAAAGAGAAAGAGAAGATTGCAAGGTCTTCCAGGGAGAAATAGCGAATAAAATAAATGTGTTCCACTCTTTCATAATTTATATCTTGCAGGGATATAGAGAACCAGTTGCGCAGTGTAATATAACATAACTTGGTCTGTATAATTGCATTTTATTTCTAGAGTGGGTGCGTAGGCATCACATTTGAATGATTGCAATTGCAAATGAAGGCCTTGCACCACTTTCTAGTGTCCAGATAAATCCATAGGCCCAAAGCTTTTTGAAAGACAACCGCCTAGTTTCGATTAAAGAAGAATCTGGCACTGTTGCCATAAGTATATTCTATAAATCTTTCTTTAAGTCTTCCTCAGAGGGACTTTGCAGATGATTACCAGTTGACTCTGTGCTGGGGAAATGGAAATAACCTTGCTTTGGAGGGCTTATTAGATACTGGCTCTGGGCTGACACTAGGTGGGTCATTTGTCGGCATGTGGCCCAGTGAACATCTGGTGATCTATGAAGTTTCAGAGTTCTTATAAAAGGGGGCCCACTGGATTTGCATATCAACCCTCTGCCTTCCCCCTCTTTCCTAGGACAGATTAGACACAAGAGTGAGTATAACCCCCAGCACCCTAAATGGTTTTTTGCTCTTGGTGGAAAGAGTCACTTGAAAGCCCCTTGCCCTGACCCTTCCTATCGAAGGAGTAAAGCAAAAGCAATATTCTATTCAGTATTTCAGGGTGACGGTATTAATTATACCACTCATTCGCTGGACACTAGTTGTGGATTACCTTAGGTTTAATGATATGGTAAATCCAATTACAGCTACTATTCTAGTTTTGGTACTTTGGAACAAATAAGCATGGGCCTCTGATTTAGCATTACACCACTCTCCATATAAATTAGCAAGGACTTCCAGAAGCACCTTACATTCACTGAAATGGAGAACAGTAAATCTCTACAGATTAATTTAGGTCATTCTCAATTATTCATACCTGGGATATGGTACACGAAGGTATTGATTATCTAGATGACCCATTATATATTACTATTGCCAAATCCATTAATAACATCATATTTTTATGAGGTGAGCAGTGGTATTAAATAACTGTGATACTTCAGTAAAACACATATATGCCTAAAGGTGAAAGATTAAGCCTTAAAATTTAGAACTTTTCTCTAATAGTGAAATTCTATTTAGTGGTCAAGTTCAGTGTTTCTTATACTCAAACATGCATTTATATAAATCATCTGAGGATTTTTTTGACAGGCATATTGTGATTCAGTAGGTCAGGGGTTAGAGTTGAGATTCTACATTACTTACAAACTACTGGGTAATGTTCATACTGCTTTAGATGAACCACAGTTTAAGGAGGACAATGCTAAGGTTCTTTTTTTTTCTTCTTACATTTATTTATTTTGGGAGAGAGACAGAGAGAGAGAGAGCAGAAGAGAAGGGGCAGAAAAGAGAAAGAGAGAGAGAGAGAGAGAGAGAGAGAGAGAGAGAATCCCAAGCAGGCTCAACACTGTCAGCACAGAGCCCAGTGTGAGGCTCAATTTCACAAACTGTGAGATCATGACCTGAACCAAAATCAAAGGACAGATGCTCAATTGTCTGAGCCACCCAGGCCCCCAAGATGGGACGAAGGTTCTAATGCTGCAATAAACATGAGAGTGCACATATCTTTTTGAATTAGTGTTTTCATTTTCCCTTTTTTCCCAGAGAAAATCAATTTTATTTTCATAGCATTTAGTACACTTTCATTTTGGTTCAGACAAAACCAGGTTTTCTTCATTGTCAATGTTGGTATTTCCAAGTTTTGCTAGATTTATTTTCCCTGGAAGATCTGCAAATATTATGTACATTTCCTGATGTTGCAAATTTCCTTGAATTTGTTAATTTTTATTTACGGGAATTTCTTGTGAAATTTCACCAACAATACTAAAATATGAAAATAGGCAAGTTTCTAAATTTCAATGGGATTTTAAAGAATGATCTTAAATCACATTTTAAATAATATAATTTCTGTGGATAGAAGATGATGGCAATACTAATGTGTGGAATTGGCCTTGAAATGATTTCATTTTATATAAAGTGTTTATTTTCAAAGATTTTACAGTTAAGCACATATTTCTTTAAATTAAATGGGCTTACTGTAAAATATTTCAGTGATATAATTTGTCTTCTTTAACATCTTACACATTCTGTATATATTTATAATTTGATTGTATTTAACGCTATAATTCCAAAGTAGTCCACTGTGAGATTTCTTAACAGTTATCATTAAAGGTAGCTTAATTGTTGTTACCTGTCTATTTAGTTAACAGTAGAAATATATATTCATTGAGTGAAAGAATCAATTGTTTAGATTCTTCAATCATTTGAAACAATATTGATGTCCTTGTTTGTCCAATAAATATTTAGATAATATTTATTTATCCTTTACGTTTATATATTCTTTCTTAACCAACTTTAATCTTTTTTTCAGACTTTTATTTAAACTCTAGTTAACATATAACATTATATTGGTTTCATAGAATTTAGTGAGTCCTGTTTTCATTTTGGATGGGGGTGTAAGTACCCAGTAGTTAAATTATCAGATCATATGGATTTCCACTTTTAATTTCTTGAGGAATCTCCATCCTGATTTCCATAGTGGCTATATCAATTAATATTCCCACCAACAGTGTAGGAGGGTTCCTTTTTCTCCACATCCTCTAAGCCACACTTGTTATTCCATGTCCTTCAGATTTTAGTCATTCTGAAAAGTGTAAGGTGATATCTCATTGTGGTTTTAAATTGCCCTTCCCTGATGATTAGTGATATTGAGCATTGACCATCTTTTCATGTGTCTGTTGGCCATTGTATGTATCTTTGAAAAAATATCTATTTAGGTCCTCTGCCCCCCCCCCCCACACCTTTTTTTTAAAGTAGTCTCCACATCCATTGTGGAGCTTGAACTCATGACTTGGGACTAAGAGCTGGATGCTCTACCAACTGAGCCACCAAGACACACCCTTCCGACAATTTTTTAATCATTTTGCTTGTCTTTTTTTGGTATTGAGTGTATGACTTATATGTTTTAGATATTAACTCCTTGTTGGATATAACATTTTTAATCCTCTCCCATTCAGTAGGTTGGCTTTTTGTTTTGTTGGAGGTTTCCTTCACTACGTGAAAGCTGGTTATTTTGATGTAGTCCCAATAGTCAATTTTGGTTTTGTTTCCTTTGACTTAGCTAAAGTTCTGAATTTAAAAAGAATTTGCTACATCTTATATCCTTTAAGAATTAGAAAGAAGTGTAATGCTAAGTAAGCCTCTTAAGATTTTGAAGCAAAATGTATCATATCTAGCTGGGCTTCAAGCCATTCAACCAGTATGACTTGAAAGGTTGCTAATTTCTAGGAATACCAAAAAACAAAGAAATTGTGTAGCAAGTCCGGGCTGCAGTGTAAGCTTCCTGTCACTAGGGCCTTAAGCACAGCATATCCAATTGTATGCCACAGGTCTGGTGAGTACAGAGTAGGGAACTCTGGCAATCAATTCCCAAGAGGAGAATCAAATACTTACACAAGGGTTTTCTTTTTTTCCTTTCGTTTCCTTTCGTTTCCTTTCCTTTCCTTTCCTTTCCTTTCCTTTCCTTTCCTTTCCTTTCCTTTTTTTTTTCTTTTCTTTTCTTTTTATTTTTTACCCCCAGGAATTTTCATAACTTATTCCTTTACTAATAAATAACCCCCTTTAAAAATGTAGGTTAAGTGTCATTCCCGGGTCTTGTTACTGATTTCATGTTTGGGGTGGGGGGTGGACTTCAAATAGTATTTGCTCAATGCAACTCATTGGGAACTGATTTTTTTCTTTCACAAAACTGGGTGTGAATAGCATCTCCTTATATAAAATGGGGTTAAGATTGTGTACAAACAGGATTTAAGCAAGTTTTGAGAAGATGACTGAGACTCTTACAACACCTACTGGTTGGTTCATGGCTGCCCTTGCCTTTTCCCACACCACTGACCTCGTGAACTATTCACTATGAACAATTTTACTTAAGTTATTTATTTATTTATTTATTTATTTATTTATTTATTTATTTTTATTTTGAGAGATCTGAATGGTGGAGGAGCAGAGAGAGAGAGAGAGAGAGAGTCCCAAGGAGGTTCCATGCTGTCAATGCAGAGCCTGACACGGGGCTCAGTCTCATGAACTGTGAGATCATGACTTGAGCCAAGTCATGGTATGGCTAGTCAGTAAGGCACTAGAAATAAAATGTTTGTAAGAATTGGCAAGAAAACATGATGAAGCAATATGCCAGTGGGTTTCTCAGAATGAGTTCCAGGTGTGTAGATATTTGTGGCCCTTGGGAAAGTTCACTTAAGATTCTCATTGCAGAGGAATCCATCAATAGCCAGGTGGACAATATGATACCTATCTGGATATTAGTCCACTTTTATCATCAGCCTTCCTGGTGCATACATGATGGGCTCATGCACAAAGTGGCTGTGGAAGCAGAATTTGAGATTAGGCATGAGCTCAACAAAGATTTTCCCTCATCAAAGTCTAGTTTACTGCCACAGATGATGCCATAGATGATGACTTGCAAAAACAGAAATCAAGTCTATGCTCTACTATTCTCCAGTGATTTATTCTTCAGTGAGGATCACGCACGCACCTGCTGGCAGACTGATCATATTGAGCTCTTTCCAATGGATGGCTTCCCTCATGAAAGAGGCAACCACTTGTCCTTTCTAGTAGATATCTATTCTAAGAAGTAAGCATTTCATGTTCTGATGGCAATGATTCTGCCAGCATTGCCATATAAGATCTTATTGAATGCCTTCTCTACTGTCAGGATATTCTGTACATGTTTCCAAAGAACAGATTTTGTGGAAAGGATAGTAGTGTACTCATACCCACAAAATCATTGCCCAAACAACACATTTCAACAGTGAGTCATAAAGTCATAAATTCATTTCCATTAAATGGAAGTGAAAAAACTTTATAAAGCTAAAAGATATCATACAAAGAGATTAAAATAAACAAAACCCCCAAAAAGAGCAGATTTGATTTTATTACTTACTTATTTTACTTTTTGCTTGCAAATATACTCAAAACTTGTAATCAGCTCGTTAACATTTCACTCTCAAATTACCAGTATTACAAAAGAACAACTTTCAAGATTACCACTATTTATTTGGGCTAATTTTACACGTATTTCCTAATGTCTGATTAAATTCACTAGAAAATTAGACGAGGCTAGAGATCGTGGTTACAAAGTGAACCCTTGCAAAACCAAACATGCAAATCTGTAAACTCAAGTTCTCATAATTGGTGACATCATAGACACTCATATAAAAGCAAAATGCACTTTATTTTGTGCATGAATTATTTTGTATATCTAGATACCTTTTTAGGATTTAGTTGTGAAAAGAGTCAATGAGGTAATTTATGTCATTCATTAAGTCATTTAAAATATTTATATAATGCCACCATGACCAGTGTTTTGTTCAATGTTGGGTATGTAGATTATTAAGCTCAAATTTATCACTTTGACATTTGTTACCTCATCGCCACTCATCTCAAAGGTAGTCCATTCACTAGTGTTGTCAGTATTCTATAGGGTTATAAAAATTGAGGCCACAATAACTACAGGCAGCCGTAAAACAGTGATCCAAAAAATATACACAGTTGGTCATCATAACAAAATCAGAGGCCAAATATACATAGAAATCTCACCATCATCATCCTTCTGCAATATGTTAAGATACTTGACTTTAAAGATATTTATAATGTGCTACATTTTGTTTCTCTATATCCTACGTACGTTTTTTTAAAAATTATACTGATCTATTCATGATTTTTTACCTTAAGCAAGTTCTTAATTTATTAGGGTTGCTTGCCATCTTATTCCAACCCCCTCTTTGTTCACTATGTATAAGTGGCATTTGATTAAATTATTGCTTTAATTATTGCTTTAATTATTGCTATCTGCTTTATTAAATTTTGACAGTATTTTTTTTGAGAACTACCAGTATGAACTTCTTTAGAAAATTGACTTTGTTCATTATGCTTGCTTATCAAACCAACCATAGTTGACGTCCTCAACCGTTATATTTATCTCCCAAAGATGCAGCACTCAAAATTCAAATAATTTTAAAAAAAGGTGAAGATAAAAGAGAACAAAACAACTTGACTTCAGCGATTTCATTATATTCTCTTTTTGGGCAAGATGGTTGTCAATCTTGCCAATTATACCACTTTTCTTTTTCTTCTTTCTTTTACATTGTGATCATAAGTGATAGAAAAAAGGACCGTCGTTTACTTTGTCAGCTAATAGCAGCAGAGCATTTCCTAAGGTATTTCATTTGGCTTTCCTCTCTAGTTTTCTTAGTCAGCAGGTGGTATTTACAATTCTACTCTCTATTCTTAATCGATTAAATTCTCCTTTTGTGGAACAGTCTACAGCTCATGTGAGCATCACTTCTACAGTTCCTCATGCTGTTTTTCCCTTCACATCTCTAAACCCTCTTTTGTACCAAAACTTTTTTCAGTTCTTTGAAGTCTTCTGATTTTGTGGCTCACTAGCCGAGGTCGTGAAGTTGCCATGGATGGGGACGAGTAGGGCTTCTGACTCCAGTTTGGACCTTTCTTTGAAGATAACATTTTTATCTTTTTTTCTGGATGTGCTAATTGGTAATCTAGAAAAGAATCACAGTAAAAGGATATTGGTGTCTAAATAAATGTTTGCTAATTCCACTGAAATTATTTTTACTTACCTAACATATTAGATACTGGGTATTATCTTGCTGAAGAATAATTAATTATCTTTTATAGTTTTCGATGCTCATAGCCAAAAGATAATTTAGAGTAAGGAAAGGAAAGATGCATGCTTTATAGGGATATGTAACCCCTTTTAGGACTGACACTGTACATCAAAATAGATTCAGTAAAATGCCATATTTATCTGTCCTCTGTAAGTTACGATATGGCAGACCATCAACAGAGACAATATTTATGTACATTTAAATTTTTCTTAGTCGATTATTACATGCAAATATATAAATGTTTGATATTTGTACAAATTCAATTGAACACTAGAATTACACAGAATTTAAATGTTAGGAAGATAACATGAAGATATTTTAAAATTCTTAATTATTCTTAATTATATGTGCATACTTATAATAGTAATACTATTATTATTACATAGATTATAGTAATAACAAATTACCATCTCTTCCTCAAATGTTTAAATGCAGACATATATATATATATCTATATCTATCTATCTATATATATAGATAGATAGATATATATGATATACATCATCTATGATATACTTACACACACACACACACACACACACACATATATATGATATACAAGAAATATACTTTCCTAGCAGAGGAAAACTTTGACCAGAAGATGGACGTTTTCATTTAACCCTTTTAAAAATGAAGAAGAAAATCAGTAACTAGAATAGCTGGAAATTACTTGAAAAATGTACATATATATATGGGGCACCTGGGTGGCTCAGTCAGTTAAGCGTCCGACTTCAGCTCAGGTCATGATCTCACAGTCTGTGAGTTCGAGCCCCGTGTCGGGCTCTGTGCTGACAGCTCAGAGCCTGGAGCCTGCTTCAGATTCTGTGTCTCCCTCTCTCTCTCTACCCCTCCCCTGCTCATGCTCTGTCTCTCTCTGTCTCAAAAATAAATTAAAACATTAAAAAATAAAAAAAGTGTATACATGTATATGATGTATATATGTGTATACATATATACATCATATATATACATTTATATATGACATATTTTTTCAAGTAATTTCCAACTATTTTAGTTACTGATATTCTTCTTCATTTTTAAAAGGGTTAAATGAAAATGTCCATCTTCTTGTCAAACTTTTCTTCTGCAAGGAAAGTGTATTTCTAATATATATATTCTAATATATTTATACTGGAGAGTATATCCCATATATTCTCTAATTCTCCCTCCCAAACCACAATACTGAAAGGTATTTCTGACACTCTTCTTGCCATTGAATTCCAGACTCATATATTTAGCTCTGTACTTGACACCTTTATCTAAACATTTTTTTAATATGAAATTTATTGTCAATTTGGTTTCCATACAACACCCAGTGCTCATCCCAAAAGGTGCCCTCCTCAATGCCTATCACCACCCTCACCTCCCTCCCACCCCCATCAACCCTCAGTTTGTTCTCAGTTTTTAAGAGTCTCTTATGTTTTGGTTCCCTCCCACTCTAATCTTTTTTTTTTTTTCCTTTCCCTCCCCCATGGTCTTCTGTTAAGTTTCTCAGGATCCACATAAGAGTGAAAACATATGGTATCTGTCTTTCTCTGTATGACTTATTTCACTTAGCATGACACTCTCCAGTTCCATCCATGTTGCCACAAAAGGCCATATTTCATTCTTTCTCATTGCCACGTAGTATTCCATTGTGTATATAAAGCACAATTTTTTTTTTTTAATTTTTTTTCAACGTTTTTTATTTATTTTTGGGACAGAGAGAGACAGAGCATGAACGGGGGAGGGGCAGAGAGAGAGGGAGACACAGAATCGGAAACAGGCTCCAGGCTCCGAGCCATCAGCCCAGAGCCTGACGCGGGGCTCGAACTCACGGACCGCGAGATCGTGACCTGGCTGAAGTCGGACGCTTAACCGACTACGCCACCCAGGCGCCCCTAAAGCACAATTTCTTTATCCATTCATTAGTTGATGGACATTTAGGCTCTTTCCATAATTTGGCTATTGTTGAAAGTGCTGCTATAAACATTGGGGTTACAGTGCCTCTATGCATCAGCACTCCTGTATCCCTTGGGTAAATTCCTAGCAGTGCTATTGCTGGGTCATAGGGTAGATCTATTTTTAATTTTTTTGAGGAACCTCCACACTGTTTTTCAGAGCGGCTGCACCAGCTTGCATTCCCACCAACAGTGCAAGAGGGTTCCCATTTCTCCACATCCTCTCCATCATCTATAGTCTCCTGATTTGTTCATTTTAGCCACTCTGGCTGGCGTGAGGTGGTATCTGAGTGTGGTTTTGATTTGTATTTCCCTGATGAGGAGCGACGTTGAGCATCTTTTCATGTGCCTGTTGGCCATCTGGATGTCTTCTTTAGAGAAGTGTCTATTCATGTTTTCTGCCCATTTCTTCACTGGGTTATTTGTTTTTTGGATGTGGAGTTTGGAGAGCTCTTTATAGATTTTGGATATTAGCCCTTTGCCCAATATGTCATTTGCAAATATCTTTTCCCTTTCCGTTGGTTGCCTTTTAGTTTTGTTGATTGTTTCCTTTGTAGTGCAGAAAATTTTTATCTTCATGAGATCCCAATAGTTCATTTTTTGTTTTTAACTCCCTTGCCTTTGGAGATGTGTCAACTAAGAATTTGCTGCGGCTGAGGTCAGAGAGGTTTTTTCCTGCTTTCTCCTCTAGGGTTTTGATGGTTTCCTGTCTCACATTCAGGTTCTTCATCCATTTTGAGTTTATGTTTGTGAATGGTGTAAGAAAGTGGTCTAGTTTCATCCTTCTGCATGTTTCTGTCCAGTTCTCCCAGCACCATTTGCTAAAGAGACTGTCTTTTTTCCACTGGATATTCTTTCCTGCTTTGTCAAAGATTAGTTGGCCATACTTTTGTGGGTCTAATTCTGGGGTTTCTATTCTATTCCATTGGTCTATGTGTCTGTTTTTGTGCCAATACCATGCTGTCTTGATGATGACAGCTTTGTAGTAGAGGCTAAAGTCTGGAATTGTGATGCCTCCTGCTTTGGTCTTCTTCTTCCAAATTACTTTGGCTATTCGGGGTCTTTTGTGGTTCCATACAAATTTTAGGATTGCTTCTTCTAGCTTTTAGAAGAATGCTGGTGCAATTCTGATTGGGATTGCATTGAATGTGTAGATAGCTTTGGGTAGTTTTAAACATTTAAACTCTTTAAGCTTAACAGATCCACAGGGAACTCATGATTTCTCCCTAACAAGGTATTCTTCCTTAATTGTCCACATATGAGTAACCAGCATCATCATATACTAAATTGCTCACAAATATCCTATAGCTTCTACTCCCAGTATATCAGCTGTGCCTGTTGGCTGTAAGCATAGTTCAAATGTGTCCACTTTTTATTTCTTCTGCCATCCTTTTGCCACATTATCCACATAATTCATGTGGACTGTTTTAGTATAAACGTACCTTGTCTCTTTGCTTTCTTTCCTGCATTCTGTAATCCATGCTTCTTATGATAGCCAGAACACATTTTTAAATGTAAATTACATACTGTCTTGCTTAAAACCTACGAATGGTTTTCCACTGGAAGCAGAAAAATATGATAATGTTTTGGTCTGAAAGACCCTAAATGTTTTGGAGTCAGCCCATTTCTTTAATTTTATTTTGCTCCATGCTCTTGTATCCACTTTAGCTTTTCTTTCAGAACATGTCAAGATTTTTCACCATTTCAGAGCTCTAGATTTGAACCATGCTTCATCTATTGGACTAATCTTTTAAACGAACAGGTCTTGGAAAATTATTCACATAATCAAAAACTTCCTTAGTGTCATATATTTGGCTATGTTATTCTATAATAGTTGAATTATCTAGCCCATCAAAGAGGAGAATATTAAACTCTGTATGTTGTGAATATAAAATTCTGTAAAATGCTAATGTATATCTCAATGTATAGGAGAAAAATGATGTTGGCTACAAAGAAAAGCAGGTATTAGTGACCATCTGTTTAGAAACATCTACATACCAGACATTTGGTTAGGAGTTTTACTTTATCTCAGTTAAAATAGAGATTGCTCAGGGCACCTGGGGGGCTCATTTGGTTAAGCAACTGACTCTTGATTTTGGATCAGGTCATGATCTCATGGTTCATGACTTAGAGCTCCCATCAGGCTCTGCTCTGACATTGTGGAGACTGCTTGACTCCTCTCTCTCTCTGCCCCTCTCTTGCTTGCTCTTTATCTATCAAAATAAGTAAAAAACAAATAGCGATTGCTACCGCGTTAGATTTTTCTCGACTATAGTCTGGATTGCCACCTTACACTGTACACTTAATGTTGGAATTAGTGGACTTTGGTAACGTATGAATGCCTAAGTTGAGAACACATGGATCCCAAAGGAAGTGCATCAGTACTATTATTGGGTGAGACTAGATATTGCTTGAGCAATCTATGCCTAACAATAGATACAATTCTTCTATAGAACAAGGAATCTTAACTATTTTAGGTTGCACATTCTGTTGAGTATCTAATGACAGGTAAGGAAATTAACTATTCACCAGACACCTATTTCCTCATTTTTTTCTCACAACTTTTCAGCATCTCATGGACTCTGAAGTTTGTCCCATGGTGACAAGATTGAGAAAAAAATCCGCTGCAGAGATAAATAATTTGCTGAATCATTTCTTAATGACTATCAGTTACTTTCAACACCTGGGTTAACCACCAAGCTTTTCTACCTTTTGGGACCACATTACTCGGAAATTATTGCTTAACTAACACAAGTGTTTACCTCTAAGAATGTTTTGTAAATTTATTTCCTGCTCAATATTAGGCAAGGCATAGTCCAGTTTATCTAACCATCTCACGGTATTTTGTCCTCCACAACAATTCTTGTTGATTCATAAAGGTCCCATGGGACAAATAATTCACAGAAGTTCACTTTATTTTCCTTTATTTTGAAGTGTTCTTTGGAAGGTGAATCCTCAATTTGGTTTATCCTGCTTGACACTTGAACAGCAACATTAGCACAATACTTGTAAATATCATTGAATTCTTTAAATATAATACCATATTCTATTATTTTTATATTGAATCTTAATTTTTTTGAATCACTGGATTATGAATATAATCATCTATGTTCTCAGTGTTACTACCTAGCAAACAAAGCACATGCCTCCTCTTTTACCTGTCTCATGAAACTTGCCAGTCCAGGTTTACACTGGCTAATGGCTTCACTTTAGTGTCTATTGTGGTCCCAGTTCTGCTGTTCTTTCATGATTTTCAGCACTTTCCATTTCAACATAGTCGCTCTGAGCATATGGCACAATCTATTCTTTCCTGACCTCTGCCCAAACCTCCTTGATTTTGTCTTTAAGGTGACCTTCATTATAGTCCCCTCTCTCAGTCATTTGTTTAAAATGGAAGATGATTTATGGGGTGCCTGGGTGGCTCAGTCAGTTAAGTGTGGGACTCTATTTCGGCTCAGGACATGATATCATGGTTCGTGGCTTCGAGCCCTGTGTGGGGCTCTGTGCTGACCGTGCAAAACATCCTTGGGATTCTCCCTCTCCCTCTCCCTGTGCCCTTTGCTCTCTCTCCTTCTCAAAATAAATAATAAATAAAAACTTTAACAAATAAATGGAAAATCATTGGTTATATTTATTTCCTAGAATCTTTCAGTCAACTATATCCTCTTTTGACAGTTCGTTTTTCTGGAGTCCTGCTCTCCAAGGCCCTCTGTCTTTTTTAACATCAGTGTATCATCTTTGTACACCAAGGAAGAGCACAAGCCCTCTTCCTTTTAACATCTTTATTTTCATCTGTACTTGTGAAATCTCAATCAACATTGTAATCCAAGATATTTTGTTTTGATACATGCTCAAATAAATATTACCTGACCTGCACTTCAACACCTGCGAAATCTCAATTCTTAATTGTCTGCGTGTGTATCTAATACCACAGACATTTTTATTGCATCCTAGATTAATTCTCTATAATAAACTGGGAAGAAGCTTGACCTTTATAGTCATTGCTAATCAAGCAAAACAAATTATCTATATACCTCCTTGTGTAAATTGCAGTTATGCTGCAAGTAATTTCCATATTGCTCAATGCTCCTTCTCTCTCTCTCGCTCTCTGTCTCTCCCTCTCTGCCTGTCAAGAGTTAAAATAGTTTTGATATTCAAATGCCTGAAATTTTTGTCCTCTTGTTAAGAGAGGAATCTTTCATTAAGTAAAAATACCTTACTATCAAAGTTATATAAAATAATTAATAGGTTGAACATAGGTATAGCACATAAGAATTTTGACTGCAGATTTATTTATGAAATCTCACTCTTCGTCACTAACACATAAGTTGTTACTGCTCATTATTAAACACGTTTATGACATAGGTGAAATAATTTTCTTCCTCTATCACAGCTATTGCCGTCTAAAACATATTTTTGCTTTTTTTTCAACTTTATTTGAAGCTACGAAGACTTTTATGTTTGTATTTATTTAAACTTACTTTCAATGTCAACATGTTTCTCATAGCTTAAAAGAATATGAAGGGAAATGTTCTTGGCTTTATTCATATTTAAATTTAATGTTTATCTAGCCCAACCGTCTACTGTCCCAAAAAGTAAAAGTAATCTGAATGCTTTCAAATTTTCAACCATAAAGGTGAAACATAACTTCTTATAAATTGCAATGAAATGTTTATGATTGTTTATAAGATCATCTTGCTTGAGAAGTTGGTGAAATAAATGCACTTAAATAACATCTATTTCTGAAATCATACAAAATTTCAAAATCCATTTTATTAACAAAAATAGTATACCATAGGGGCTCCTGGGTGGCTTAGTTGCTTGGGCGTCCAACTTCAGTTCAGGTCATGATCTTGTGGTCCATGAGTTCGAGCCCTGCGTCAGGCTGTGCTGACAGCTCGGAGCCTGGAGCCTATCTGATTCTGGGTCTCCCTCTCTCTGACCCTCCCCTGCTCACACTCTGTCTCACTCTCTCTCTCAAAAATAAATAAACATTAAAAAAAATCGTATACCATAAGTGAATAATTAAGACATCTCCAGGTTTTAAGAATACACATTTTTTTTTCCTCAGTCACTACTTATTTAGGAATAAAAATCTACAACTTTAATTTCTATATTACTCTTAAGAATTTCAAGACCAATTTATCTCCTAAGGAAAATCTTTTTTAAAACAACTTAGAATACAATATTTTACTGCTGACTAATCCTTTAAGATGTATGAGAATTTTGTAGTATGAAAAATTTATGATTCAGTACATTTCATTATACAGATTAAAAATCGTGATCAACGTAGATTTTATAGGATTTATGCATCAAATATCACACTTGAGTACATACATTCCTGTCTATGTTTCTATTTTGGTTTGCATGTAACTTAATATTTCTGTATTATAATTCATCTAAATTAGAATTAGACTTTATATTTTATGAATAAAAAATAAGTCATGACCATTAATTGGGTGGCTACCCAAACCACATAAATCATTCCATGTGGGAAGTTCAGTTTCATAACTGGTTTTAATATCTGTATGTAATGACTTAATTATGAATACTACATAGTCAGTAAAGAATTATAGAATAACTGCTTGCATTTCTTCCAATTATCATCGCTTTGCTTATTAAGTGTATTTGTCAATACTATTCTTATTTTATGATTAACTTCTAGCAAAGAGAAATATATTCATGTCAAAATTTAAACTGGTAAGATGATTGAGCAGAACTTCCAAAGATTAATGTTGAGCAAAACCTTGGGATTAACATTGTTAACATTTATTATATTTAATTTCTATAAAATAATATGAAGATATTTATATAGAATGTACTTTAATTTACATTTTTTCATGGAAAATGTCATCTTAATAGACCAAATTTTATAAAATAACACTAAAACACATTTTTTCAAATCAATTAAATAACAAAGATAATTATAATTTGCCATAAAAATAAAACTAGAACATTTAAGTAACACATATATAAAATAAAAATTTTGTTGGGGCTCCTGGGTGGCTTAGTCGGTTGAACATCTTACTCTTGATTTCAGCTCAGGTCATTATCCCCCAGTGGTGGGATCGAACCCCATGTTGAGCATTGTGCGGATTGAGGAACCTGCTTAAGATTCTTTCTCTGGGGCCCCTGGGTGGCTCAGTCGGTTGAGCGTAGGACTTCCGCTCAGGTCGTGATCTCGTGGTCTGTGAGTTAGAGCCTGGCGTTGGGTTCTGTGCAGACAGCTCAGAGCCTGGAGCCTACTTCAGATTCTGTGTCTCCCTCTCTCACTTCCCCTCCCCCACTCATGCTCTGTCTCTCTCTCTCTTGTTTTAATAAAGATTAAAAAAAATTAAAATAAAAAAGATTCTCTCTTTCTTCCTCTGCCCCTCTCCCCTATTCACTGTCTCTCTCTCTAAAAATAACAATAATATAATAACAAATATAACAAATACAAATATAAAAAATAAAACAAAATAAATAACAAATAAAACTTTCTTTTATGACACATATATTAATACATTTTAAACAATTATATGTCTTTTCATTACCTCCAAAAATAAGAGCATTATACAAAACTTGTAAAAGAAAAGTTAAATGAAAACATTTCGTTTTAAAGAAACATGTTACTAGTGTGTACAAGTGACCTTCTCTATACACCGTGACTTATGAAGTACTGAGCCACCTGGAAACAATCCAGATTTCATCAGAAAAAACAAGGATATTGGGGTTCCATTGGCTCTGTATAAAATGATGATGATGATTATGATGATGATGATGATGATAAATGGCTTGATCACCAGAATGAGTCATTTTCATTAAACTGATGATAGTATATTGAGTCAACCTTGCTCTTAAATTCCAATTGTATGCCTTTAAGAGCATTATATTTCCTATTTCATCCAGAAACATGATTTATATTTTTCTAATATTGATGTGTTCTGGATAGCAAATAATTTATTCAACATTTTTTTTATGTATGTGGGTTTACCTAAATGTAACAACTTTAGAAAATCTTTCATTGGTAATTGGAAATAGGTAGTGATAATCAAAGAAAATAAAGTATAATTTTCCTTTATACCCTCTTAGCAATTTCAAAGACCAAAGTGTCTAGTTTAGACTTTTAGGTTTATGACTAAGCATGTAATGAAATACGGCATTTGAAAATATCAGGACTGCTATAACTAACTACAAAAGACTCAAATCAATGGTTGGAAGTGAGATATAAGTTTACCAGGGTCAGCTTAGCTGAGATTCAGAATATGTGATGTTTTGAGACATGGACAGAGAAGTATGCCTGGTCCCTTTATGAATAGAATAAAGAATGTGGTTCTAATTTGTTTGATCAATAATCTAGGTTGAGGTTTTGTCATCCAAAGGAAAACCATCCTCGTTTAGGAAGGATTTATTTGCGAATGTCCTTAGGTTTCCTATATTTCAGCTGAATATTGAAAATTTAATAGTATTTATCTGGAAAGATTAGTGAATCCTCAATAGACAAATACTAACTAAGAAATTACCTTTGAAATAAACCATTTTTTCACCATCAATAATTAGTCAGATTAATAGCCCTGTATTTTCTTTTTTTTTATAGCCCTGTATTTTCAAAGATGAGCCTTAGTTCTATTTATCACTGGATTTATATATCAAAATATAAATAAATTAAATATGAAATAAAAAGTGTTTAAAAATAGTCCATCCATAACCATTAGCATCCATGTTTTTGACTATATCTGAATGTTTTATTTCTAATAAACCATCAAATATTTAAGGAAATATTGTAAATGACTATCAAGGAACTTGCAATATCCATTTTCTACAATCTAATTCTTTCAAAGATGTCATGAAAAAGCATATACAATTTAATAGAATTCTTTTACAGTTAAAGCCACTCTTTTTATTATGTAGTCTAGTTTTTTTATATATTATAGATATCTTAAATTTTTGAGTATTTAATAATTTCAGATATTTTTTTCTGTTCTGTGTTTTTATAGTTTCTATTTATCTGTTGAGATTCCATTGTCAGATAATTAATTTTCTATATTTATATTAATTATAGTTGTTTTTATATCCTTATCTAATGCTTATGATATCTGAGTTATTTTAGGTTAGTATCTATTTACTGACTTTTATCCAGGTAATGGATCGATCCATTTACATGCTTCCTCATAATGTCTAATGTTTATTTTATTGTAGATCCTTTACTGTTGAGGATCTGCATTTTGTTGTCTTTCTTTACAGAATGTAGAGTCTTGTCCTAGCAAGAATTAATTTACTGGAAGCTCAGCTTTATCTTGCCAAAGCACGTTTCTAGACTTTGTTGAGACTTAATTAGAATAGTTCACAAGATTAACCTATCCTATTCCTGAATTGGCCATTCCAGAGATTTCAACGAATACCTGAATGTTCAGCAGGTCTTTCTACATGTCAGTGACTTCAACTCTGTGCAACTTCTGGAATCTGTTCATTTCAAAGCTCCTAGGAGCTATTCTTTGAGAATGGAAAAGAGAATGGAAGGAGAAGAAAAGCACTCAGTCTAGTTATGGATACATAGTTTATGGTTTCCTTTATGAGTAAGGAGGAGCCCTAAGCAGTTTTCTAGTACTTCTCTGAGCAGCTCACTCATTGCTGGCACCCTGCACAACAAATTTCAATCACGTTAGTAGCACTAGCCTCCAATGCCTGCTTCTTCTGCCCAGAAAGATCCTTGTTCTTTATTTGGGCACCACTTACCTTTGCATAATTTGGAAATTGTTCCAGGTAGAAGGCTAATGTAAATGTGGAGTTCACCTGTGTTTCCTTTCTCTGCCAGATTTTCGATTCCTAAAATAAATTGTTTCATATGTTGTCCAGCTTACAATTGTTTTCAGCAGGAGAGTAAGGCAGTACTCTCTGAGTGTATAATCAGAAAGGAATGACTTCTTGAGAATGGAAATTGAAATTAGCAATTATTAAATGTTAGACACTTTACTGTGTTACCCCTTTTAAACTTCACAGAAAAATTATGAGCTAAGACTATATTCATTTTACATTTTTGGAATATGAGGTTTAGAAAAGTTAAGTAAAATCCAAGAATCACACACTTAGGTGTGGTAGAGTTAGAACTGGAACTCAGATGTCACCAGTTCCAGAGCCTGTGTGCCATTTATTACTGAACCTCTTAACTATGTCTTTGCCATTTCCTTTCTAAACCCTGCCTCAGAATCACAGAATAAGCTTGCTTAAATTTTAAGCAATATTTGAAAATACCAGCTGCTCTAGTTCTCCTTAAGGCTCTAATTCTACTCAATGACTTCGGCAATAATGGTAACAGCCAAGAATGAAAGCAAAAGTTTACCAAGTGGTTAATATATTACAACCACTCTTCTAATTCCAACACATATAATTTTTAATTATGGGGAGATAACACTTTGTCATCATTTTTTAAAATTTTTTAAATTTTTTTTCAATGTTTATTTATTTTTGAGAGACAGAGAGTGACAGAGTGTGAGTAGGGAAGGGGAAGAGAGAGAGGGAGACACAGAATTCAAAGCAGGCCCCGACACAGGGCTCGAACCCACGAACCAGGAGATCATGACCTGGGCCGAAGTCGGACACCCAACTGAGCCACACAGGAGCCCCATATGATCATTTTAGAAAAAAAGAAACTGAGGAATAGAAAGTTAAATAATGTGCCTAAGATTACAAAATAAATTCAAAGACAGGTTTTAATATAATCTGACTTTGGTGCTTATCTAATTAAATATATAATGGAATAAAGGCATAAATTGAAAATGACAAAACAAATAAGATATAAGATAGGTTTAAAAATTACCAAATTAATTTTAATTTAGAAATAATAATACAAGTAATATCAATAATACATTTATTTATTTTATACTGGTAATTAAAATGCCTATTTAATTATGAAATGAGAATTAAGAAAATGGTTTTATATTATAAAATAACCCCATCCCCTTACACATGTAAAAACTAATTTCTCAAATGACTGGGTGAAGAGCTTAATGAAAAATAATGAGGTTATCCCAGAGTAGGTGCTAAAATCAGTATTCTCAACTCCCAATTGCTTTCTTCCCCCTATTATAATGTGCCTCATTTTAATACTTTGATATTTACAGATATTTTCTTTTTTTCTTTTTTTTTTTTTTTAAATTTTTTTTTCAACGTATTTTATTTATTTTTGGGACAGAGAGAGACAGAGCATGAACGGGGGAGGGGCAGAGAGAGAGGGAGACACAGAATCGGAAACAGGCTCCAGGCTCCGAGCCATCAGCCCAGAGCCTGACGCGGGGCTCGAACTCATGGACCGCGAGATCGTGACCTGGCTGAAGTCGGACGCTTAACCGACTGCGCCACCCAGGCGCCCCTACAGATATTTTCTTACTGTTTTTTTTTTTTCTTTTTTTCTAGGCACTTACTATGTACTGAGTACCATGCTAGATGGTAAATTTTATTATTTTCTTCCCAAAGAAACCACGGGGCAAATGTTATTATTCCAATTATTCAAATAGAGAAGTTGAATGACAATAAATCTAAAAAACTGGCCCAAGGCCAGTACAATTAAAATCCCAAAGCCCTTAGTTTTAGTGATGATATTGCATTGCCTTTTCTTATATAAAATGATTTTATTAACAAGAGTTTTAAGCAGGTCATTTAATGTCTTCTCAATTGGTTTTCATTGGCTTCAGAATTAATATAACAGTGTATCCTTTTACAAATGGCCTGGCTTTCCTCTGCCTTTGTAAGCCTCCCTCTCCTTCTCTCTCCTCCATCTGCCTCTTTTCTGCTCCCTTGTCATCCTTTTCCTTTTTCTTTCCTTCTTTTTCTTCTACTTCTCTTTCTTTTCCCTTTTCATCCATTCTTCCTCTGGTCCATCTTCTCTCTTCTCCTCCTCCTACCGTCTTCTCTTCTTTGTGGAGACTGGAATTCTGTCCATCTCTCTTCTGGAATTTTTAGCTACAGAAGTTTCTGCGTGATGCCTTTTCTAAACACCACTTCCATACAGAAATACAGAAAGCTTTTAAAAGACACCAGGGAATGCAGCCATGTCATTATTGGGGGCAGAACAATTAACATTTTGGCTCTTTTATCTCACAAATGGGCAACACGACAGCATATTTTCTCTAGTAAATAAATGTACTTTCTTTCCAGATATACTCCAGAGGAAAATCCTTTTTTGGTTTTTCACCTTGTACCTGAGAAGTTTACAAATTAATATAGATTCCAATATTTCTGGTAGAAAAATATATAAACTAATTTTCTAAGGAAAATTATCTTCACTGTGATTCAGAAATATTAATTGAATACTTACTATTATAAAAGGACTGTTATAGTTGGAATACATAATCTTAAGTTTCTTTGATCTTAAAAATTATAGCATTTCAACCAAATTGAACTTACAAGAAATCCTTATTTTCTTTATTTTTTAAAATTTATTTCTTTTCTTTATTTATTTTAAGAGAGAAAGGGAAAGTGCGAGCCAGGAAGGGGCAGAGAGAGAGGGTGAGAGAGAATCCCAAGCAGGCTCTGCATTGTTAGAGCAGAGCCCTACGCAAGGATCAAATCATGAAGTTGATATCGTGACCTGTGCTGAAGTTGGACACTCAACAAACTGAGCCAACCAGGAGCCCTAATCTTTATTTTCTTGTTAGCGGAATATGTTATTTAAGCTGAGTCTTCATCTTTGAAACCAAATATTACAATGTCTCTTCTCTTGCCATTTGCTAAATTTTCATTTTTTTTCTCATAATGGCAATGCAATTTTTTCTCCCTAATAATTGGTTTGTAAATATTTCCCATATATCTGATTGATAATTAAACGTTAGTAAAGGGGGAGTGAAAGAGAAAATAGATATTTATTCCAAAATGAATAAAGACACAGATTCTGTGTTTTTCATATTATATATATATACCCCTGCACACATACCCACATTAATATATGATATGCATGTGTATATCCATCTAGCTAGCTAGCTATGTATCTGTCTGTAAAATTTAGCCTTTAGGACGTGTACTGTGTAAATCTTTGACACTTGTACTCATTTATAAAAACTATGCTTTATATTTGATACTATTTTAATACTGCTTTATATATCATCATTCCAACATTGAAATCCAATTTTTTTAAAACACTTCATGCATTGAAATGTATGTAGAAAGCAATAGCGACCATTCATGATGTACATATAAAGGAAGGCCAGTGTGGAAACTTAGTGTATGCGGTATTAGAGCAGGAGAACAAAGCATACCAGGCACAAAAACTGATTTGGAAGTAAAAATACAAATGTCAGAAATGTGCTTGAGTTTCTGGCACTGCCTGTGTCCTGGTGGGCTCCAAATGGAGCCCCTCATTGTTTTTCTCTAATCCATCTTGGAGCTGACCGAGGTGCAAGTTGTGAGACACAGCTTGCATATCGTGCCTTCGGATGACAAAGCTCAATAAAAACAATTATTTCAAAACGCATACCTCATCCATTATTAAATCTATGAAAAGAGTTTAATTTCCTGTGCAATTACATAGTGAAATGTCATACTCTGGATGAACAAAGATTAATTGCTTTTGATAAAATACTGTGTATTTTTGTTTGACTTTTTGGACATCCATTTAATGCAGTAATATCATTTCAATCTAATGTGCTTCCTATCATAGAGAATTATTGCAATTCTGCAGAGAAAATATTGTTTAATTATTTTCTTTTCTCATAGAGGAGTAAGAATAAAATATTCATTCTTCTTGGCTCAAAAGAACCACAAGCCACACTTTATTTTTTAAACTACATTGGAGGCTCTTACAAATGAGCAATAACAAAATAAGATTAATGTATTTTGCAAGAGAGTCATAAGATTACCTCAAGTAGCATTTATATGTCATGTGTAGACACAAATTACAATTTCTATCATTTGTATTTGTTTTCTACTTACCAATGATTATTAAGTAATCCATAACAATGACCAGTCACTTTCTTCCTGTCACAAATATGACATCAATTTATTCTCTCATAAAGGCTAAAGTAATGACAAATGAATCTTCAGTAAGACAAACTGTCCAAGTACTTGAAGCAGTACTCTGCACAGTGACAAGGACCCAGGGGCCTCTGCGAGAGTGAAAATAGCAGTTGAGAAATAGTGGACTAGAAGACACTGGCGACATTCTGACCTCTCGCATCTAGCCCAATAAAAGTTTGGCTGTGATAGAATTGAATTATTCTCTTGTGTTTCTGAAAATAGCTGGAAAAGACATTTGATAGGAAATTAATATTTTACAATTTCATCTTTGTACGGATACAATTTAAATTTACATCGGTATTACTCAATCTTCAAGTGCCTATTATATTCACTGGCGTTAAGTAGCAAATAATAAAAATATGGAAGAGTATATAGAAAGGACATTCTGAATAATTTTCATACAAAGAAGAAACTCTATTTGTAGCAGTTTAATATGATTGGCAGTCTGGGCCCTGGCAAAATGTGTTGCGGGTCAGGAATGAGTTTGGTTGGCATTTACGCTTTGGAAGGCTTACACCAGTGCATCATCCATCAAAAACTAATATGGGAAATTGTAAGCCTTAAAATCAGTAAATTTTTCCCCCAGAATTACCAATCAACTAGTCAGTTTATTTTCAACATTTTCTTCCCTTTTGCTGGTTTGTAAAAAAAAAAAAAAAAAAAAAAGCTGAAAAAAGATAAACAGTGGGAGATTGCCTTTTCAGAGGTGACAAGAACAAGTGTTTCAGAGAAAGGGTTTTGAGTACCGGAAATAAAATTTCTATATTCACTTATAATTTTGGAATATTATTTAGCTAAAATGTGAAAAGAGAATTTACTTTGCATGTATCAGTCATTATTTGTCATTAATAAAGTTCTGGTCATCTCCCATTGCTATAATTTAAGGAAATGTCAATAAACATATCTATCCTGAAAATATGAATTGGAATATTTTATGTTTTTCAATTTTGTGTTTATGTAAATGTAACCCTTTAATTCTTAATATAAGTGGAAAAATGTAAAGCTACATAGCTTTTGAATATTATATTTATATCACCATGTAATATGTAGATCCTGAAACAGATAATGTGCATATTTTAATTGATAGGCTGCAGTTCAGATATATGAGCTCATTGTAATACAAAAGTTGAAAAGTTTTTAATCTGAAATTATGTATGATGTTTTAAGGGTGATATTGGAGCTCTGAGTACAAAGTTTAAAATATAATATTTATTTTCTTGTGCATCTCGAAGACATTTATACAGCAGACACATGGTTAAGATTATCCAATTTTATTTAACACATTTCCGTTAATTGATACTTTCTTAAATTTAACAATGAGTAGATAAATACAATAAATATATGAAAGCCTATCACATGGTTGCCATTTAATATTTTATGACTAACCCTTGGCTTAATCCCATAATAGACATCTTTGTAAATACTAACAAATGAAAAAACAAAAAAATATATAGTGATTATACCTGACAATATTTAAATAAAATGTTAAGCCATTTTTATTTAATCTGAATACATTATACATAAACATGTGATTTTTCCATTATAATTTGTTATTTGTAAAGCCCTAACAATCAATCAATCAATCAATCAATCAACTTTGACCTCTTAAAAGTTTTCTTCCTATCAAGCACTTTTTTCAAGGTCAGTGAAGACTTCCATCCTCCCAAACCCAGTTTTCAGTCCTATTTCCTCAACATAATCCAGATATCATCAGCTTGAGTCTCGACAGTCATGTGTTATGTTAAATATATTCTTTCTGTAAGTAATCCAATGATTTAAATATAGGGTTCTTAATTTTTGCTTATTTTTGATAGAGACAGCCAGTGGGGAGGGGCAGAGAAAGAGGGGGACAGAGTTTCTGAGGTGGGTGCTGCTCTGACAGCAGAGAGCCCCATGCAGGACTTGAACTCACAAACTTCGAGAAATCATGACCTGAGCCGAAGTAAGATGCTTAGCTGACTAAGCTACACAGGTGCCCCTATATGTAATTTTTATACCAATGATTCCAAATTTTCAATCATGGTTTTGTCCTTCCTTCTGAGCTTCCACTCGTGTGTCTGACTTCCTACCCAGCAACATGAGTGGGGTATCGTAAACATCTCAAAGTCAACATGTGAAAATCAGAACTCATAATCTCTGCTGTTCCAAGCTTTCTCCTACCCTCGCATTCCTTATCTCAGTAAATCTCAGTCTCACCATTACTCGGACCAAATATATTGGAAACATCTTTGATTTCTCCTCCACAGTATACCCCAGTTGTCAACAAATTCTTTAGCTCAGTTTACAAAGTATACAACAGATATGAGCTCACGCCACCAGCTTCAACATTATCACATATATTCAAGTAACTGTGCTGTGATAATTAGCTCTTTATTGGTTTCCCTATGTTCATGCCTGCCAGTTTACATTTTTTCATTCTGCTCCTTGTCCTAACTGCTAAATTTTATGAACGTCAAGTACTATAATGGTTCAAGGAATATAATTACTTGAAAACTACCACATGCACTTTTATAGAATGAGAAATAAAATCAATACACCACATTTGCCTCCCCAACAAGAAAAAAAAAAAAAAGTCAAAGAATCCTAACAGTAACAGTGCAATGAATTAACTGGTAACCAATCTGCCTGCTCTTAGCTTTGTTTCTGGGAGGTTATTTTTGTCCAAGGCCAATTGTGTGATGGCTCTTGAAGAGGGTTTTTCTTCAGCATGTGAATTGTCTCAGATACTTGCAAAAGTTAACTGTAATTCATCGGTTTAGGGATCTAGCTGACCTTGCGTCACTTTCAAACTAAACTGTGGTCTACTAGCATTTGTTGAATTGGGAGCCCCAAACATTTATTTTCATGCAATGGCTCTTGAAAGTAGACTGTTCACTTGAAGAGCTAGATCTGGTAGACAGGCTTCAGGGCTGAGTAATCTCCATTTAGCTTCTGCCCAGGGGAAGAGCGAGCTGGGCTAGTGGTGTGGCAGGGCTTGTTGCCCTGCTGTGCTCCACTGCGGGGTGATTACCAGCTTTGTTAGGAAGGTAGTCTTCGTGGTCTGGTTTATTCTGCAGCTAGATCTTTGGCCCCTTTGCCCCTGCTTATGCTTAGCTTATATTTGAGCAAAGAATGTGGCTATTAAGAACTTTTAAAGCACATGATTATCTGATGACTCCTTCCAGGTGTGCTGTGTCCTACCATTAAAGACCTAGCCTAGAAAGGCTGTATTTTTTTGGCCTGAGATTTACATGTTGAAAAATGGCCACAAGAAGTGGTCAACAAAGCCCAAAATCCCTATAATTTCTATCAATTTCTCCTCAATTGTAGCTTCAATATGCTCATCTGCATCCCTAAATAGAAAAGTATCCCACTTAACATTGTGCTTTACCACTCCAAAATACGGGTGGACAAGCTACATATTGGCTTCTAATCCCTACACTGTGATCCCACCTTGACCAGTCAATCCTATAGTCTGCATAGTTTCACTTAAATACTTCCAATGCTTCATAATTTTTCTACTGATTATGTTTCCTTCACGTGCAAATGACCAAAGTTCATGACTAACTTCAGGAAGAAAAAAAAAAGTCAATTGTATTTGCTTTCCTAATAAGATAACGTGAAGTTGCACGTGTTCTGCTGTTCCTGCTATTTTTGGAAATGCCTCTTATTCATTCTCTCTCTCATAGCTCAGTTTTCCTGCATGTTGGCTTTGTTCTCAGATAGGTTTTCTGCATCTGGTGGCTAAGATGAACGAGCCTTCCATGCCACACGCTCTGAGACAGCAAATAATAGGGGGTTGTTGACCCTGGGGCTGTCAAAGTGGCAGCACTTTAACTGAGTGCTTAGGATTAGGCAGAGATTGGAAAGATAAAAATACATGCCCAGAAGGACCTTAAATTCTGGGAAGTTAAGAAAAACAATAGTAAATGGATATGTAGAGCATGTATGATCTCATATGGTGATAAATTCTGTAAGGAAAAAAATTTCCCTGTAGAGAAGGGAATGTTCTTAAGGATTGCCAGGAGCAACTTATTCTAGAAAAAAAAGAGCTTAAATTCTAGCAAGGGAAGACAAATAACAATAAATAAATTGGTAATTTATATACTGTTTCACTGGATGATAGGCTCTGTAGAAAAGAAGACTTAAATGCTTGTTTGTAGAGAAGAGAAAGCTTTCAGGAAATGTCGGGGAAAGAGATGATTTGTCTCGGGATATATATCAGTCTCTGTACTTGGTGCTGGATCAACAACTATTCCCTGGGAAAAGGTATTCTCCTTTTACAGTCACCATGTCTCATGGGGGAAAGCTACAGCTCCCTGAAAGACTGGTCAGCCACTTAAGGAAGGAAGGAGTGAAGGAAGGAAGGAGGAAAGACTGTTCCTAGAACAAAAAGAAAGAAGTTCTAGGCAGCATGACTTTGGGTTCTGACCAGAAAAGAAGCTGAAGTTCCACACAAACTACTTCCTTAAACAGTACCATTTAAGAGAGGTGCTTCCCCAGAACTATTTCTGTTGCTATGAGTATAACACTGCATCCCTAGAAGACTAATTTCAGAATTCTCCTAAAGCTGCAAACCCTTGTGATGCTTGATAACGCTGCAATCTTCATTGAGGTGAAGCTACTTTTTATTTCATCAAAAAAATATGGGATAAGTCCTTATTTCCTATGGTCTATGATGTACTTGTTCTTTTGGAACTTGAAGGACAGCTTGTCTTATCAGGAGCCACACGTGGTAGTCACTTGAGCTTCTGGCTCTCTTTCTCTCCTAGGGCTCATACCTATGAGGGTGAGCCAAAGAGTAAGTGCACGATGTCCTCACAAACCCCAAAGGCATCTCCTAAGAACCTGCATTCAGGGCAAACAATCTTTTATTTGAGGCCTTATCCCCAACACAAATCAACTTAGCTGAAGTAGCTATAGTTTTGCATGTACAATTGCCACAGAGTCAAAGTTTAGGGTTTTCTGGAATGCTGCTTCTTCCTTATCCAGAACTTTCTTCTTGTCTCTCTCAGGATACTATTTCCTGATGACTTTAGGAGCTTCCATAGCTTCAATAAATAAATGACTTTCTGATTCTTAAAATATCTACTTTCATGCCCATAAATTAGGCCACCATTTTCTTGAATCTTACTACTGCTTTTCCATTTCTTTTTGCGAACAGTCAATTTTTATCTTAATACCTTGTTCTTATTATACCACATTTTATATGGCTAAAAGTAAGTAATTATCACAATTATCTGACTCTTTTTAGTCCCCTAAAAGTTGTCATGGAGCAGTGTTGCCAAATATTTAACTATGAAATAAAAGTACCTATTCCTTCTTTTTCTTTCTTCCCTTCCTTCCTTCCTTCCTTCCTTCCTTCCTTCCTTCCTTCTTACCTTCCTTCCTCCCTCCCTTCCTTCTTTCTTTCCTTTCAAATACCATATTCTTATTTAAAATGTAATTTATATATTATTCAGAATAGAATTAGGACTGAAACAATTTATTTTCCAATTCTAAGTAGTATAACAAAATAAAAGTTTATTCTTTGCTCATATCAAAGTCCAATATGGCTTCATTGGTGGGAGGAGTTCTGCTCCATGAAGTTACATATGGCTCAGGCTGCTTCTATTTGGTCTTCAGTGCCCTCTCTACTAAGATAATTGATGGAGAAGGACAACGATGGTTGAGAGATTTGCATTCTTATGATCTAATCATGGAAGTAGCATGTTAACATCATTGACCAGAACTAAGCCCAGAACAAAGTCACCGCTAATTTCAGAAAGAGTATTCTCATTAACTATGGCTTACAACATACTATCCTGAAATTCGTGATTGAATATAATTTTGTTTCACTCAAAATTTTGTGGGTCAAAAATTTACACGAGGCTCAGCTGTCTTTCTGTTTTTTTTTTTTTTTTTTAATTTTTTTTTTTTTTCAACATTTTTTATTTATTTTTGGGACAGAGAGAGACAGAGCATGAACGGGGGAGGGGCAGAGAGAGAGGGAGACACAGAATCAGAAACAGGCTCCAGGCTCCGAGCCATCAGCCCAGAGCCTGACGCGGGGCTCGAACTCACAGACCGCGAGATCGTGACCTGGCTGAAGTCGGACGCTTAACCGACTGCGCCACCCAGGCGCCCCTGTCTTTCTGTTTTTTTTTCTCCACAACGTATCAGCTGAGGTAAGGGATCCACATCCATGATAGCTTATCCATACAGCTGGTAAATTGATCCTGGCTATGCTCTTGGTAAATCAGCTTCACTCTTGGGCAGGGACCTCATTTCTTCCCCATTTATCTCCACTTGGTCCTCTCACGGTGCTGCTTGGAATTCTTCAGAGGATGGCAGCCGGTTTCCAAGAAAAAGTGTGTCAAGAGTCCAATGCAGAAGTTGCAAAAGGCCACAATCGATCTAGTCAAATGTTACAAAGAATCATTTCTGCCACATCCATTAGTCAAGCAACTCACTAAGGCCAGCCCTTAGTTGACAGGAGGAGAATTGTATTCTACATCTCAATGGAAGAAGCAGCAAAATCTTCGTGCCCATTTTAACCACAGGAATATAGAAAATACAGTTTGGCAGTGTACCTACGGATGAAATAAAAACATAAATATTGGTGAGCAGAAGGTAGGATGGAAAAGAATAAAGAAAAAAGGAAGTTACCTTCATCTGATTACAAATATCTCACATTGCCTACTTGACATTTGCACCTGAAAAATTTGAAAAGTGTCCTATTCGATATATATATAAATCTGAATTCCATCAGTGTGCCTTATTTCAAGGAAAGCCAATCATATGCTATATTAGAAATCCAGAAATATGAGAGCTATCCTTGACTCCTCATTTTTCTTAATTCCCCTTGTTTAGTCCAATTCCAAGAGCTGAAATTCTAACACTTTAGGTCTTACATCTTTTGTGGCTTACAACTCTTGTCATGAGTTCATTTTTACTAAAATGAAATTTTGTACCAATCGCCAAAAGTTTCTCCTGAATTATCAAAAAAAGCCTCCCAACTGGTATATCAACACTTAGACCTATCTTACCCTAATCTATTACCCAAACTGGAACTGAATTCAGAGTGATTTTTGTAATGTCTAAATCCCATCATATAAAAACAGTTTAAAATCTTACATCACTTCCATTAAGTGATATCATCTGTCTGTTATGGTCTTAATTTACACTTTCTTCTTCTGCCTGGTATATTCTTCCCATGCTTCCTATGATTTCCTCCCATTTCCTGATAAAATTTCATCCTAGGTATTACTACTTCCTTACGAAACTTTATATCTTCCCAAGAGCAACTATAAAATTTTCTCCTTGTCCCATCTTACTGAATTCCAAATGCCTGTGTAACATTACTAAGAGTCAAACACTACGCTGTATGTGATCAGAAACCACATCTTGCTGATTTCTGTATCCTTAGATTTTCTAGCATTCTGATTAGCATATAGAAATAGCTCAATAAATATCTGTAAATATATGAATGGATGAGGGACTATAATCTTCCATGTGAAGCCATGTTTATCTGACTTTAACTGAATGGCTAACTTATTGCCTTCAGGGCTATGATAAAATATTTTATTTGGAATCGAATCCTAATTAATATATGAGTTTCAAAATTATAAGTATTGCAGAATTGAGCATGTGTATGTTAAAATCTTGTGCATAGTGAGAGTCACTGAATTATTCAAGAGAAATTCATTTTGAGGTCTGGGACCAAGCAATGTGATTTTCAGACATGTTTGCTTGCTTATTGCTCAATAAAATATCAAGTGAACTTTCAAATACTGTGCTAAGACTATCTTCTATTTGCTACTCTCTAACTACAATATCTGTGACTTAAACATAGAATGAAATTTGATTGCCTACGTAGAGATCATTTTTCACCTGGCAATATGGGTTATTACTCAGGATTTCGTATATACTGAACTTGTCTTGAACTTGTAGTGGTTCATTATTTTTTTTTAAATTCCTACCTATATTCTTTGATGGTTTGTCTTCAAATTCTAGGTGAATAAATATATTTTTGTTTTTCTATTTTTTTAATGATTCCATAATTTGCAATTAAAGTATTCTACAGGTCTTTAAGTGATTTCCTTTTATCTACATTCAAGTAATGGTAGAGTTATACCTACATTAAAAGGTGAGAACATAAGTACATTATATTTCATTTTCTTCTTTATTCATCCATGGAAGAATTTAAAATTAATATTTGCAGAATGAATAAATATGTGGATAAATAAATGGATGAATAGATGATTGAAGCAAGCTCAATTTCCAAAGGGTAATTCAGAAATTTGGGACTTATCTCCAGGGTAGGACAGAGAATATTCAAGATTTGCATTTTTTTTCTTTAAAGGAAAATTCACCTTCATGGATTAATAAGTTGATTTATGCAACACTAATCCTCTTTAAGATTATATAAGTTGCTCTATTTTTAAAGCCAAAAACCATATATATATATATATATATATATATATATATATATATATGTATATATATACACACACACATATATGTATATGTTTTCCTATAGTATCTTTAGCTAGGGAGTTTGATATCCTTAGATATTCTTGCCAACATTATTTAACATGGTTTGTAACAGTCTAGTATTACAAAATCTTTGACCAAAATTTATCATTTTCTAGAATAGAGCCATATATGCTTTAAATATAAAATCTTCAGGTTGTATTTTAGTTAAAAGTGATATGTGCAAGGTAAGACTTTGCATCTCAATGTCACATATGATTAGTTTCCTTTTTCCCTTTCCTTCTAATATTAAGGGCAGCCAATTTAAAACATACCTTTTTAAGTGGCTAATTTTATGTACCATCTTATTATGAATAATTGTGAATATCAAATATTAGATTTAGTAAAAGTGGAGTTGTAAATTAACCCCACTAACTAGTCTATATTCCTTTTTTTTATTTTCATAAACAAATATGTTTATTTCCCCTGTCTTATCTTGCATTTGAGAAGAAGAAAAGCCCAGTGTTTGAGTATACTTGATTAAAGAGAAAAAATGTTTCACATAGGCATTGGCTTGTACCCACTTAACATATTCAGACAGGAAAATGTTATTCCCCTCCTACCCACTGTCACTCTAACATGTGACAATTTAATTTCAAAACTAACTGGGGCACCTGGATGGCTCAGTGGATTAAGCTTAGCTCCTGAGGTTCCAGCCCCACATCAAGCTTTTTGCTGCCAGCACAGAGCCCTCTTCAGATCCTCTGTCTCCCTCTCCCCTGTCTCTGCCCTCCCCCCACTTGTTCTCTTTCTCTCAAAAATAAATCAACATTTAAAAAACAAACAAAGAAAAAACTAACTGGCTGAAAAACTTTTTTTTTTTCTTGCCACATCTGAATCATGTTCCGTTCAAAGACATAAAGACCCATGAAAGTCATCAGAATGACTCAGACCAAACTCTGTGGTAATCATGTACTAAGGAGTTAGCCTATATTCTTTTCCTCATGTGGATATGGAGTAAGTGGAATGGGTTATAAACATTACCCAAATCCAAATATGACATTTAAGTTGTTCAAGTTTTATAAATTCGCCCAGAGATATTTAAAAAAAAAATTAAGTTTATTTATTTATTTTGAAAAAGAGAGAAAGAGAACGTGAGCAGAGGAGGGGCCGAGAGAAAATCCCAAGCAGGCTCTGCACTGTCAGCAAAGTCTGATAGGGGGCTCAAACCCATGAACTGTGAGATCATGAGATCATGACCTGAGCTGAGGTTGACGCTTAACTGACTGAGCCACCTGTTTGGATTTTTAAAATCCTTTTGACATGTATGGTTAGTCCTCTTAGACTTTTCCTGTGTTGTGTGTGTGTGTGTGTGTGTGTGTGTGTGTGTGTGTTTAATGTTTATTTATTTGGGGAGACAGAGAGACAGAGTAGGGGAGGGCCAGAGAGAGAGACACACACACGGAATCTGAAGCAGGCTCCAATCTCTGAGCCATCAGCACAGGGACCACACAGGGCTTGAACCCACGAAGTGTGGGATCATGACCTGGGCTGAAGTCAGACGCTCAGCTGACTGGGCCACCCAGGCGCCCCTGTTTTGTTTTGTTTTGTTTTGAACACTACTTAGATTCCTCAACTCCCTGTCACATTTGTTGCTGTTATTAATCTCACACTCTTAGATGTCACTCAGATTTTTTAAAAGTTATTTGCTAAATATTTATAATAATTTCATTATCTTATTTAATTTCCCTTCATATCCATTCCATGCATGATACATTAAAAATATATTTGAGAAAGAAATCTAAGGCTTGGCTCTTCAGATCTGCTGACTAACTTGTTCCACACAATTTCCTTCTCCAGATAAACTTAAAAAATTAAAAAAATATATATATATATGGTCTTATTCCTTTTAAAATAAAAAAAAAACCCTTCAATAAGTTCTCATTGCACTTAAAATAAAATATAAATACTTTATCATAGCCTTATAAAAAGTTTTTTCTAGATATTCAAGCTCAGAGCATTTGCACATTATCTGTAACTTCTTTTTTCTCTGTCTTTGCATGGCCACAAATTTCCATCATTCAGATCTAAATTGAGAAAACATTTCTGAAGAAAGTCCCTCTCAGGAACTATGTCTACAAACATGACCCCAGATTTCATATTATTGCCTGACATATAGATACTCATTAAATACTTTTGAATAATAACATTTAAGTACAAATACTTGCCTAACAAAGAGTTGAATACAGGAGCTATTTCCTCAAGTGCAGACAGTATGTGGGTACAGAATCTGCAGACCATTTTGAAACAGTAGTAAAACCAACTAAATGTTTATCTGTTTTTTATTATCACATTATGCTAGCAATCCTAAACAAATTGATGATAGAATTCTTCTCTATGTGATATTTTTTAAGAATTCTTCTCTATGTGATATTTTTTAATGATTTAATTTTATTTTTCTAATAAGAAATTTATTGTCAAATTGGCTTCCATACAACACCCAGTGCTCATCCCATCAGGTGTCCTCTTCAATGCCCATCACCTACCCTTCCCTCCCTCCCACCTCCCATCAACCCTCAGTTTATTCTTAGTTTTTTTTTTTTTTTTTTTTTTAATTTTTTTTTTTCAACATTTTTTATTTATTTTTGGGACAGAGAGAGACAGAGCATGAACGGGGGAGGGGCAGAGAGAGAGGGAGACAGAGAATGGGAAACAGGCTCCAGGGTCCGAGCCATCAGCCCAGAGCCTGACGCGGGGCTCGAACTCACGGACCGCGAGATCGTGACCTGGCTGAAGTCGGACGCTTAACCGACTGCGCCACCCAGGCGCCCCTATTCTTAGTTTTTAAGAGTCTCTTGTGTTTTGGCTCCCTCCCTCTCTAATTTTTTTTTTCCTTCCCCTCCCCTATGGTCTTCTGTTAAGTTTATCAGGATCCACATAAGAGTGAAAACATATGGTATCTGTCTTTCTCTGTATGATTTATTTCACTTAGCATAACACTCTCCAGTTCCATCCATGTTGCTACAAAAGGCCATAGTTTAAGTAATTGCTGTGGTTAATGTTGAATTTTAATAATATACATGTAATGTATCAACTTAGTAATGTTTATTATTTTTTAAAAATTGGCACTCTAGAAGGGAGCTAATTTGTAAAATTCTCATTTATATAGCCATCCCAAATATATCAAGAATCAACTACAGGATTTATTTAAAGGCTAAATGTAGGGGTGCCTGGGTGGCCCAGTTGGTTAAGTGTCTGACTTTTGATCTCAGCTCAGGTTTTGATCTCAGGCTCATGAGTTCAGGCCCCTCATCGGGCTCCACACTGGGCATGGAGAATATTTAAAAATAAATAAATTAATTAATTAATTAATAAAAGGAAGAGTAAGTGTATAATAATTTAGAATAATTCAAGTTCAAGGGCACCTGGGTGGCTCAGTTGATTAAGCTTGTGACTCTTGGTTTCAGCTCAGGTTGTGATTTCACCGTTCATGGAATCTAGCCCTGCATTAGGCTCTGTGCTGACAACGTGGGTCCTGCTTAAGATTCTCTCTCTTCCTCTCTCTCTGCCCCTCCCCCAGTTCGTGCTCTCTCACTCTCTCCAAATAAATAAATAAATCTTATTTAAAAAAAAAAAAAAAGAATAACTCAAGCTCACTTTGAGTACACCTCATGTCTCCAGCCCTTTAGGTACTTGGGAACACACAGGGATGGTGAACATAAAGCAACAGAATTTAAGGTACTTCATTTATATGTGACAATTTGGAATTTTTTAAAGTTTATTTATTTATTTATTTTTTTTATTTTGAGAGAAAGAGAAAATACAGGGGAGAGGCAGAGAGAGAGGGAGAGAGAGAGAATCCCCACACTTAACAGTGTGGAGCCTGATGCAGAGCTTGAACTCAGGAACCATGAGATCATGACCTGAGCCAAAATCAAGAGTTGGACACGTAATCAAGAGTTGCCAACCAGGTGCCCTGACAATTTAGAATTTTTGTTAATGTTTCATATTTAAAATGGTTAAAAAATGCAAAGTAATGCATATTCTTCCTTAAAAAAAAAAACACTAGTATAATTGAAAGTATCATTTACCTTTCTTTTTTGTACCATAAAGTTTGTTTTATTTTTTTTATTTTTACTTAGAATTATGAGCTCTATTATACATGTGATGTTTAAGAAGAAAAATGTACGTTGCTTGCATTTCTTTTCAGGCTATTGCTAATATTATTCAATTAATTTTATTATAATGAAAACCATTTTATCCATAGAGAAAGTGGGTATTAAGAAATGATCTACTCTGAATTTTTCTATTATTACACTTTGAGAATGGCATCTAACATGTTTGCTTCTCATACTGTCATCTGTATAATGTAGCTACTAAATATTTTGCTTTCTTTACATAATTGTTGTGGAAGTCGGTTGAATTAAGTAATTTAAAAAAAAAAAAAACTACATAAATGCCATATCATTAAAAGAGTTTAAATGAGTTTGGAGCTCTTAGCCTTTTCTACATCAATCAGCATATCGGTATTCTTAAATTGTACTCACTTACCTCCTGAGAATGGAGAAACACACAGAATCTATTGATTGTGACATGTGAATATTAAACAGCTTTATCTAGCAGATTGTATTATTTATTGAATTGAAAATCTGGATGCAGACTATTAATGCTGTTTAAGGTGAGTATCTCATCAACAAACCTTGGTCTGGTGTACCTTCTGCCTTTTCATTTACTATTGCTGTCACAGGGAGATTTTATCTAACCCTTTTTCACTTTGTAATTTGTCTCTGAGAGATATAAATAAAACCTACCCTATATAGTTGTTTGAATGACTAAATAAACTCAGGCAGGGGGCGCCTGGCTGGCTCAGCCATTAGAGCACGTGACTCCTAATCTCACGGTCATGAATTGGAGCCCCAAGTTGTCTGTGGAGCCTACTTAAAATATAAATACAGGGGCGCCTGGGTGGCGCAGTCGGTTAGGCGTCCGACTTCAGCCAGGTCATGATCTCATGGTCCGTGAGTTCGAGCCCCGCGTCAGGCTCTGGGCTGATGGCTCAGAGCCTGGAGCCTGTTTCCGATTCTGTGTCTCCTTCTCTCTCTGTCCCTCCCCCGTTCATGCTCTGCCTCTCTCTGTCCCAAAAATAAATAAACGTTGAAAAAAAAAAAAAATTAAAAAAAATAAATAAATAAATAAAATATAAATACATAATTAAGCAAACAAACAAACTAATGCATATAAAGTATCAACATAAAATGACAATTCGGAAATAGTTCATATGATTTGAATTCCCAGCAACTGCTATAAATTACAACATAATTTTAAAAAATGAAACATTTAGGTTGGTGTATTATAGGGAAATATAGATACTAAAGCCAGCATATATCAATGCAAAGGAAAACAGATTAGTCTGAATCGTTGATATGATTCTTAACCTGTAATAATTGAGTTTCAATTTGAAAGAAACTTGAAGAGAAAGCATACAGTGAACCACGATTTCATACTATTATAGTATTATCATTAAACAACTGGGAATATAAGATTGTATTTGTATGTTAAATGTCTATCAAAATGAATTATATGTACCTATACATACATTTACAGGTAAGAAAAGACTATTTAAATTTGGAATACATATTTCAACAGTTGCCTTTCAGTAATTAATAATATAGAATGCTCTCATTTTCTGAGTAGCCAAAATAAACTGAAATGAAATATAGAAGTCTGTGACCTTCGTTTTCAGAATAAGGGAGAAATCTATAATTTATTTAGAGATTATATTACATTACTGTTTTAGCTTAGTGTAGTGTTATGGGGGCATAAAACAAACACACTGGTTTCTAGAAGATCGGTTTGTAAAATTGGTTTGGGGCTTCTTGTAAATTTTGGAAGTATGTGCAGAGGATCAAAAAGCCTGTGTTCAACTCCTGGACTTAAATATATAAGCTCTGTGGAAATCAGTGTTTGATTTTGTAAAATAGAAATAATCATCTCTTCCAATATCCTAGAGAGACCATAAGCAAGGAAAATATTTTAATACATTTAGTAAGGTTAAAAGTGCAACAAAACCCTAGTTTTAATATTACCAGGCAACACCATAAGAAGGAAATTTGAACGTCTCTAAATTTATAAACTAAGCATCACCTTTTCATCCCCCCTGAATTTCTTACATTACCATATTGTAAATCCAGAGAGTAATAATACCTAACCTTCCGCAGGTTTTAAATAGCAACATTAGCCTTCACCTGTCATGTTTTTTCTGAGTAGGTGTCCTGAAGATGGATATTACTGTAACAACAGGATAAGTGATAAAACTTGGATGCATTTCATGCATTTGTTAATAACTGATTTCTTTATCTCACCTGGCTCTTGACACACTCCCTCTGAAAAAATGATGCACAGTGCTTTGCAGTATGGACAACCACGTCAAGATGCTATAGATATCACAGTAGCATCTGCGACTATGAGTCAGAGAGCAGAAATAAAAGCTTTGGTAGCAGGCTTAATAGAAGCCAGCATTTTGTATCTAACAATGATAGATGATAATGAAAGAAAAGAAGTAAAAATTGTGTTTTATATTATTATTTGGTTGTTACTCCTAGACTCTCAGGACTACGTGTGTGGGTGTGGGTCATGGAATTCTGGGTCTCTTTGCTACACTTGGCAAAGTGAATTATTTTAATATCTGAACACTTAAATCTCTACTAGATGCACAGAGACACCTAAAAGAGGGAGGGGCTATTTTTAGGGTAATGCATTTGTGATCATGTACAGATTATAAACAGAAATGAAAAACTGCACTCTTTTAAAATTTCTGTGATGTGTATGCTAGACCAGCTAAAGTATTTTATTGTATGTATTAGTAATCTGGACCTATTGAGCAATTTTGCTAAAATAATAATACATATTTGAAATTTAAAAAGTGATTAATTACATGGTAAGATAAACTTAATGGAATTAATCCAAAATATAATTTAGTAACACTATTGAGATATACTTATTCTAATGTTTAAGGACTATGCATATTTGCATTTAGAATGTCTAGCTTATCATTTTTAAAAATGTTAAGATGAGAGTTATCAAGAGCCTCCTTCATCCTTGAAGATAAATTGCTTCCTTTTTAAGGCAGGGTCAGTTATTCTGCATGCATTCAGTTTCATTCTTTGGCTGCAGAAGATGAATCTTTATTCGCATGGATCTGACATATGTTTTCTTTTCACTGCCTTTATGCCAGAAATGTACTTACTGTGAAATCAAGCTTTAGCATTCAGTGATTTCTTAGCACATTTGTTTCATAACTGGACACAGAGAAAGTGTTTGTGTGTTCATTAGTCACTAATAGAAAGAAGTCTGAGTTTAGTTCCTGTCCAGGAAGATTGTATTTAAAAGAAGATATATATTTATAATAATATCTTCCAATTGTCAAGCCTGCGTGTGTGTATATGTGTGTGTATACATATATATATATATATATATATATATATAATTTTAAACGTATTTATATGTAAACACAGAGAGACTTGACAATTATATATGTACATATATACATGTAATGTGTGAAATGAAACAATATTTGCTCCATGTGTAGTAGAAATCAGTATAACGTGCTTTATTTTGGGATGCTTACATTATTTCACCATACAAATAGCTGAGCCACATCTCCCAATGATTGCTCTTGCAAATGCCAAGCAGATTCAACAAATGTCTCAAAATGCTCTCTCTTCATCTGCTGTTCAAGGATCCACAGATACTCAACATGCAAAAGAAGTTCTCATATTATTTGTTTTTTATGGAAAGATCCTTGTACCTTCCTAGAAGGAAAAACCTAGGGATGTCGCCCTGACTGTGAAAATTCCCTGCAGCGAGAACGCATTGCAGATACATTTACTGCACAAACTGTCACGTCTTGAATCCAGGAAGAGAGAGGTCTCCGGAGGAGAATCTCCTAACAGTGCTGAACTAAAGCGGCGGTACTGCACGACATAACCTGGTGTCATGGACAGGAGCAAAGTATTATTTGGGATTCCCCATGCCTAATTTTAAAAGACAGGTCTCTTTTTCAATACTTCTTTAGTTTTTTTTTTTTTTTTTTTTTTTTTTTTTTTTTTTTTTTAGCTTATTTATTTATTTTGAGAGAAACAGAGACAGCATGGGTGGGGGAGGGGCAGAGAGAAAGGGAGAGAGAGATCATCCCAAGCCGACTCCGCACTGACAGTGCAGGGCCTGACTTGACGCTAGAACCCATGAATCGTGAGATCATGAGCTGAGCCAAAATCAAGAGTTGGATGCTTAATCGACTGAGCTTCCCAGGTGCCCCTTTTCCTATCTTTCTTATGGTAATGTCTCACCCGTTATTTTATCATCACATCATGTATTCCTCCCATCGGAGGACCCTACATGTCTACATAACTGATTTAATCTCCTTGGTAGGATAAAAGGAAGATTTGAAGTTGGCATTGGATAATTACAAGGAATATTGCAAAACAAAACAAATGACTCCTATTATGGACAACACTAACATTCAAATTCAAATGTCTTTAGTAAATAAATGTACTTCCCATAATTAATGTTCATTGTTTGAAAATACCTTTTCTATCATTCCTTCCTCCTGAACCTGCTTCTCTTTTTTTTTTTTTACTTTCCTACTGTGACATTCCTTTGAATGGGCTTGGCGGAGAGATTACAAGTGAAGGATCATGATGCCTGACAAAGATAAGGAAATTCGGAAGCTTTCAAAGCTCAGTGTTTATTACCTCAACATAAACAGTTTTTCAATCAGCGCTTAAGTACTTTACACAATGGTAACACTTATACATACTCAAAAAATTGTGTTGGAATTTTAAAATTGAAAATTATAGGTTCATATTTTTGTTAATCTCACTTTCCTTTTACCATTATAGTTTTTTTTTACAATGGTTTGCTTTCTTATTGCAGTACTCATAGAGATATATTTTGAATATTAACCATAATCAATTTTTTTCATTTTTACAAAAAAATATATTCCTTTCTATTTTTTGGAACACGTAACTATTCAGTTTATCTTAGGTTTTTCACACATTTAAACATACAACATGGGAAGCCATAGACTTGGTCTGATATTCTATTAACAAAAAACTCTGAAATATTGCAACATGGCTAGAAATTTCCTTTTCTGAATATTGGCATCAGGTTATAGGCATCAGCTGTAAACCCTAGCCCCATGCCCCTACTGCTCTGTGGCGCTGTGAAAGACAGGAAAACTATATGGTCTGTATTCCTCCAAACTTGCAGAATCTACACGTGCCAGACAAAACTATATGCCATTTTTGAAGGTATAATTATAGTTACCAGTGGTCCCAAAGCAGTGATATCAACCTAAGTTGCTATTATTCATAGTTGTAGGAGTCTGAAAGCCTATCTTGTACTTTAGAAGTCCAATAAGGTCTACATTCCCCTCTCTAAGAAAGTTTCATTTCTATACCCTCCTAATGATTATTTCTGTAAAAAATAATCTATTTATTTTGTTATAAATTTTAAATAAAAATTTAAGTGCCATAAATTAAGCTAGACTTTATATGATATGTACTAGATGGAGACAACTACATTTATGATGAGGTGGGAACAGGTAATTGTTTCTCCTTCCAGGCTCAAATTTTATTTAAATTCCAACTACTGTAAAATTATAAGGATAGAGTCAGGAGAGGTAATTTCTAAGTTTCATTCCATCTATAAGCCTCTTTAAGTCAATAAAAACACGCCTGAAAATTAGTTTTTGTAAAGAAGTAGAAAAGAGAGCATAAAGGCACCCCACAACATGGTAGGTAGAGATGGGGCAAATAATTTACCTTAAGAAATATCAAAACCAATTCTGAGTTATGTCTTAATCAGACTTCACACCTCATCAGTGTTCTTTTCTGGCTCTCTAAAGGTGAGAAAAGGACAGTCTTGTTCTCAATGAGATAATGTCTTTTATTTTTCTGTCTCCAGCAGCCAATCTGATGAAATTGATTTTTATTTGGCAAAAAGCAAAGAAAAGTTAATTTTATAATAAATCATTCATACCAAATGACGTGTCTGAATTTTTTTTATTAGAAACCGATGTAATATATTAAGAATAAGGTTTTATATAATTGAATCTGTGTTCCCAAAGAGAATATCAGTTACTTTAATTTTTTAAACCTAGATACATTTTTTTTCCCCTCTGTGACTACAAGGGAACTAGCTATAAAATGGGAATGAAACTGCATGCTTTGGAAACTTGGATTTAACAAGGAGTGCTAAAATTCAACCTTGCATTAGCCGTTATAATTTTTTGACACTGTCTTAATGTGTGAGGGAAGAATTGAACTCTAGAGCTAGAAAGGGCATCATTAAAAGACAAGATTGCCTTTCTGTATGACAGGTATTAATATTAGATCATTTGCTTGGCTAGGAGCAGAGCTTATGAGGTGTATGGGAACTACACAAATTTGGGTGAGATTGAAAACCTTTCTTGTTATATTTCTTCCTCCTTCCTCTATACTTTACCGATGAGTTAAAAGAAATATGACTGAGTATTAATTGGTTTTGCTGCTGTATTCCACATTTGTTATAGAAAAAAGGTATTCCATTGAAATGCTTGATTCAAATAAGCACATTCTGCCTTATCCCAGAGGCTTTGAAGACAAAATATTTTGTTTCATGTTTTCAGAAAATCCAACTTTCATAGAACTTGAGAAATTTCCTTTTTTACACCGTCTCCCTTCCACACATGTATACGCTAGCTAGACATAACTCAAGCAGCCAGTTATTTTCCCTCAAGATAAAAGAAGACAGTTTCTGATTTTGTGTATTATTTTTGCCATCAAAACATAAATTTAATTAAATCAGGAATTGAAATGAGGTAGCTCAGAAAAAATATTCATATTTTCTTTTCCAAGTAAAGAAAAAGAGGAAGAAAACAAGAAAATAGGAGAGAGGGGAGGGCAGTGATTTTAAACAGATGTTTATTCACCAGTTTGTCCCTGCTGTATAGACAGAAGAGGATCGCACTTAACACCTGTGAAGCTAGAACCCATCTGTCTGGGGTCAAAATCTGACTCAACTACTTCTTAAATATGTGGCCTAGTAAAAGTTACTCATCCTCTCTGGCTTCTCTTTCCTTCTCTGTTAGAATAATGATAGTTTCTCCCTGTTAGACTTACTTTAAAATGAGCTAATATTTCTATAGCACACAACCCTAAATACCTTTTTAAATATAAATAATTTTTCTGTTGTGTCACAAACAGGTTGATTCATGTTTTTCACAACTCTATAACTTCTGAAGGCATTTGAGCTTGTAATTTCTGATTAGGTGCTGACTGGAAGTGCGAAGCTTGGTATCCAATAAAGAGACCTTCTGGATACTGCTGGTACCTATTGGGAAATAATTCTCCATGGGTCTCTGCCATTTCTATACATCTGCTCACAGAGAGCAATTGCCTTTTGTATTGGTCTGTTCCTTTAAGGATATTTGAGTAGTGAGTAGCCTTTGAACAGAGGAAGAAAGGATAAACTTGCTTCTCACCTATTGTAAAAGATATAGGTTCCAAAGGGACACCTGAGTGGCCCAGTCCATTAAGCCTCTGAGTTGGGTTTGAGCCTTGTGTCAGGATCTGTGCTGACAGCTCAAAGCCTGGAGTCTGCTTCGGATTCTGTGTCTCCCTCTCTCTCTCTGACCCTCCCCCACGACCACCTCCTCTCTCTCAAAAATAAATAAATATTAAAAAAATTAAAAACAAAACAAAACAAAAAAAGATTTAGGTTCCTAGGCTCAAGATTCCTATTCTAGGAACACTGTGTGTAACAATCTGGGCCCCTTTACATTGCCTAGTGGAACTAGGGCACAGTGAGAACTGATAGCAATATGCAGATGTTCATGGTACTCGTGTCTAGAATAATAAAGTTCTTTATCTCTGACCCTGGAGTCTGCTTCCTATGTCCATGAAACTGTGGCAGGCTATCTTGTTAGCCTGAAGTAGAGTAAATGGTCAGACCCTTCATAGTTCTTGAGAGAGCCTTCCAGAAATCATGATGTAATACTGTTACACGCGTATTGGACTACTTCTCCATTTTGTACAAACAACTGACTAAAACATTGGATCCAAATATAAATGTACTTTTAAAAGTTATCCCTAATTGAGCAAAAGACTATACTTAATTGAGATAATTTGATTAATGCAGACTGTTTACAAACAGTGGATAAGGGTACCAGTATAAACTTGATGTCCTCACCTGCAGTTTCTGTGTGTTGTGGTGCATGTGGAGGCCATACTGACTCGTGGGGCATAGCTCACAGATGTACCATGGCTCACAGATGCCATGAATAGATCTCATTCGTCTAAACATATTGATATTTTTAGGCTTTGGACACTTGGTGGAGCCAGGGGCCATCCAAACCCTTAGTCGGGACTTCTGGCAGGAGAAATCTCCTCGCTTTACCCCAGTGTGGCATACTTAAAATGTTTAAATGTTCATTTGCTACATGCATGTGATTTTTTTAAAAAATATTGAGAAGCACAACTCTGTAGAAAAATGTAGAGCCAAGCAGAATCTTCAGGTCATATAAATATGGGCTGAAACTAAATCTAATGTCATTGAATAAAAAACCTGAACACCGGGGCACCTGGGTGGCTCAGTTGGTTAAGCTTCCGACTTGGGCTCAGATCATGATCTCATGGTTTGTGAGTTCAAGCCCGGCATCGGGCTCTGTGCTGACAGAGAGGAGCCTGGAGTCTGCTTCCGATTCAGTGTCTCCTTCTCTCTCTGCCCCTCCCTACTTGTGCCCTCTCTGTCTCTCAAAAATAAATCAATGTAAGTAAAAAAAAATGTTTTTTAATTAAAAACCTGAATACCAAATTTGCTGATTTTTTAGATGTTGAATTGTGAAAATCAACACATTGAAAATGTCTTGAGAAAGCCATTACGTTTATTTGATTTCATATGCTCTGTTTACCTAGCTTTGTTACCATTTGGACATTAGATCTTTACCATCTGAAGATATCCCACAGTGCTAATTACTTAGTAACTTCATGTTTCTTTTGTAAATATGTGCCACACATGGCTATTCTATCTAAGGGGCAAGCAGTTCTCTTATTAAAACATAGAATATAGCTAATTTTCAGCTCCTGTAGATAAGTATTCACATAGAATAGAAGAAGAATAATTTATTTTAACTTCCTATTGCATCGTCTTAGTATAATAGGGATTGCTTCGATTTGCTGCACTTCATTCTATGTTAAGTACTGTGGGAAGTACTTTAAACAGATTTTACCACATTTTTGCTAACCTTGTAAGTTAAATATTATTATCACCATCTATTATGTGACAAAAATGAGGCTTAAAAAATTAAGCAATGTGTTTAAGACACAAGGCTTAGAGACGGCATATGTTTGAGGCAGGACAGTGATTTAAAACCATCTCTGATGTCGAATCTAGAAGCAACAGCAGATAAGAAGCACTGACCCCAGTTATCTATCTTAGAGTAATGCAGAAAAATATCAGAGAATGTGCAAATGTTTGATTTTCTCTGTGTACTCAATATTATGAAGCACACATATAGTATTGAATTTTCTCTGCTCCTGGCCGAGTATTCACTTCCCACCCAGAATGGTAGAGGGGGATTTTAACATTTAATTGTCATATAGTAAGAGTGCAAAAAATAGTGGTTGTGTGCCTTTTTTGAGTGACCTGTAACCGAGGGTTTAGCTCCTATCTCCTCGTTTCCTACAAATGATTCACTTTATTTTACATCTTGGAAAGAAAGCCTTGGAATTTTCTGCCAAAAAAAAAGGGCAAACTTTAAAGTTACTCATAAATGGGGAAGCCATTTTGATGCCGGTTACCAGTGATTGGCCACAGACAAATAGAGCGGATGCTAAAAATGCAGAAGGGAAAATAACAAGCTGCTGGAGAGGGTGTGGGGCACCGGGTGCTCTGCTAACCTCTTCCCATGCGTTACGTGTTGGAGGGATTAGGCTCCTGTTTCTCGTCTTGGAAATGGTGAGAATAATGACACCTAGTTCATGTGGTTGTTCAGTGGATTGTGTACGATCATACATGGAAGGCATTTGGAGTAGTGCCAGATTCCAAACTTTGCATCTAGCCAGTTAGTGACAGGTATTATTTTCATTATTAAACGTCCATGCAATTCCTATTAACAAAGATAGTATTATTGTCTTCATTTTGCAAAGAAGAAATTTCAGACTTAAAAGCAGTAGGTAACTTGCCTAAAGTTGAACAGCTGGTACGTGATGGAGCTGAGATTCAAGGAAAGGCAGCTCACAGAGACTACAGCATGTGATCGTCCTAGAAAGCTTGCAAATGCCTTGGAGTGTGAGGCCGTGATGCTTTCCAAAAATGTGTTGCTTGGTAATTACTCTGGCGCCCAAAAGTCTATTCTACAAACTTTAGCCTACCTTCAAGTCATTGTTATTTTATTGTTATATAAGCAACATATGTTAAATCAGTTTTGATATTTTTCCCTTGATGCTTTTGGAAAATGCAAGAAGTCATTTACGAGAAGTGGTCACGTTTCTCCGGATTTGCCAGTGCCATGGTATCATCATTGTATCTTTTTGTAACAACTGGAGGAACTATATAATGAAATATTCACTTGAAATTCCATGTGAATATAATTCAGTGATTTTGAAACACCACATTTCCCTAGTGTAAATCTGCTCGAATCAAAATTTTGCCACAGGAAATTATGATTAATCAGTAATGATTTCCTTTAAAATCAATTGTAATGGCTATTTATTTAGGTTCTGGATTACAAACGCTGATCTATGAGGATGTATTACATATATCTAAGTTATAGAAGTTAATAGGCCAAAATGCACATTCTACTAACCTCTAAAGTCTTCAAAATTAATGGCTTGAGGACACACTGTTATGTGTGCCTAAAGGCTCACCATTTAAATAAATTCTGTCCTTACATTTTTCGTAATCATTGAGCTTTCAATTTGTGAACCAACTATCTCTCATACATACCTCCCAAAATCAAGATGCAAATAGAATTGCATCATCTCTGTGTACAAAGCTGCCTTTCTTATATCACAATCAGGAAAAAACCAAAACAAAAGTATCGTAAGTGAAGGAATGTGTCTTTGCTATCATGATTACAAATATACTTAAAATTCCATTGTGTCAGTATTATTTAGTCAGTATATGTAAAATAAATAAGTTCGTGTCATATAAAACACCTACTAACTAATCAGTTGATCAAGATTTCCCTTCAGTATGTTTTATATACATATATATGGATAAAATGAGGATTTTATAGATAATTGAAAATTAGAAATAATTCCAAATTAACTGAGATTTCATATTGTAATGCCTTAGAGGATTTTAGCGTCTCTAATTATTTTTCGTGTTAGCTATGGTCTTTACTAGGCTTAGGAACCAAGGCACTGATTACTTGTGGATAAGTTTTCCATTTGTGCCTGTCTAAATGGAAAATTGTTTTCCAGATTTACTTACATACTTTACTAATGATTTTATGCTTCAGTTATATCTCATCAATTTTGAATTTCTGAATACATTAGAAGTTTTATTAGGAATTTTACAAAAGGGAGAGCAGGGAAAGGCAAACTAGCAAAATCAACTCAAACATATATCATACATCAGTGTCTCATTTCATTAATTTAATAAAAAGCTGCTGGCACTTAGTAGGCTATATGATGCCTCATAGGTGCTTTATAAATAATTGTGAAAAAGGCTGGTCATTGCTTCAAGTACAGATACTGACAATTATTCTTTTGAATTAGCCAGAATTTTATTCTTCTCAAAACGAGAAGTGTAGTGTAGTGTTAGTGTAGTGTTGAAAGCTACTGCTAACAATATTCACCACAATGCTTCTATTATTTACCGCGTACTTACTATGTGTTCGTGCACCAGCCTAACCTTCAGCATCATCTGATTAAACTAAATTCTCACATTATGTACTATAATAATCCTGGTTCAAGATATGAAGGAATGAAGACAAGTGGAAGTTAGTGTTTTCAAAGTCAAATAATTAATGAAAATGATACTGGCATTAAAACCCAATGATTTCTACGCCACTACCACAATCACTACTGAGAATTCCATTCTCATTCCTCAGGATACACTGCTCCTATTCAGTAACACAAAGAGGAATTTCATTAAGTGAATTTTGCCTGAATTTCTAACAGATAGCTGTAATGCAGAGTAAAGAACATTGAGTGACTTTTGCTTCCTGCCAACCATGAAACGTTTGGCATTTCATAAGAATTTGGAAATCTGGGAGCTTCAGTTGACTCTTCAGTAAAACGGAGATATTATCACCCTACAAATGTAAGAGGTTTAACAATAAGGAGTTGTGGGGATCCTGGGTGGCTCAGTCGGTTCAGCATCTGACTTTAGATTTCAGACCAGGTCATGATGTCGGGGTTGGGAGATCAAGCCCCATGTTGGGCTCTGTGCTGAGTGTGGAGCCTGCTTAAGATTCTGTCTCTCCCTGTCCCTTTGCTCCTCCCTGCACATGCACGCGCACGCACGCTCTCTCTCTCTCTCTCTCAAAAATAATTAATTAATTAATTAATTAAAATAAAATAACACAATAAGGATTTGTAAACTTTAATATCTAAAAGAAATGTTTAAGTGTTTTTGTATGATCAAGCAAGAATACTTTCCTCACATATTTCCTCATTTATTACCTCAATTATTTTTTTCAATATTGTTTTAGTTATCTTTAGATCCTTGCTAGTAAAACTTTGTAGCAAAACACACTGACTCTTACAAGGTAGACTCTATCTGCAAAAATTTATGATCACCACCCTCCCGTGGTTCTCGAACATTGCCTGACAAAACAACTAAGTTTCTTACTTCAGTGTGCTTCCCTAATTTTTATGATCTTTTAAAAGCACTTGCCCTTATGAAAAGTTTAACCCCTCACACATAGCTGACAATTTGGCCTCCTGTCTTGGAGAGAAAATTGAAGCCATCTAATGAAATTATCTTCCAGGATTAAAGGTACAAACCTATCTATATCTCTATCCATTTATGCTTCCTTCCTTCTTGATAAACCAGGGAAACTCTGTATCCTACTACCTAAATCTCATGCCCCCAAACCTTCCCACATTCTCTGAAATGTTGAAAAATAATAACTCTCTTGGATATTTAGCCTCAATTGGTTCATTTGTATTGGCTCTGAAACACGTGGCTGACTATTACATGTGGAGCTTCAAAGTGAACTGTGTGTCTGAAAGGCATCACCTGGTGTAGCCATCTTTCCCCATCAACAAGGGATTTGTTTTGCTCAATGGGATGCTAGTAAGCATGAGACAAGAAGAGGTTTAATAAGTAGTCGCACATCAGACCTTCTCCTTTTGCAAAACTCCCTCTAAGCTGTAAGAAAACCAAAGCTAAACCTTAAGAGAAGATAGAAATCATGAAGAGGAATATTGAGGCACCAGGTAGATGAGGTAAACTCTTCTTGGACCTTCCAGCTAGGCCCAGTGACCAGCTGAGTATAGCTGTGAATGACCCCAGTGTTGTCACTTGGCACTTGTAAGTCACTCAGCAGAGTCCTACCTAAATTAAAGACACATAGACATATGAACAATGATTTGCTGTCTTAAGCCCCTTCATTTGGAGGTGGCTGGTTACATTGCAATAAATAAGTAAAGCAAGTATGCTAAATTTGTTTTGTCTTAAAAGGATAATGTAAAAATACAACAGAAAAACAAATATTGACACATAAATCCTGATTTCATCTCACATATTCTTTTAATTACCATGCATGGACCCCATTATAAGGAGAAGTTTTCAAGCGCAGTTTTCATCCCTCACTATCTGACTTCACAATCCCAGATTCAGTCTTCAATCCACAGATACGTCTACTGCTCCAACCCTCCATTAATAGTGCTACTGCAAGAAATCAGTGACTCTCCTTTCCTAGGCCCTGTCTTTCTATTCTCATTTTAAATGCTCTTTTAAAAGCATTCAACTCTTTTGCAAAATCCATCTTCGAAACACTTCCTTCACTTGGGCTTCTTTTGTTTCTTGATTTTTCCTCTTCTCTGTCTGGGGGGTTTGGGAGTGCCTTCTGAAAAGTCGTTTTCCCATATTCTGTAATTATATGTAACAGTTTCCACAAGGATCCACCTTGGGTCCTCCCATCTATTCCTTCTGGTCTCACTGCCTAGGATCTATATCTTTGCCTGGCCTTTAGTTTACCACCTATACGGAAATGACTTACAAGTATATTCCAATGTTGCCCATTTAAAAGAAAATGACCACCGGGGCGCCTGGGTGGCTCAGCCGATTAAGCGGCCGACTTCGGCTCAGGTCATGATCTCGAGGTCCGTGAGTTCCAGCCCCGAGTCGGGCTCTGTGCTGACAGCTCAGAGCCTGGAGCCTGTTTCAGATTCTGTGTCTCTCTCTCCCTGACCCTCCCCCGTTCATGCTTTGTCTCTCTCTGTCTCGAAAATAAATAAACGTTAAAAAAAAAAAAAAAAAAGAAAGAAAAAAAAAAGAAAATGACCACCATTCACTCAATAATGGAAAATGAAATTCATTCTTCACTTATCTCAAACCTCACGTCAAGTAAGTCCAAAATTCCTTTTGATTGTCCTTTTTTAAAAATATTTTTAATGTTTATTTATGTTTGAGGGAGATAAAGAGAGACAGAGTGAAGCAGGGGAGGGGCTGAGAGAAAGGGAGTACAGAATCTAAAGCAGGTTCCAGACTCTGAGCTGTCAGCACAGAGCCTGATTCAGGGCTCGAACCATGACTCATGAACCATGAGATCATGACCTGAGCAGAAGTCGGATGCTTAACCGATTGAGCCACCCAGGCACCCCCTGATTTTACTTCTCAAATATCTTATAACTGTAAACATTATCTGTAACCATGACCCAAAGTGATTATATATGTATTATATATAATATATACAGAAATATTACTTTTAATGAATATTTGGTATGATATTGTTGCTCACTGGTGCCGTTTTTGCTTGATAAATTGAAAGTAAGGTAAGTGGTAGTCATTCAAAATTCAAAAACAAGTAGAAATAAGTGATAAAGTGTATACTTCAGATGTTGTATAAGATGTTTGATCCTTCAGAGAAGATAATGATGAGGCCTTATTCTTAACAAATGTTTTAGAGTCTGGCATATATTTTAGTATGTGAAATGATAGATTGCCTATTTTGATCTCAGTATCTTAGAAGTTGGATGGCTATCACTTCATAAACTTGTCCTTCAAGTCCATCACATGATAAACTTGATAATAACATTGAGGCCCAATTTTCTAATGTGGTAGAAACAATTTCCTCAAAATTGAGAATTCAGAAAAAGGAAAAAGTGGTTCTTCCCTTTTTGTATTAACCTCCATTATTGACACTCTATCTACATACAAAATGAAAAATCAGACTTCCTTAATAATTGACACTTTTTATGTATAGCTACAATCTAAGTTTACATAATCACAACCCCTATCCACCTCCTTGTCTGACTTGTTTTCTCACAACTACGTGTATTTCTAGCTTTGGAATAACTTTTAAACTATCTGATCATAAAGCAATTCATTGTTGACAGATAGTTATTTGACCTTCTATTTTTGCAAGTAGTCAGAGATACCAATTGCAAAATATGGTTTTAAAATTGCCCTTTCCTAAGCTTGGCAGCTATGTGAATTCTCATTAAATTTGTTTGTAATATTTATGACAGAATGCATGCATGAGAAATCTTTTGTTAATGCCATGTATATAGTGAGGCCTAAAAGAAAACCTGTTCCTTTGGATATAAATATAGCCAAGAATACTAAAAAGAAAAGAGAGAGAGAGAGAGAAATGAAAAGAAAAAGAAAAGCACTATGACAGTAACTCTATTCTGTAGAACTCGACTTGAAATTACATAAAAACTGACATGCTTATTTTTGACATACTCATCAGACCATGATTAATACGTAAATATTTCACTTTTCATCATGTGAGGAAAGGATGGGATTACTGTTTAGCCCCAATTCCTGTTTTGTATGTTAGTTGCAAAACAGAAATAAGGATGGAAAAACTCAGAGATCTTATTAATATATTCCCTTCAAGATGGACCGTAAGTAATTCATGTTGAAGAGAAAGCACTGGAGAAATAGAGCAACTACGAGTTAATCGCAAAAAATTATTTTTTTGTGTGTAAATAAATCCTCAACAGAGAATAAATTCTCAAAGTGTTTTTTAGAGAAAGACTCCTAATCTTGTTTACAGGTTTTACTGGACTCCTAACTCTGGAAATAATCTCATTTTTATGATTTTTCTTTCATAGTCCCAGAGAGCAAGCTTCTAAAAACTTCTGAAAATGTGTATTTAGTAGTAGTAGCCACATTTTTAAAGACTTTGGAGGACTGTCTTTGCCTCTCTACTGTTTGCTATTAAAAAGTGGGTTTTATGTTTTGTTGTTGTTCTCAAAATAAATATCCCGATGCATAAACTTCGTGCATATATACATATATACTTTTGTAACAAGGTGTATATGATATTTCCCCACTTGACAATTTGTCAATATCTGTTATGGAATAGCAGCATAATAAATTTTTGTTGAATTGATTAAAGGAAAAGATACAGCAAAAAATTGCAAAGGTATGTAAAGTTTCCATGAAGTGGAGAAGCTTGACAATGTATGGCATAGATTTTAAATGGAAAATTATATCCATAGATACATGTACATACTCACACTTACTGCAAAATACAAGTCTCCCCACAGAGACCAACAGCATATTTATTAGATATTTTAACAGGTTGGAATTCAGTTGTTGGATTCACTGATAGTATAAATGTCTCCAGTCTCAGAAATCTGATTAGTCAGCCCACAAATGTTGGATCTTTCTTTTTGGAATATTATCCTCACAGATATACAAATAATGATATTTTATTAATTTTTAGTGTATATTACAATGCTACAGATATTCAAAGCCAAATTCTCTAGAGAGTAAATGATTTCTCTATAGGTAAATTATAATAAGAGGAAATCAAATTATAATAGTAAGTTTATAAACATGGACTTAAGACATGGGGGTTTTATTTTGCCCCAAAACTCACTTTGGCCTGAAACGAAGGATAACTTTTTAAAACATTTTGACCGATTTTCATCTGATCTACTCTGATGATTGGTTTTCATAGTTTATTTTCAGGAGACAGAATCATTTCTAAATTCATGGTGGAGTGGGAGAACTTAATGGAGTCTAACATGCCTATCTCCTCATTCTCTACACCTGACATATAACTGGTATATAGTACATTTTGTATTAAGTGATTGAACAGACAATGATTTTCTCATCTATATATCTATTCCTCTGAAAAAGTCATGGATCTTTAATTTTTCTGATTACTAAAATGTTCCTGTCCAAATCTTTCTGCCTTAGCTTCAAATTTGATCCATATGATTAATTACCAGCTTGATCTTCATTTTTTTAATAAAAAGCATAGGTGCATATGTAAATTTAAGTTTATCGCTCATTCTAATGCAATGGAAGCATTAACTTCCTGACAATCAAACACCCAAAGAACCAGATTGGTAATTTTGTACAATCTGACATTATAATTAATTAAATGCAGGTTGTTTCGCAAATACATAAGCACAAATAGAAGTCAGAGGCAATACAATCAAAACTGCCTGTAATTAAATGTAGATTTCCTTCCATTCAAAATTCAAAACTATAAAAACCTTATACACTGTTCTTACATGACCTAATTTTTATTAAGGTTTTATTGTGGAATCATCATGAAAACTCTGTGGGGTAAGTCTTATTTTTATTACAGTTTTTCAGATATAGAAAATGATCGTGTGACTTGATTTCCATTATAGCAGACGGAACTCATTAGAAGAAATTTCCAAAAGGCCAAGACCTCTCATAGTTATTAACTTTACGTGGGTGGGGACATAGTCAGCAAATTGCAGATTGGACTCCCTTTCTTTCTCAGTTCCTTCCTCACTATATACAAATGCAAACACAGACGTATGCGCATATTACAGTCCAAACGTAAGTGCCGGTGCCTAAATGCTACCCGGTCTCTCTTTCAGCCTCCTGAAATTTTGTCTTATTAAAAAACAACCCTAATACCACAAACACCTGGTAAGGGCAGATTCTATTTGACCATAATAGACAATGATCTGCTGCTCCTAACAGAAAGCTACAGTACAGACTACAAATTTGGTAATGGCTCAACTCATTTTTAGTGTTCTACACCCTATACAGGCAAATAGAGCATTTGTGTGCTTATGTATTAATGAATAGCGACTTAACAGACAGTATACCTGAAGACAAGTTGAATTATCTATGCAGTTTGTTTTCTTTAGTTGTCCCTCTCCGACTTAATAAGTGAATATGAAATCATTATGCAGAAAGTAGAATCAATTATAAAATCTTTGATCACTAACACAGTAAAATGGGTACCCTGCTGTAAAAATAAATCTTGAAACAGTACATATGTTTGCCATAAAGCTGCATAACAGGCAGATTGCAGAGAGTGTTGAAAGTCTTATTCTAGAACATCAATTCTTAGATACGTCATGAAGATCCTTTAGAAATACACTTCGGTAATCGTTTCTCTCATTCTAGAGTAAACGGCTTTCCTTACCATTTCAGAGAACTCATCTTTTGTCCATTGTTACACCGAAAAAAGAAAGAAAAGTTTTAATACATCAAAACTATTCATTTCGCTAGCCAGTTTTTCAGTTAATTTAATGTCCTAAGAACTCACGTGGGGTTTTTGGCAGTGGTTGTGGCATTAAACTGCATTTTAAGTGCCTATATAAGACGCAACAACATCATTACCTTGAATTAAAGTGCAAGAAGAACACTCTACTGGGAGCATTCTAGTATCCTACATGAAGAAAATAATTCATGAGTACTCTTCATAAAATTAGCTTTATTTCTCCATTCTAGAATAAATGATAGAACACTCTAAAGAATATGTCCTAAATCAGTAGCAAGCTGCCCCTCCTAAATCTCAATAACTGTCTAGGGTAATCTTCGACAGCTGGGTGCTATTAGGATTTGTTCTAATGGTGACAATGTGGAATACGCTAACACAGGGCTTATTGCCACTTATCCAGCAGGGGCATGAAATGAGGTGACATGGTAATGAGTTGATACAAATGACTTTTGTAACTTTCACACTGCTACCAGGCTGAGGCAGGCAATCAGAGAGAAACTATTGTCTGCCTTTCGTGATGGTTTTAATGTGTTCCATTTGATTTAATACTGCTGGTAGGCAAAACGTGAAAGGAAAGTAGGTCAGTGCCTTTGCTTTGCTCAGATAACAGGGCAGTACTTACCTGGTTTATCCCAAGAGCTATATTTACTTTTGCTGATGACAAAGAGATACATTCTGAGCTGGGACTTACGCCATTCATTGTAAATACAGTTATCATGTAGTGCCAAGAATAATTATTAAGTGATAATAAAAAACCTCATTTCGCAATAATAAAAAAAAAATCTATGTAAAGTTGAATTTAGCTACTTCCATACTCACTGAGAATAAAGGACTGTCATATCGGTAATCAGCTTTGCAACTTAGGACTTTCTTAAGTTAGGAGTCTGATACCGTTTGGAGCATGTGTAACTATAAGCCTTTTGAGAAGTGCCCCATTATCACAGCGAAACTCCTAAATCAGAAAGCTTGCTAAGTTGGAACGTAGCATTTGTTAAATTTTTAACTACCTAAAATCAAAAGGATGTTTTTTGAGCAGTCTTCTATATTCTTTTAATTGTCCTATTAATAAACACTTAACTTAGAATAATTAAGCTGGCAACTTTATAAAATGCTGACCTCATTAGTAAAATATGTCACATTTGGTGGCCTACTTCTGCTCGCAGAACTTTCATTGACTTTTATTATAATTGTTATTTTATATTCAAGTAAGCAAAGAATTAAAAATCAATATATTGGTTTGGAAGTTTCTATATAGGCAAATAATATATTGGGAGAAGGGAACACTTTCATTTTGCAATGATTTCACATGTGTGGTTTTTGGTCAATTATTAGAGCAACTTGAAAAATTTTAGGAGAACAGCTAAAAGATAACTTTCATAATATTGGTAATCTTGAATGCATTCAATCTTAATGAATAAAACATGTACCATGTAAAGGATTTGTTTGACGTTTCTCCCCTTCCTTCCTAGCCCAAGAAAGGCGGGTCTGTGTGAGATTAATTAGAAGACACCGAATCTTATTTGCTCATTGTGGAGGGAAAAAGCTGTTCCTGCCGTTTACAGCAGACATTACAGGGATGCTCCCAGCTAGCCTCAGAATCCGTGCCCTTGCAGGAGGCAGAGGGTCAAAGGGAGCACAACCTGGGACAAATTGGGGGCAGAGCTGCTGCTGTTGCCCAGCATTTTCTCTGTCTCATTGTTCACCTGGGGAGAAATTATCTTTAAAAAAAAAAAAAAAAAAGAGCTTTAGCTATTTACCGTCCATTGGCAGCCTCTCAGTCAGGCACAGCCAGGCTTTAAGCATTCATCTTGATGAGACAGACTTTTGTTTGATATAACAGCCTGGCTGGAGACAGGAGAGATAGAATAAAGGTAGGAGAGTTCAATCCCCTTCACTTTTGTGTGAAGGACAATGGAAGCACCTTTCTTCTTAGGATGAAAAAAGATAATTTCCTCTATAGTAAAATTTAGGAAGAGAATTTAGGGAGAATTCATTTCCAATGCAAGGAGTTTCTGCAGAACATGTAAGTGAAAAGCAATATATAAAATACTGAAGACGTTGGACTGACTTTTATGCAAACAAAAAGATCTGAAGTTAAGCGCCACAAGTGAAAAGAAAACCTTATTCTAATTTTTTTTTTTAAATCTCCGAAGAATTTCAAACTAACTTCATGCCTTTTGGGGAGCATTATGTGCAAATTGTTGCAGGGATTTTTCTCCCAAATTTGAGGGCATGGTAGAGATTGTTTGATTTTGAATACAGGTTCTGTGGTATACTAAATTTTCACTTTGGAAGTGGACATAGCTTTGAGTGCCATCCCAGACAGCATGACATCCTCCCGGGGAAAATGCCAGATGCATCCTGTTAGTGGGTGCTGAATTCTGCTTAATCATTCAGAACCAACAACTGCAAAAATAAAATAGGATAAAAAGAAAAAAATAGCACAGAACAGAAGATAAATAGGGATAAAAATACAATATGTAATATAATATAATATAATATAATATAATATTATATTATATATGATGGTATAAAAATAAAAAGTCAAAGAGCATCAGAAGTACCAAAATTAATTTTATTTCCTGAACTTTTGCTTCAGCTGTGTGTGTGTGTGTACGTGCACATGTGTGTGCCCTTGCACCACACGTGCAAGTGTAATGTCTGTCATCGTTACAGTGAAATTTTTTTCCTGTGACTTTTGGTCACAAAAAGGTTTGAAAACCTTTGTTCCAGAGTCGCAGAAAGTGGAGTATAACAAGTTGTTGATAACCAGGATCCTGGTGTATTGTATTGTAATGCCAAGGATGGAGAAAACTAATCCTGGTTAAAATTTGAGTCCCAAACCGAAGGTCAGAGGTGTTCTAAATAGCCAGGCTTGACTAGCAAATTCAGCTGTTGTTTCAACAGAAAGTCCCCTCAGTGTGCTACAGGAAGTAGGTATGGATATTCACTCATTTTATATCAATAATTATTTCTCTATGTAACACACTGGAAACTAGCTGGGATGAAATTTAGGTTTTCTTTTCTTTTTTTCCTAACAACAACGTATATTAAAGGAACACTACTCCAGGCTCCAGGATTAAGTTGTAGACAGTAAAAGAGTAAATATTATGTATTAATCATTTTTCAGTCCCTTAAGAATGGGAAATATGTAATAGGGTATTTATTTTAAGAGAAGGAGAGAGAGAGAAGGAAGAGGGAGGGAGAGGGAGAGAACGCCAGGGTGTGTGTTGGGGGTGGGGGCAGAGAGAGAGGGAGAGAGAGAGAATCCCAAGAAGGCTCTGCCTGCTAGCACAAAGTCCAACCCAGGGCTGGGAACTCACTAACTATGAGATCATAACCTGAGTTGAAATCAAGACTCAGGCTCCTAACCAACTGAGCTATCCAGGTGCCCCTAGAACACTAGAATTTTAAAGATATATATTAAGATGGTTCCATACCTTTGAAGAGGTCCTGATGTATATATAAATAGAAAACAACTAGTAATATAGAAACTATAATACAATGTGTTAAGTGTAAATATATCACATTTAAAAACAAGTAGGAGGAAAAAATCAGAAACCATTATGAAGTACCATTTGAAATAAATATGATAAAATTATTAGAATTTGAATAAAATAAAAATTGTAAGGACTAGAAATGGTAAAGGCACTGAAATATGATATATTGTGGGATCTTAAGTAAGTTGTCTAGTTCAACTAGTAATTGCATTGCGAATATATGAACACTATTTTACTTTATATAACATAATATGCCATAATGTTTTATATCATTGATTATTTTATATTACATGCTATCAAACATTTTATTTAAACATCAATAAAACCTTTCCAAAATGATGCTGATTATCAATCAATTTGTTTAGGAACTTTTTTTATCATGTGTTAGGTGTTGTCCAGAACTCTTTACAAATAATAATCTTCGACAATATTATCCTCACTTTACAGATGAGACCACCGGGACCAGAGTGTGTAAATAGTCTAGCCAATGCCAGCCAAACAGTAAACTGGAAATCTACCCCTGAGTATATAATTTAATTCAATTTGCTACTTTGCCCTTTCTAGTGATCAGTTCCATTTATCTTTACCACATATTTTCTATTTTTAAATGTTGCACATCAATACATAAGCAATTAGTTATATACACATTTAGACATTAATAATATACATGTCCATCATCTCAAAAGTAGGTATGTGTCCAAAGAGCAATTCAAATCTATGAAATTCTGCATAAGCCTACTTTTGCCAGCCTTCATTTTCCACAATGAAACATTGAATGTGGACTAAATTTGATTATGCATCAGACAAGCACATACAGCATTTTGAAGACTATGGAACAGTTTAATAACCAATTCATATACTGAACTTTCCAAAAGGTAGAGTTGTAATTTAATTTAATTCGTAGCTGTCAAGTACCAAAGGCCACAAATAAAATAATAAATTCAAAAGAATATTAAAAATTAGACCTTAGAGTACCAGGCAGATGTTTGCAAGATTAATAACAAGTTATTAAATTTCTGTAGAACAGCAAAGTAGAGAAGCAATGGTTCTAAATATAACAGTATTTGGTTAGCATGCATTTATGAACCATTTTGTGGGAATTTTTATATAAGTAATTGAACTCATAGTCTTTATTTTAATGCTTCTGATTTCTTCTCCTTTTTTCCCAGTATTTGAATTTTTCTGACCCCCTCCCTTTTTTCCTATTGTGCACTACTGTTTTCTATTTTTTCTTCTTTCCCCCCCCCCCCGGATCCTTATTATGAATGCATTCACCACTTTTTTGCCCCTTGTAAAAAATCTAGTTCAACCAAATTCATACACTGTAAATATACTTATATTATGTCATTTACAACTGGTTCCAAGTTTCCATTTTTCTAAGTTTCTACCTTTTTTAAGCACAGTAAGGCTAGAATATCTTCCTTTATGTTCATGTTTTCTTGTCTATGATGCAGAAACCAACAGTACTATGGAGAAATCACACTCATTTTTAATTGAGCAGGCACACTTCATGTGCAGTGTCTATGATGACAAGAACTTTCAAAGTATTTCCGTAGAAACTTTTCAACTGTTTCCTGAAGTCGTATATTCTGTTTATTATCTGTTCTATGGCTTGTTCTCATTTGTATGGACAACAAACATGCCATGATGATATTTTTATTAATTAATAGATCAGAAGACAGAAAGCATGGCAGCAGATTCTAAAAATATCCAGAATATTACCAGAAAGTAGAATCAGTTTTGGAAGATTGTGTCACAACATAGGACTTTTTAATTTACAAGTTTTAAGTACAAGGTCTTGAACTTTGTATAATAAGTTCTGTCACTTTGCCAACAAAAGGACCAGAATAGATGGGATATAGTTAAAGGTTAATGTTTGCATGCCACCCAGGTTACAAATAAATGTTTTATTTCTTTGGGAATCCCAACTTTCATTGCTATAAATAATTAATTGCAAGCAGTAGATGATAGTTGCTAAAGGTCATAATGAAAACAGGGTTTCAGCAATCCTCTTGGTAGAATTGTGCAGAGGACTCAGAGAATCTACTCAAGCATCAGCTCCGTCCCAACAATTAAACTGAATGGTGAGGAAAGGAAGCTTTTTGTTTGTTCTCTGTTGATGTAATGACAGCACAGAAAACACCTCATAAGGACTTTCTTTATTTTTTTTTTAATACTTGTGGCTTTACATGTGTAAAAGTGTTCAATGGCTATTTGTATTATGTGTTCATTTTCTTCTGTGACCCTTACACTTTGAAGTACCATTCCCACACCTACGGGGCTTCTATTGGGCTCATGGCTAAACTCTGAAATCTCATAGGCCCAAGGACCTCATTGCTACTTCCCCTAAATTCTACCCCACCTCCAGAAGTTAATTTAATATTAAGTTATCCACAGTAAGAGAGTATTATAAGAAAAAAAAAAGTGACTTTTTTATTTGCTCTTTGCAACTAATACATGGATACTATGTAAATTGTAATTGCATTATGGGATAAAATTATCTATTTTGTTTTACAAATCCAGAGGAGAGATAGGAATGCATAATTTTAAACTGACCACAAAAAGCTTAACTCTTTAGTTATGGAACTGTCTAAATTAGGAAAAACAAGATAGTACAGTTTTAACTGTGAAATCCACAAATAACAATATGTATATCTGATTGACAATTACGTCTCATTTGTGAATTTAAAACCATTGTCTTATGTATAGATTTTATCACATCATTTTGTTTCAACTCCCTTGGCCCAAACTACTCCTTATTGGACGAATGTTAGCTGTAAAGTAATTAGATAGTGGAATTTTAAGGAAAGGAGCCAATGTAGCTATCTAGCATACATATACATTTATAATTTTTTGCTTCTTGCTTAGTGTTCTCTCTTTAGTTTCAACCTAAATTATACATATACTTTTCTCGCAGTCATGAAACAGGTGGAGGAGCTCACTTAGATTTTACTGTATGAAAACAGCTTTATTTTATAGTCACTTTTCAATGATAATTAAGCTAGTGTGTCTGTCTAGCTTGGGAGATACTTTTCCCTATTCTACCCGCTACTGAATGTATTATTGCTGATAAGAATTTTGCTATTTATTGCTATTTCTCTCTAAGGAATCCTCTCTTCGTTCCTGTTATGTTTAAATCTTTTTGTCTTTGAGTTTTGGTATGTATTACTACTATGCACTAAAGCAAATATCTCTCTCTAAATATGTTATATGGACATATAATATTTTTTAGGGAACTTTCTTTATTAAGTTTGAGAAACCATGATTTCCCTCAAATCTGGGAAATTCTTATTATTCCTTTAAATATTGATTCCTTTATCTCTCTATTTTCTCCTTTTAAGAAGCATGACTTGGGTATTCTCAAGCCAACCTTCATGTCTCCTCATTTCTTTTTCATAAATCTATCTAGATATTTCTCTGTGCTCTCTTATAAAGTATTTCCTTTAAATTTATTTTCCCATCCATCGATTTTCTTGTCTGTTCTGTTATGCTTATTGTATAAACTAGTTATTATTAATTTCAATGAACATAATTTTAATTTGTAAACTGGTGAATGTTTTATCCCCGATGGTGAATTATATTTTAAAATGTTTTATTGAAGGGTTACATGAATATAGAAAAGTATACCTATCACAATTGAGCAGCTTGATCACTTTTAAAAAAAGTAAACACACTCTTAAAACCAACAATTCAGATAGCTAGAAGACTTACCTTAGAACTTTGGCTGTATGTGTGTGTGTGTGTGTGTGTGTGTACTTGTGCGTGTGTGTGTGTGTGTGTGTGTGCTCTCTTATGCCTGAGAATTTTCCTTTTCTTGTTCTAAAGCTTTATTAAAAAAAAAAACAACTCTTCATTATATTCAGTATTTATCTCTTTCTGTGCGTGTGTGTGTGCGCATGCGTGTGTGTGCACGTGTGTGTGTGTGTGTGCACGCGTGTGTGTAAGGATAGGGCTCATTCCCACCTCAATTTAGTCCACTACATTGTCAGATATCCCCTGAACCCTCACACAGTGGAGGCTTATTTTCTTACTGACTATAAGAAAACTGGGTCCAGTTTCCAACTATAATTATCTATATCTGACCCAAAATATTTGCAAAAACTTGCAGTTTTACCACAGTTAGTTTTCTGATGAATACTTAGAGCTTCTTGTTCCATTGATTTTGAAATCCACTTCAACTTTGGTAAGGGACCCCCTTCAACAACCCCATGCTTATATCCTGAGTCTCTTTCTTAACCATCAGTAGCCATGGGAGAAAGAGGGGTCTGTGAACTTTTATCTGGTGTGCCTTTATCATTCCCCAAAAGAGACACTATATAATTCCTCTAAAGTTTGGATAATACTAACATATTTGGCACAGAATGGATAAGACTGAAAAAGTTGCTGAACACAATCACATCCTCTCGTGGTGTTCTCTTCTAGTCTGCATGTAGGCATATTCACTGAATTATCACTGATTCTTTTTCATTTCCTTTTCATTTTCAAAGATAACTTGGAGACTGAACCCTGAAGACATATATCAAAATTTTGGCTTAAGTTCTATTTTCTTAAATTCTATACCTTATTATAAGTGAAAATGGAACTACTGAGAAAATAAAGTAATTTATTGTATAAAGTGAATATAATAGCTTGATTTATACTTAAAACTAATAAGCTTAGTTTATATTTTGTTATCTATTTTCTATTTCTCCCTTAAGTGATCATTCTTTCAAGATTACTTGAGTGGATTTCAGAACCATTAATTTAATACAACACTTATGGTTTATTGTAATTAAGACACCATTGAAAATATTTACCTACATTTTGCCAACAGATTTTAATCTTTTGGTTTATATCTAAAACTGGAAAACATTAACTTATATTTTTCTGATTACAAAAAATATTGTAATATTAAATAACTGTTAAAGTAAGTATTAGTAAGCCAATTGTATAATTTACCAAAGTGGTTCTCATATCTGGAGATACATTATAATCACTTGGGCATCCTTTTACATATACCAATATAAAAGGAATAGAATTACTGGAAGTGAGATGTAGATACAAGTGTTTAGGTTTTTAAAGTTTTTTAAATTTATTTTATTTATTTAGAGATGGAGAGCGATGGACAGAGGGGGGGAGAGAAGGGAAGAGAGAGAGAGAGAGAGAGAGAGAGAGAGAGAGAGAGAGAACCCCAAGCGGGCTCCAAGCTGTCAGCACAGTGCCGTAGGAGAGGCTCGATCTCACAAACTGTGAGATCACAACCTCAGCCAAAATCAAGAGTTAGCCACTTAACCAAATAAGCCACCCAGGTGCCCCCAGTTTTTATGTTTTTAAAACTCTTCAAGTGATTCTAGCAGTTAACTGAGGTTGAAAATCACCCATTGACTATTATATACTGTATTCTGGTATATAAACTATAATGAATTAGAGATTTCTAAAAAAATAAGAAATACACATTACTGTTTTGGATTCAGAGTACTATAAATTAACAGAAAGAACTGTGACTTGTGAGAAAACACAATAAAGTATAGGTATTCATTAAGAATTCGAAGGGATCCTACTTTAACACTGGAAAACACCAAAGGATGTACAAACGCAATAATTTGCAAGGAAAATTAATATTATTTTAAGAATTTTCACAACAGCTCATTATTACCTATTTTTAAATGATTTGTACATTTCCAATGAGTAAATCTTATAGACATATTCTTATTCTGGGAGATGATAGTTATAATCAGGATTTTTGACATTGAGGGAATAATTTTCCCGTAAACTTAACCTCAAGAACTTCCAGCCGGCTTACAGGGTTTCTTAGCTTGATTTTCAGCATGTATTTAACACTTCTGTTGTACTGACAACTGTTTATTTTCAATATGATTCATAATGTTTTATAAATGTTTACATATATAGCCTAGGCTTCATCATTACAATTTACTTAGGTCAAACCATAAGCCGTAGAATAGCAGAATTGATGGTTAATAAACAGTTTTAACATTCTTGAATACTCTGACAAAATTGATATTTAGAATGTTGTTACTAATAAATTACAAATAAGTTTGATTATTTATTTATGATTGTATATTTTGTTTACAATTGGTTGACTGGGAAGGGGTAGTACAAAGAAATTACATTACAAAGAAATGTGCTTTGAAATTTTGGAATGGAGACAAAGTGGAAAAATTGTTATCTTCTAGAATCCAAACTTTTGTATTAGGTCCCAACTGAACTACCATCTGAGTTGGCTTACACCACATTGATTCAATTTTCTAAGCCTTAATTCCTACATGTACAAAATTGGAAAATACTATTCTATATCTCATTCAGTTTTTGTGGTTCTTGGTTCTTAATTTTCAGAATTTCTTTTGTATGAACAATCACATTACCTGTGAAGAATGACACTCGCGTGTTTGTTCTAACATTGATTTCACTTAGATTTTTATCAGTGGTTGTATCGTTTCATCCAACAACCAGCAGTCTTGTTTTCTTTCTCTCCTCGAAATCCACTTTCCATCCAGCTATCTCTCTCACCTGCATGTTAGCTCCCATCCCCAGAACCTATTACTCTACCTTTCCTGGGGTGTCACAGTGGTCTACTGACTGATCTTTACTGAAATTCTTGCACCCTTAGAGTATATTTTTCCCACAAAGACCAAAGTTTTAATTTTCATGTCAGTTGCTTTCTCAAATTTACATAATAAATGTAATATTTTCTAAAATGTCATATAATATGTTGCTTGCTTTCTCACAACCTTGTAAAGGCTTCCCATTACATTTAGAGTAAGTCCAAACTTACGTGTGAATTTGGATATAGGCCATCCACTAAGATAGTCAATAAATCCCTACATTATCTGTCCATGACCTTTTCTCTATGTACCTACTCTTCCTCTTGATCACTGTGTTGCAGCCACACTTACATTTTTCTTTATTCTTATTCTCTCTTCCCTTTGCCTGGAATGTTTTACTCCAGATATTAAAGTGACTTGCTTTCTGCTTTTTCCCTTATGTCTCCTGAAACGTCACAGCCACAGAGATGACTCCCGTCAGCACACCGTCTAAAATAACATCACCCTGTCACCCTCTCTCTACTTACCTTTGTTTTTTTCCTTATACCACTTATCACTGCTGGGCATTATACCTTTTCTGTCTCTGCGTCTAACACATAACTTCAATGGGGGCAGGAATATTTTTTTATGCTTACTCATGTGTCTGTCCCCTACCTAAAACCATGTGTAGCATATAGTAGGTATGCACTAAATAGTTGCTGAATGAACAAACTAATGCATAAATAAATTGGTTAAAACTTACTGAACAACACTGAATAATACTAGTGATACCTTGTGTTTCAGTTATGCATTGCTGCGTAACCAAAATTTAGTGGCTCAAAACAAAAATCACAAATCGAGACTTAGGGTAAGCCCCATAAGGGTCATCACTGCTTCACCTGGTATCAGCTGAGACAGCTTGAATCCTGGAGGCTGGAACAGTTCAAAGACTCACTTACGTCTCTGGAGGTTGATGCTGACTGGAATCTTGAACATCAGCTGGGATTTGGGGCAGAACACCTACATGCAGCCATTCCATGTGGTTATTTGGCTTCTTTAAACTATGGTAGATGGATTCCAAATAAAATTATCATTATAGAGAGAAGAGAAAGACAGGTGTATTGCATTTTATCGTGTTGTCTCAGAAGTCAAACAATGTCATTTCTGCCCCATTCTATTTGCAAAAAGAGTGACTAAAGCTGGCCCATATTCAAGGGAAGAGATATTAGACTTGAGTTTTTAATGGAATGGGTGTCAAATTCTTTGCTGGAACATTTTAAAACTATTATACAATGCATTGTTATTTCACTCCCCATTTTAATGGAATTGTCTTTAGGGTTTTCCTATTATATATATGTATATGTATATATATATATATATATATATATATATATATATATTTGCTCAACAATGGCAAAGACAAGATTGATAGGCCAGTTATAACCACAGAATTAATGAATATGACAATTTTGTATGCATGTAAGACTTACTTCCATATATTATCAAAGAAAAATTACACTTAAATCGCTATCAATGTCTATTAAACTAGTAAAAAATAATTCTGTGAAATATTTTAAAATACTATGCACAAGCAACTTACCTAGTGAAACGTATTAAGTATAATCTGTCCTTACTCTACATGTATGCATTCCCTTCTTCCCTACTTTGGCTTCTCTTCATCTGCCATTGTTATTACCAACTTGACAGCATCTTATGAATTTATTGAACATTATCGGGTCTGAGAATGTTTTCAGTGTGATGGCAAAATTCATACCGGGAAAGAATTATCAGGCTATTACCTGGTGCTCCTTTTCCAAAAGCCAACCTTCTCTCAGCAAAGTAAATTTGAACAAAATGAAAGGCACTGGTATTTCAGGAGTAAAAACAAATAACATTTTCTATTTCTATCACTGATTATTGGATTATTCACATAAAGTATTTAGATACCGTATTAATGTTCATGCAAAGTCTCCTCTTTCTCTTTCTAGTAGTGACTTAGTTTTACATCAGCTCTTTTTTTTTCTTATTTCACTTAGCTCTTTTTTTCACTTAGTTCTGCAATGCTGATGTATTTAGGTTTTTGCTAAGAGCAGCTACCTGTGTTATTATAACATATTGTAAATGAAAAGAAAGCTTGGAAATGTTACTTCTCTTTAGCGATAAACAGATTCATTAAATAAGAAATATGATTAGTTTCAAATGTGTATCTCCTCATTAACAGATGAAAAAAATACTCCTTAAAAATGAAAATATAATTACAAAATAAGACCTAGTGAACAATTAATCAAAGCACAATCAACAATCTTACCACAACTTTGAGGCCAAAATTATTTCAAACTATGGAGAAAATGGCAATGTGAACATTTTAAGTTTTAAATATATTTATATTTTATAGTATATATAACAAATAGTTAAAATGAATGCTGCAATATCTTTCCATGATACTTCCTTATTACATTCCCTAAAAACAAAGGAGGAATTTAGATTATTGAAAGACGGATTTGATTCTCACAGGAGATTGAGGAACACTTGTTTTTTTTTTTTTTTTTTTTGAGTAGTTAGAAGTAAACTTCCATTATAAAAGTGAGATTTCTATCATTAAATTTTTAACAGACAAAGGATGTGTACAGCTTCAAAAAGCCAATGTGATTTTAGCTTCAAATTCTTTTTCCTCCTCAAATATTAAAGGTATTTGCAGATCCTTAGACCTGTTTGTCTACTTAGCCAAGTTAAATTAAAATGCAAGATGATAATCTATTGTTAGATTATTTTTTCCAATATTGACAATCAGTTCCCTTTCATAATGAACTTTTCTCTGTGCTAGCTACTTCAAATCTTTTTATCCTGTACCCATAGGATTGAACATGATTATGAAAGATAAACCTTAGTAATAAAAGATGAAAAGAGGTTATGACATTCTTATTAAACAGAAAAGGCAACTTCTTTTGATTCTAATCTTATAGTTACCAGCATTATTAGAACGTTATTAGAAGTGCAGGAAATAGGCATATTTATTCATAAGTCCTACTCTCATAAATTACACTTTGTAAAGAGAACTTTTATAAAACTGGTGTATTATGACTTTTATTTTTGTCTTATAAAATGCATAATCTAAATTATATTTTTCTATAGAGAAAATGTTAAAAATATGAATATCTGCTTGGAAATAAACTAAAGTGTTAGTGGAAGTCACTAATATCTTTAAGAGGGTAAAGTAATGGAAGAAAGGAAAATTAATATGTCTTACACTTGTGTATTCTAGCCAATTTACATGTTATTTTAACTTATTTTTTTAAATCTTCCCAACAAGCTGTAGAAGAGGTTGTGATACTTACTTATAGGCAACAGAATCCAAATAACTAGTTTAAGTAGAAAGGGATTCATTAAGTGGTAGAGATAGCTCACCAAATCATTGGGAGAGATGGAGGGAGGAAAGAACTCTGGGCTTAGTTTCCAGGATTGCGGAAATGGACCACCGTCAGATCCAATGTCAGGAACCCTCAAACTCAGGAAACTAGTAACGCTGCAAACGCCTGATGAATCTCTTTCTGTGACAAACTCAAAACTCCCCGGTTGAAGAGTCTTCTGAAAACATAGGAAATCATCACTATCATCACTAGTCTAGAGCCACACTCCTCTGATTATGTTACTCAAATCCTAAATAAGCCCATCATGGGTGAATCACAGCCGGTGCCCTAATTGCAAGGTAATATTGCAAATGTAACTGGAGTTCAGGTTCTGTATGCTGAAAGGTGACTGGAGTGGGTATTGGAAAATATACTAGCTCTATCCACCAAGGCCCCTCCTCCATTTACTGGTCACATAGTACCAGTGAAGATCTTGTTCCGGGTACCACGGTAGAGAAATAAATTATCTCAGAGCTTAGCAGCTTCACACACCCTTTATGTTGTCTCTCTCTCTCTCTCTCTCTCTCTCTTTCTCTTTCTCTCTCTCTCTCTTTTGAGTCTTTATAAAGTTGTAATCAGATACTGGTGAGGGCTGCAATCATCTGCATACTCAAGTGGGCTGAATATCCAGGGTGGCCTAGTCACACAGCAGGCATTTTGAACCTCTCTTGCAGCCTAAAACCTGTAAGGTGGCCTGTCCCTATGGTCTGGGCTTTCTCATGATGTAACAGTTCAGGACTCAGAGCATGAGTGTTCCGGTGTGCGAGAAAGATGCTTGATAGCTTTTTAAACATTGTCTCAGAAATCACATACTATCACTTCTGACATACTCTACTAATCTTAATGACCTACACATGTATTCACATATATGATAGATACATATATATGTCATAAAATACATATACATATACATATGTATATGGATACATATATGTTTAATAAGACATATATATTACACATATATACATATACATATACACATATATACATATACATGTCATAAAATACTTATACATATACACATGTATATGGATACATATATGTTTAATAAGACATATATATGACACACACACACACACACATATATATATATATATATATATATACACATATCAGAGAAGAAGAAAAATAAGATAACTACAGATTTCCAAAATTGCCTGGTAAAAGTTTTGGTTTTCACTTTAATAATCTCATTCTTAAGTCCCTGTGGAAGTTTGGCATCGTTGGGTAACAAATTATTAAAATATGATACCAAAGCTGAAGATACAGGAAGTAAACTTTTCTATTAATTATTTATTATTTCATGGATGGACCTAGAGGGTATGATGTTAAGTGAAAAATAATTCATACAAAGAAAGACAAATATTGTATGATTTAACTTATATGTAGAATCTAAAAAATAATAGAACAAACAACAAAACAGAAACAGAAACAGCCTCATAGATACAAAGAAAAATCTAGTAATTCCTGAGAAAGGGAATAGGACAAAATAGAGAAAGGGGATTAAAAGGTACAAACCCCAATTATAAAACAAATATGAGAGACACACTGTGAAGCATAAGGGATATAGTTAATACTATGTAGCAACTTCGTATGGTGACAAATGATAGCTAGATTTATTCTGGTGACCTTTTGCAATGTATATAAGTGTGGAATCACTATATTGCACACTTGAAGTAATATAATATTGTGTGTCAGCTACACTTCAATAAAATAAATTCTTAGAACTTTCTAATAATTGTTTATATAATTATGTAATTTTAAAAATTATACAATTTGAGAGGTGCCACTATTAATTTTTTTTTTTTATTTTTTTATTTTTTAATGTTTTTTATTTATTTTTGGGACAGACAGAGACAGAGCATGAACGGGGGAGGGGCAGAGAGAGAGGGAGACACAGAATTGGAAACAGGCTCCAGGCTCCGAGCCATCAGCCCAGAGCCTGACGCGGGGCTCGAACTCACGGACCGCGAGATCGTGACCTGGCTGAAGTCGGACGCTTAACCGACTGCGCCACCCAGGCGCCCCGAGAGGTGCCACTATTAAGTGCACCCCTTCGTACCATAACACATAAACTCCGGCCACAGAGAATAACACACCCTGTAACACAAACCTTCAAAGGTACCAGGTGTTTTTGGTTTTGTTTTTTTGTTTTTTTTGACTTTTGTTTTTCCCCACCTATTTGAGACTAGTTGAGCCTTCAGTAGTATGTTCCTTCTACCATTCTCCAAGAGCATCAGCTTCTAGTGTTATTAGTGAATCCTGAACAAAGCCAGTTGCCTTATTTATTTTGTGGTACAGTGTATTCCTCGATAAGAAATAAATGTGAAATAATATAATATAATTTAATATAACAATAATATAATATAATAATAAATAAATGTGAAAACTTGATGGTAAGTAAAGTTCTTAGTAAGTTAGTTAAAGGTGTGTTTACAACAGCTTGGTGGAAAGAGAAGGCATAATTATTTTCCAACAAGTATTTATTACAGTTAAGAAAATTACTGAACTCTCTATGAAAAATATATATCTGATATAATCATTGTGCTGCTAGATGGCTGGCTGACCCCCACAGGATATGATATCATTTTCACAGTTCTGCACAGATTTGCAGATCAGGGGCTTAGCATTGGCAGTATTAGATATGCCTTGTTGTGAGGTAGTCCATGCTATTGAGGCCACGCACAACCTCTGTCCTGATATTATGGCCACATTTTTAAAAGTGTTTATTTACTTATTTTGAGGGAGAGAGAGAAAGAGTACATGAACAAGTTGGGGAGGGGCAGAGAGAGAAGGATAGAGAAAGAGGGAGAGAGATAATCCCAGATGGGCTCAATCCCACTCCTATGAGATCATGCCCTGAGCTGAAATCAAGAGTCAGACACTTAACTGAACTGAGCCATCCAGGCGCCCCTATGACCACATTTTATAAACTCAACAAGCAAAAGCTGGAATGGATGTGGGAAGAAGCTGATTGGCAGCCTTAAGGTAGGGAACCTTTTTAATTCAATTATTGTGAACCTCCTCTACAGAATATGTCAGGCATAAATATTCTCACTTTCTAGCCCCATTTAGTTAGGTCTACACACATTCCTCTTCTACAAGCTGCCTTGTAATCAATCCTCCATGTTTGTTCTTTCCAAATTTTCTCACCATTTGGACAAATCATTAACTACTGCTCATGCATTACCATGTATTTGTGTTTCTAGGCCAAATAGAAAACGATATGTAGATCTTGAAGTTTTTCTTACTTCTAATATTTCCTTTTCCTACTCTTCCCAGCTATCTTAGACCACTGTAGCATTCTTCTTTTGGGTCAAAATTTTTCTCCTCACTTAACTGCCATAGGGAAATCCTAATGAGACTAAAACTGTGTGTTCAGAGTTGTGGCAAGAATCAAGACACAGGGAAATTAAAACCTGTTCAAGCTGAGTCTTAAATATACCACACCCAGGTGTGAGAAAGCGCTCTGGGTAAGACTGGCTTTATAGCTGTTGCATCAAATAACACCATGTTTATGATAAAGTTCAAGACTTACAGTCATTTGTTCCATGATTAGGTGTTCAATGTCTACCATGTTACAGTAACAAGCTAAGAATTATTTCAGGTGACTTCAAAGAGAGCCTGGCTTTTCTCCAAAACCTAAGCAACTTTGCTCTGACTTGTCTATCCAAGGCAATGACAGGCTTCATGAATCATCCTGATCAGGCAGTCATTTAAAGTACCATCATATTCAGAGGCTCCTGGGTCGCTCAGTCAGTTGAGTGTCCGACTTCAGCTCAGGTCATGATCTCACAAATTATGGGTTCCAGCTTCTTATTGGGCTCTGCACTGACAGTTCAGAGCCTGGAGCCTACTTCAGATTCTGTGCCTCTCTCTCTCTCTCTTTCTCTCTCTCTCTCTGCCCCTCCCTGGCTTGTGCTCTCTGTCTCTCTGTCTCTCTGTCTCTTTGTCTCTCTCTCTCTCTCTCTCTCTCTCTCTCAAAAATAAATAAATAAATATTTAGTAAAAGAAAAGGGTTTAATCTATTTTAAATTTTTTTTTCAACATTTTTTATTTATTTTTGGGACAGAGAGAGACAGAGCATGAACGGGGGAGGGGCAGAGAGAGAGGGAGACACAGAATCGGAAACAGGCTCCAGGCTCCGAGCCATCGGCCCAGAGCCCGACGCGGGGCTCGAACTCACGGACCGCGAGATCGTGACCTGGCTGAAGTCGGACACTTAACCGACTGCGCCACCCAGGCGCCCCTAATCTATTTTAAAAAATAATACATAAGGTATCATCACATTCAGAGGCTAATAAGGGCTAGATGGAAACAGCCCTTGAATAGATCAAGTCTGAGACAGCTGGAGAGACTTTTTGTATTCATTCCAACTCAAAACTGGGTTTGATGGGCCACTTAGTAAATATGTCAGAGCAGTATAACTATATATACAATCATTTCCCCCCAGAATCTAGACAGGTCATTATTCCTCTTTCCTAGTGCATAAGAAAGTAATTTGTCCTTTATTCTAGAGGATATATCCTAACTTGTCTAGATCTATAGATGCCAGAAACTATCAGATGCCTGTACTGTTGTAGAATATAATTCCCATATTCTGGCGTCTGTCAACTGCTACTTCCCAATCAATAGGTGCTATCAGCAGGTAAGGTACGGTAAGATAGTTAAGGTCTCTGCAGACTAAATTATGACCAAGAAGGACACTGTTGCATAGCCTTAAGTGACCAAAGAAGATTTATTGCTGTTCCTGTTGAAGGAAAGCATAATGCTTCTTCTGTTCTTTTGATTATTGGGATACAGAAGAAAACATGACATTTAACAGATCAATATCTGCATAACAGGTGCCAAGGGCCATGTTAATTTGGCGCAATAAACTAATAAAAGTTTAAAAAATATAGATGGTCATTACCTAATTAAGTTTGCAATAATTCCTTAGTATTTTCTAAGATCCATTTCTCTTTTCTGCACAGGTCAAAAGGTAAGATAAATAGCAGTGTGACTGAGGCCATTTCTACTCCCTCTTTGATGTCTTTGATAATGATCTTACATTTTGTAAAGCCTCCAGGGATTCATTATTGCTTTTGATTTACTATTCTGGTAAGGACAGGGAGCTCCAAAAGCCTCCAATTAGCTTGCCAACCAATAGCCCTCACTCTACAAGGAAGTACTGTGGGGATTTTACAAGTGTCTGAGTATTTGTATTCTAACCACACACTCAGGAACTGGCGAAATAACCGTGGCGTGAGTTCATAAGCAGAGTAAATTCTATTTGTCATCTGACCCTCATAAGCCCTCAATGAAACACTATTGCATTTTAGATCCAAGAGAACAGAATTAGTTTAGACTTAGTGTTGAATTACTCTAGAGAAGAATACATATACTTTTTTTTTTTTTTTTTTTTTTTTTTTTTTACTAGTGCAAGTTCCACCAGTAAATCCAAATAAATCTCTTAGGAGAAGACTGGGAAGTAGATATGCTGTGTATATTTAAAGTGTCTTTGTAGACTTCTTCAACCAGGTATGCGGTTTTCCCTTCATTAAAAGGACCTTATTTTTAAGAGCAATTAATGTATGAGAATTTGATGCGATACAATAAAGTTCCATCTGATGTCTCTCTTCATCTGGCATAGAGAAGTTTTTTGATTAAGTAAATCAAATACAATCCTAATGGGCTAATGCATTTTTAGAAAATATGATCTACTAGCAACTGACAAAATCTCTCTTAATGAGATGATTCTGGTTATATATCTTTTTCTCTGCTACCTGGTTTTAATAATAACTGCCTCTATCGTTAATTGATGAAAAGTGGCATATTTTTGCCCGTGCCACCATGTGAATTCTATAATTACTGTAGAACAAGGGATTCGTATCAACAGAAGCATCTTCAGCTTGTATCCTCTGCCCACAGAAGACGGACATTTATAGTACATCTCAAAGATGCTGATACTACCTTTATAAATGACGTTCATGGTGGCTTCGTAAGGAAGTTATCTTCTTAAAAATGATCTGAGGTTCTTATGTGTAACATGATGACTATAGATGCTAACACTGGATTTAATAAAAGTCCTATTCCTTACATTACTGAGGGCATATTAAGCTTATACGTGAAAAGGCCAATACAATTAAAGAAAAAGCTGAATGATTATCATCATTCTGTATGCTTAGCTCTGCATGCAAGAATTCTTATATTGAATACAGATGGCAAATAAGATGGCTAATGGCTGTAGGATAGTGTCATTTTCCCCTCAATTAGATATTATCAGTCTCTTGCTTCCTTCACGGGGAAAATAGTTTGGATACAACTTTGTCCATAAACTGTCCTTAATGTTTATATTTCCTATATGGTCTTTAAGATCCCAATCCTCATGATTTCCAGAGCTATACTGCTAGGGAAAGACAAATAAAAACATGACTGGAGAGGATAACAAAATGATCTATGACCTGTGCCCCCAAAACATTTTTGACAGCTATCCTATCTGTATTTACAAATCCTTCATACATGTAAAGGTCCAGCATGATGCTTTCTATGGCAAGAAAAATTCTTTAGTACTTCCAATTGACTTTAATCACTCCCTTCCCATCAGTCACATGCACACACACACACAACTTAGTCATTCCATTTTGTTTACATTTCTTTCATAATGCTTTGCATCCTGAACTTCTTTAAAATGAGGTGAGTAGGGGCATCTGGGTGGCTCAGTCGGTTGAGCACCCGACTTTGACTCACGTCATGATCTCGTGGTTGGTGAGTTTGAGCCCCGCGTCGGGCTCTGTGCTGACAGCTCAGAGCCTGGAGCCTGCTTCAAATTCTGTCTCTCTCTCTCTCTCTCTGTCTCTCTGCCCCTCCCCCACTCTTGCTCTGTCTCCCTCTGTCTCAAAAATAAAATAAACATTAAATTTTTTTTTAAATGAGGTGATAAGCAGCTGTAGGGCCTATTACCTATATAACTACACATTGTAGATGTTTTAGCTTAGCATTAATTTCTACTTCTATTATTGTTATATCTGTATTAGATTATATTTTAGGAAATACATGAACAGCTTTTTAATTCTATCATGGCGTGAAAAAGATTCCCCCTTTAGCACATTTGCAGTCTCTACTCTATGTTGACTGAACACTGATTGGTTTATACCTGAATTTCAGAATAAAGATGATATCTGGTCCTTGACACTATCATTTCCACTACTGGACTTTATATGGAGAGCAGAGGAAAAAAATCTTTAATTAAAAAAAAAAAAAAAGTTAAGTAGCTGACTTAAGCAGGGGACCAGAGGATATACCCAGATGTTTTGGCTTGAGATAATTATGTGGATTTCTTTTTTTTTTTCTTTTTTTTTTTCTTTTTCATCTTTTTTTGTCTTTACCTGACATGTTATTTTCTTCGTTCCATCTGAAATCTGCTTAGAAAAACATTGGATGGTAGCGACATATGCCAAAAAAGTTGTTATCAAAGTTATGCCTGCTGTTTTTTTTATATCCCTATGCTGTTTATCCTCATCCATAATTCATTTTCTGAAAAAAAAATAAGAAGAAACAAAGCAAAGAATAAATGGTGACATAGTGTCAAAGATCTCTTGAGAGTCTGACATTGGAACACAGTTCATTTTGCATCTTATGATCATCTTGTCACGTAAACACACATTCTCAGTGCTTCCTTATTCATTTAAAAAAAATCTGAAGAATTGGGTTACTTTTTTTTTTTTTTAAGTAGGGAAAAACAAACACAGTATTTTTACTCCTGTCCTTATAGAAAAGAAAAGATCCAAAGTACCCTAATTTCATGTATGACTTATATAAAGCTAGATTAATTTTTAAATTTTTGAATAATACATGTTGAATTATATAAAGGTAATCAAAAACATGCATTTTTAAACAACGGTTGCTGTTGTAGTTGAGAAAGCTGATTCGGAAAGTAAAATACTTAACTACAGTTTCTTTGTCCTATAAGAATCCAGCATTACTAATTTGGAGCCAGAAAAATGGCTACTAAATGTGGAAATGTGTTAAAAAGAGAATTTCTTGTCAATTTTCAAAAGGTAACTTACGAAGTGATAACAGATCATAGGAATGATGGGAGAACTAATGGTCAGCAGAACGTATCAATCCTTTTCCAGTTATACAAGTCTCCTTGCCAGAGACTAGGCCAGGGCAAAAAATGGGTTGTTTAGATTTTTCTCTATTTCGTGGACACATTTTTAAAAATCTACCGGCATGAGCAAATAGGTGGGTAAAACTTTAGTATTCCCAGTTTATACAGAAAGAAAGTCACAGAAAAATTTTGCCAGTTTTCAAAGGCCGCAAAACCTGGTAGTGACAGAAATTTCATCCACTGTGAAGGCTTTATGATAAATATTTGGAGTCTGGAGGAAAACTTCCTCATTTTTATTCCAAATCTTCAACTTAGCTGATGTGTAACCTTGATGGAAATAACCTGCTCTGTGCCTCAGTTTCCTCATTTGTATTGGGAAAATTATCGTATCTAGGTTACTTTAGGGTCAGTAAGATTTAATGAGTATAAATATTCAGAACCCTTCCCGGCACATATTCAATGCACAAACTGTAAATCTTGGCTGTCCTTTACTATCATTCTAATTTAATGTCTAGTTATTATAAAGCCTTACAAACTGAGAGTTGTCAGCTGCATACCAAACACTAAACCATTTTTCCACATGAAAATGGGATAGTAAGGGAGGGGAGGATAAACTTGATAAACTTACTATATATATATGTGCATATATATATATACACATATATATATGTATGTATATATATGTATATATATATGTACATATATATATATATATGTATATATATATAATTTCCTGTGTAAGATAATGAATACATACCAGAGGTTTCTAGGTATTTATGTGAAAAGATCTCATTTATGATTCAGCTTTTGATATTGTTTCAGTTCCCTTTATGTGAATTGCTTCTATGAGTGCCTTGCAATCTTCAAATCCTCACATTGTCTTTTTTAAGCATAAGAAGAACCCACCATTGGGGCACCTGGGTGGCTCAGTCGGTTGAGCATCTGACTTTGGCTCAGGTCATGATCTCGCAGTTCGTGAGTTCGAGCCCCACATCAGGCTCTGTGCTGACAGCTCAGAGCCTGGACCCTGCTTCAGATTCTGTGTCTCCCTCTTTCTCTGCCCCTGCTCTGCTCACACTCTGTCTCTCTCTCCCTCAAAATAAATAAACATTTAAAAATTAAAAAAAAAAAGAACCCACCATTCTTTCATCATTGTTCTCCCAAAAGCAAACTATCCAAATGACAAAAGAGAACCAAGAGTGTTTATTCTGAAAAGAATATATAAGATAAGCTATGTGTATTTTATTTTAATTTTTAACGTTTATTTATGAGAGAGTATGAGAGCAGAAGTGAGGGAGGGACAGACAGAAGGGGACAGAGGATCAGAAGCAGACTCTGTGCTGACAGCAGAGAGCTAGATGCTGAACTTGAATGTGCAAAGTGGGAGATCATGACCTGAGCTGAAGTCAGACGCTTAACCGACTGAGCCACCCAGCTGCCCCAAGCAGCACTTTTTAGTGAGGTGAAAGAAGAAGAAGAAGAAAAAAAAAAGCGACTATTTGAATATATTAGAAAATAAAGTGATTTCACAAATGATTGCTAGCTATAATAATTTAAGTGAGATCTGAGGTTTTATTTCCTTTAAATATATGCCTAATTATTTAAATGTTTCGGTGCTGATATTTTTAAAGTTGCATTATCCAAGGTGGCTTTATGTTTTTTATTTGTTTAAATGTCTTCTTAAATGAGCTTGAAACCTTGATGATAAGCCTTTAAGGTAAATCCAAAAGAAAAGCAGCTGAATCAGATATGTTGTAATTCATTTTAAATATTGAATGTGTATGGAGGGTCTTGTAAAACAGGCACAGAAACACTAATATTAAATTGGCCTCCAGGGAATTAGAATTGTTAATAACTCCTGCAGTTTCAGTCTAATCTGATCACTGTGATATATAAACTCAGTTCAAGTACTCACTAGATTAAATTAGTAGATGAAAGACAGACCCCTTTTCAATGATAAAAAGTCAATCATTAGCAGCATTTGCCATCAAGAAAACAAAACTGAACAGTTAGATTAGCAAAATTACCTTATTAAAAACTTAAAGAGGTAAATTTCCCAATTTAGTAATGTTTGTCAATCTCTTAAGGAGAAAGCCAATCACTGTTTAAATATGCAGTAAAAAATTCATGGAAGGTTTTATATGCTCGAGAACCTAAATATAAATCAAGATATATTTGTGAGGATAAGCAGTTTTAATTCTTTTCAGTGGCTGTTAAGCACATGCAAGGAAACTTATTGAGATTTTTGGAAATAGTGAAAATCTGGAAAGTAATGTTTTTTTTTTTTAATTTTTTAAAATATTTATTTTTTTACAGAGAGAGAGAGGGAGAGAGGGAGAGAACGCTCGTGAGCGCCAGCAGGGGAGGGGGGCCAGAAACAGAGAAGGAAACAGAATCCAAAGCAGATTCGGAACTGTAAGCAGAGCCCAAGGTGGGGCTCAAAACCCACAAACCATGAGATCATGACCTGAGCCGCTGATGTCAAGAGTCTGATGCTCAACCTAGCAAGTCACCCAGGCACCCCAAAACAATACGTTTTGAAATACAGTAAAATCTTGGTTTGTGAGCATAATTCATTCTGGAAACATGCTTGTAATTCAAAGCACTTGTGTATCAAACGAATTTCAAGAACCATTGGCGCATTTGTGATCATGTGACATTCAGCATCAGGTACCACTCGTATTGCAAGACATCACTCATTTATTAAGTTAAAATTTATTGGGGCGCCTGGGTGGCGCAGTCGGTTAAGCGTCCGACTTCAGCCAGGTCACGATCTCGCGGTCCGTGAGTTCGAGCCCCGCGTCGGGCTCTGGGCCGATGGCTCGGAGCCTGGAGCCTGTTTCCGATTCTGTGTCTCCCTCTCTCTCTGCCCCTCCCCCGTTCATGCTCTGTCTCTCTCTGTCCCAAAAATAAATAAAAAACGTTGAAAAAAAAAAAAAAAAATTATTAGAAATGTTTGCTTGCCTTGCAGAACACTCACAGAACAAGTTACTTGCAGTCTTAGGTTTTACTATGTATGGAATTAATCTTATAATTATGTCCATATAAATTCCTATGGAGCAGTAACTGAAATGCATTCTATGAATAAGAGTTCTCATACATTCAGATAGATATAAAAAGGTGAGAATGTTAATTTTACTCAATCTTAATAGATTAATGAATAAGTAGTGTTTTATTAAATTAATTAGAAAAGAAATACTATCATGATTCAATTTGTCAAAATAACAAATTATTAGAACTTCAGCTGTTCTTATTTTAGCTGTTAAATTTGTCCTTTTTTGAATTTATCATTAAAAAGTATTAGGGGCGCCTGGGTGGCTCAGTTGGTTAAGCGTCCGACTTCGGCTCAGGTCATGATCTCACAGTCCGTGAGTTCGAGCCCCACGTCCGGCTCTGTGCTGACAGCTCGGAGCCTGGAGCCTATTTCAGATTCTGTGTCTCCCTCTCTCTCTGACCCTCCCCCATCCATGCTGTGTCTCTCTCTGTCTCAAAAATAAGTAAACGTTTAAAAAAAAAGTATGAAGCAAGCATAATTAATTAGAAATAATATTTTGAATCTAAAAATTAAGGAGTTTGTATATATATATGTATATATGTATATATATACATATATATACACAAATGTATATATATAGTTATGTGTTGTGTATATTATATATTATACATGTATATAATATTTAATATATGTATTATATGTTATTATAATGAATAGTAATATCGGTAATAATTTAATAGTGTAATCGAAGATTTAAAAATTATTATTGAGATACTTTAGTCACTAATAATATTTGAAATTTTAACTATATTATGTTTATCTGGGACAAGAGATCAGGAAAGTGAGTGATCATTGCGTTCATAATGAATTAAAAAGGGATAAAACAGAAGGAAATGAAGGTAAACATGAATTTGAGAAAAGTTGATCTGAATCTTAGTAAATTTTGAATTACTAGGAGAATGTGATTTATATATTTATTCTCATCCTAAGGTTACTTAAAAAAAATGAAACAAAAGCATATGCCAGCTATATCTATACTTGTATCAATATCTATGTCTTCTATATTTTCAATTACTTGATTATATCAAAATAATACCCTATTTGATAAACTTATTACTTTGGTGGAAAGATTATAAGTGATTTAAATTTATTTATTAATCTCTAAGTATTCTATCATATGCACATTTTATATTTATGACTTAAAATTAGTATCAGTATAATATAGAATTTGTAAAACTTAGAGCACAATAACAGAGCCTGCAAGGTACTTACTATGTAGGTAATGTTAACTAAGTTATTTAAACTATGATATTCAGAGTTTTCATTTGTAGAATGGTAAGAATAATAGCTGGGGTGTAAACTTATAGTGATATTAAATGTTATAACATATATAAAAATCACCTAGCACAATGCTTGGTGCATATAAGTGATGATTTTTTTTTTTTTACTGCTACTTTATCAACCACTCTTTTCTTATGTGTTAGCAACACTCTAACCATCAATTTCCTTCTATTGCCAATACCACTAAACTTTTATCTACCAACACAAGTCAGCTTTGAAATGACTTCCTAATATGATCTTTATAATTCTAGGAAAGTGATAATATTGTTAAGCTTTTCTTTTCATAAGTCTGATATTATTAAATATGAGTTTATGTCAAAATGCACATTGCTAATTATTCATATTTATACGTTTTACATATTTCTCTAATGTAGTCACATGTATGGAATACCAATTATGAGGTAAAATTCTATGACTCTTATCTATAAACCATTTTTGGTTTTAATTTTTATTGCTAACAACTAATCTATTTTGTCTTCCTCTCTCTATGTGTTTCAAAACCACTGTCATCCCTTAAAACACAATTAAATAAATACATAAAATATAAGATATTTTACAGCATTTATACAGTTGCACAAGTAAAAAAGGAAAATCTCCAGGAACTAGAAATGAAGAAGAAACTCAGACACAGAGTATTTAACAGTTATTAAATTCAAACAGTGCAGACAGGTATTAGAGTCATTCCTAAAGACTGAGATTCTTACACCCATACCATGCTAGTGTGAAGGTGAAAATGAACTCCGCACAAAAAGCCATCAGTCCTGAAGGTCTGAGGGACTCAGAACTGGAGCAGACTGACCCCCCCCCCCCCCCCGCCATCCTTGGACTATGGGATAGGAAAAGAGTCACTCAGAATAATTTGAAACCACAGGATCATGCCTTCTGCAGTGAGGGATCTGAATTCACACCACTCAAATTGTGTAGGAACCTGTAGCTCGAAAATTAACAAAAATCTCAGATATCCCTGAAACTCAAGTAAATGTGAAATTTGTCCTATGGGGGAGCTTCCACATACATATGCATATGGAGCTCTCACAGATTAAAAACAAACAAACAAACAATAAAAAAAACTAACCATTTGGTTCTAGTTTAATTTTTAAAACATGTAAAGAAGGAAACGGTCACACAGACACAACTAAAGCATAAAGACATTGTAAATTTGAGAACCAAATTTGGAAAATTATTTCTAAGACAAAATCGACCAAAGGAAAACTGGCACAAAAATATTTCTGTCAGACAAAACAGATTTTTAGACAGAAAATAGTATTTTTTAAAAAAGATTATTACTTAATTAAAAAGAAAAGTTCCGAAGAAAATATAATTTTGAATCTCTCTGTAATTAGAAATATGGTCTCGGAATCCATAAAAAAACCATCAACAAAATTACAAAGCCAAATCCATAAATGTGTAATCTTGGTACAACTTTCTAATAGTCTTGTTGCAGAAACTGACAGAAAAACATACACTTTAATGCAAAGAATATATGAGCTACACGGTTAAGAAAATGGACATAATGGCAATTTATGAGCATTTGAAACTTGTGTAGGGGCACCTGGGTGGCTCAGTCAGTTAAGCCTCTGACTTCAGCTCAGGTCATGAACTCGAGGTTCATTGTGTGTGAGTCCTACATTGAGCTCTGTGCTGACAGACCAGAGCCTGGAGCCTGCTTCAGATTCTGTGTCTCCCTTTCTCTCTGCCCCTCCCTTGCTTGTTCTCTCTCTCACTCTCTCTCTCTCTTTCAAATGAATAAACCGTAAATATATATATTATATATATATGTGTAGGTATAATTTGACAATTTCATTTTAACTCACATAACTAAGGAAAGCCTTGAGCATGTGTTAGTGAAAACACAAGTAAGTTGTTTACTGAATCGTTATTTAAAACTACAAAAATACTATCCTTAAATAAGGAATGAGAATAAGTCACAGTGTATTGATACAATGGAGATCATACAGAATTTAAAATGAATAAATTAGTTCTACATTTTAAGATCTGATTCTCAAAATAATCAGAATCTCAAAAATATAACAGGGGTTAAAATAAGTTTTTAAAATGTACATTTATTTTAATTACACCCATAACATTAAAGCTGAATATATAAGGGATTTTATTATTTATAGTTATAGATATAGACTTATATGTCATATACTCATAAAAGCATGGAGAGGATAGGAACTTATCAACTTGAATGTATTGCTATGGAGAGGGAGAAAGGGGAATGGGATGCAATAGGATTTAAAAATTATAACATTAGGGCGCCTGGATGGCTCAGTTGGTTAAGCGTCCGACTTCAGCCCGGGTCATGATCTCGCGGTGAGTTCGAGCCCCGCGTCGGGCTCTGTGCTGACAGCTCAGAGCCTGGAGCCTGCTTCGGATTCTGTGTCTCCCTCTCTTTCTGCCCCTCCTCTACTCATGCTCTGTCTGTCTCTGTCTCAGAAATAAATAAACATTAAAAAAAGTTTAAAAAAATTATAACATTATTGTTTTTTAAATTCTAAGTAAGTAACATGTTATCATTTGGTAAATCTGGATAGTGGAAGAGTGTCTGTCATGTTATTTTCTACACTTATCTTTAAGTTTAAAATATTTTGAAAGTTTTCAAAATGAGATATTTAAATGAAAAGTGCAACTTCAATGCACATTTCCAACATACTAGTTTCTGCTTTGCTAAATGCATCAACTGTATAGAGTAATTAGCTTTAATCATTCATTTACCCATTGTTTCATTCAATGAATCCCTCCTCTGGAGACAGGCGCTGTACTGAGTGCTGCTTCATAGACCAATACATAAAAAGAAAGTGGGTCCCTTTCTGCATAAAGCTGTCTATCTAATGGAGAAAGCGGATAGGTGATTGCAAAACTAGAGTGAAGTGTGATGATAGTTATATGGGAAATACTAAGTTCAGTGAGAATGCAGACAGGTGTATCTTCCAGGAGAAGAGAATTTTAAGCTGCAACTTAAAGAACAGGTAAGATTTAGGGGGAAAAAAGAATTGTTGAGAGTTTAGTTGTTTGATAGGAAACAAAGATAATTGTTCCAGACACAGGAGGATCGTAAAATGAGTAAGTCTAGCACTTTGAGGTAGTGATGGTAGTCTAGCACAACTAAAGCATACCTGAATTTGAACAGAGCAATATAATAAGATCAGAACAGATTGGCAGTTTTAGAGATCTTGAAGGGTCTTACGGGAGTCGTAAGAATCCACTGTGGAGCTTGTAAAGGGTGAAGTTATATTATTAGATTTTATTTTTTGAAAGAGTACTGTGTGAATAATTAATATGGGAAGTTAGATTTGAAACAGGTGGCTTGACTATTATTCAGGAAACACATGTATACAGTCTCAACCAGAGCAGAAGGAGTCAGAAGAGTGAGAATAATTGTTGCGCATAGATAGATACTAGACAGGACTTGACTACTGAACAACGACGTGGTTATGGAGAATGGATTGGGAAATTCCTACCTTTATGAATTGGGAAACTGGGTGACTTATAGCAACATAGATAACAGTGCAAAGAAATAGTTTGGTGATGAAGAGTGACATTCAGTAAGGGACATTCTGAATTTAGTTGCATACAAATCATTGAGGTGGAGCTGTCTATAGGAAGCCTTAAAGATAAATCTGGCACTAAGGAGAGAATTCTGGGCTGCTGGATTATCAGATTATGGGAGTCTTCACTTTACTGATGTCATCATGTGTGTGAACAGGATCACCTGAGAAGGTGGGAGAGGTGGCTGATAAATAAGCTTATAGTAATGAACACTGAGTAATATCAATATTTAAGATGTCTCGGCAAAATCAGTTTTTATGGAATTCTGTGCAAGGAAACCACAGTGCATAGGGTTCAAGAAAGTAGAAGATACAGAAGAGATGCCTAAAATCCTTTAGGAAGTTTGTGATAGTCTGGAGAAAAGCTGGCTAATAACTATAGTGTGCATGACACAAAGTAAGTTTTGGTGACTTATATCTGTTTAAATACTGATGCAAGAAACTCACTCATGTTTTTGTTTGTTTGCTTGTTTCTCTCTCTCTTTCTTTTTCAAAGGGTGTTCACAAGAATTGTGTCTTCTACCCAAAATGTTCTTCTACTGGATATCCCTGTGGCAGTGGCAGGGCCGTTCCGCATTTAGATACTAGCTGAAACATTACCCTTTTAGGAGCACCTGGGTGGTGCAGTCAGTTAAGTGTCTGACCCTTGCTATTGACTCAGGTCATGATCTCACAGTTCATGAACTTGAGCCCACACATGGCTCTGCACTGTTGGCGTGGAGCCCACTTGGGATTCTGTCTCTCCTTTCTGCCCCTCCACTTGTGCTCACTCTCTCTCTCAAAATAAAGAAATAAATAAACTAAAAAAAACAAAAACAAAAACACATTACCCTTTTAGAGGGGCTTCTCCTAAATTTCAAACTTGGTACGCGGTCCTCTCTCACAGAAGCCCCACTCACATCCTCACATCCGATCACATCACCCTATTTCATTTTAATCAATATTATTTACCATTACCTGTTATAACTTTGTATAGTTACTGGATGGTTTTAATTTTTTCAAGCAATGATAAATGCTTCACTTTCAAATGCCATTTAATCTTCGCTTTCCTAGAGTAAATGCAAAATTATTATATACACGGCTTCATTGTGTTTGCTAATATCCTTTGAGTATCTATTCTTGAAAAAAACCCCATTCCCAATTCCATTTATAAAATCTTTGCCAGGTTTTGATACCAAGGTTTTTATAAAAAGTTTGGAAGCATTTATTGGTACATTCTCTGAATTAGGTTGACTGATTTTGTGGTGTTGCTCTTTTGAAATGTTTGGAAGCTATCATCGGTGAAACCATCTGGTATTTTCTTGTGGATCATGTATAAGTATACATTGAATATCTTTAATGCACATAGGATAAATCAGATTTTCCAGTTCTTCTTTTGTCAGTTTGGTAAGCTGTGTTTATCTAGAGATTTGTTTTTAATATGAATTTTAAATTTTATTGTCATAAGCTTTTTCTAAACCATTTATTGTCTTTTTGATGCCTATAGGTTAGCGAGTGACTATCCTTATTCTTTCTTATATGGACTACTCTGTCTTCTTCTTTGTTTTTTTTTTTTTCTCAGTATTTCCGGGTGTTTAAAAATTTTGCTAGATGTTTCAAATGCCAAATTTGCTTCTTAAAATTCATTATTTTTGTCTATCACTTATTTTTGCTTTTATCTTTATTCTTCTTGGGTATGGTTGATAGTATTTTCCAATTTCTGTAGTTGAATACTTCGTTATTCATTTGTATCTTTTTTCTATCATATGCAATTAAGGCTAAATATTTCACTTTGAGATAGACTTGAACCACATCCCACAAGTTTCGGTATGCTATGCTTTTATTATCATTTGGTTCAAAATATTTCCTTTTCTGTTATACATTCATCCATTAATAAAATAGGCAATGTTTAATTTTCAAGTGTTTACACATTTTCAGGGTTTTTTTTTTTATTATTGAATTCTAGCTTTATCCTCCATGCAGTCAGAGAACATAGCCTCAATGATTTTTGTCATTTAGTATTTGTTGATGTTTAGGGTCACAATTTTCCCTGCCTTGAATAAGACAAGAATGCAATAAAATGTGTTCTTTAACTGAGAATTGAGTCCCTCTGCCCCGCGTCCCCCTCCCCCGCTACAGCACACAGCATTGGAATATGAACAAAGTAACAAGACCTATTTTATGTGAGCAGTAAAATTACATGATCGGTCCAGGGACCAGTAGCTTAGGCATAATAAAGTGACTAGATGTGTAGAAAACCAAAGCAGAGAACTGTACTCCTCTGCACAACTGTTTCTTCTTGGTGATGGCTATGAGGATGACGCCTGTAGGCAGCATCAGGCCCCACACGTACTCATCTTGCCTGCATTATGTCCCGCCAGGGAGCCAGTTTCAACGAGGTCTACACATTGTTCGCTATTACTTCCAGTCTTCTGTCTTTCTCTTGTTTATTCAAAGAAGAATTCCGGGAGCCTGAATTAGTGAGAATTAAAGTTTAGAAATAATAAATTGTGCTTATTTAAATTTTAGCTAACCCACCAGCATAGGACAATTAAATTTAATATTCTTGATATGGGCTTTTAAAAAGAAAACAGGACTATGTATAGGAATGCAGAAATTAAAAAGGAGGTAAAGTCACCAAATATTCATCCACCTAAACTTGGTGCCAGTGAAGAATGAGCTTACTTTCTTGATGTTTTTGCTGTGGTGGATACAGCTGGTCATGCATACAACCTAAATGATGCCTCTCAGATCTGAGCTTGGCTGCTGCTAAGACTGATCCTTCAGTCAATTTTTTAAAGTAGGGAGTACATGAGCTGAGTCCATTTTCAAATTTGGACACAGCAGGCCTCTCCAAACTTTGTGTAAGTTAGTCACTATGTGTATTATCCTAAAAGTTTTAAGAGCACCAGAAGTGGCCTCTGGATTACCAATACATGATCTCATATTTTATTAATAAGAAGTGGGAGCATATTCCCTTAGTTTTTTTTCTTTAAGGCTTGCTTGTTAGAAACGATACCTGTTTTTTATTGTATTAACTACTGTTTATTGCTTAAGTCATTGAGAATAAGTAAGCACATGCAGTCATTGATACTATGCAGTATAAAGAAAAACGTCTATTTCCTTATTATTGCCTATTAATTTTACATAAAATTGGCTACTGGTCCCTTTATTTATTTCACAAGCTTGACAATCACAAACTCATCTTTCAAAACCCTTATATGTGGCAAGACCATGTAAATTACCATGTATGTGAGCTACTTTTCAGAGTATGAGCAATATAAGGAGCAATAAAACATAATATTTGAAATATAAATTTATTGATCTATAAATATATTGACTTGTATTCTTTGAAATAAAATATATTTTTATGCAAAACCTATTTTCAAAATTAAAATTGTCCTATATATATGATATATAAGGTGTATATATTATACATACCCACACAGGTATATTATACATTAAAACAAAACTCAAATTTAAAAACCTAGTTTATAACAATTTTCCAAATATTAAGACATGACATAAGGAAAATTATTGTCTTCACATACAGTCTTATGGCTTAATTAGTCTCTTACTTATATTTGTCTATAATACATTTTCACTGGTATTTTTCTAAAGACCATATTTTTATACAAAGTTTCTCTTTTTAAAACATTTTGTCTGAATAGTCTTCAAAATTGCATTTTAGGTTAGTTTGCAATTGTGGAATCTTCAGTTGACTCTTCTTTGCCCAACCGTAATACTTTCTTTTAAAATTTTTCTAATGTTTATTTTTCAGAGAGAGAGAGAGAAAGACAGAGAGACAGAGTACGAGCGGGGTAGGGGCAGAGAGAGAGGGAAGCACAGATTCTGAAGCAGGCTCCAGGCTCTGAGCTGTCAACACAGAGCCCAACGCGGGTCTCAAACCCACAAACTGTGAGATCATGACGTAAGCTGAAGTCAGACATTTAACAGACTGAGCCACCCAGGTGCTCCATGACCATAATACTTTAATTGAAGAAACAATTTATTTATAGGTATTGAGGTAAGTTCAGAGCAAATTCTGCTAAATTTTATTGATGGATATTATCATTTTTTTTTTAATTTTAGTATTGAAATATAAAAATATTTTAGCCCCAACATTCTTACAGTTATTTCTTTTTTTCATTCCACAAAACTTCAAAAACAATTTTTTATAATGAAAGAAACATTACAACTTCTGTCTATATTTAAGATATTTTGAATTTTTGCCAAACTTAAAAACCATAAAAATCACAGGAGTTCTCAACTTAATTCCATTCTGGCATAGACTATAAATGCATCCAATGAAAATGGGTGCTGTATCCAAACATTTATCCCACAAGTTAAGATATTAATAAAAAATAAATAATTTAAGCAGAAAATCTTGTATATGGTTGCTGATTTTCTCATTTTGCTTTGCATAAATAAACATTAATGTGTTCTCGTTTGCAAACTTTGTTTCAACAAACATAATTCTCTAAAGCTGACAAGCTAAAAAAATTTGGGTGCTGCATTCATTAACTATTTTGCTAAAATTTTCCAACTCATTTTAAACAGAAATTCTAAACTTGGAAGACAGAAAATGAGTATCATTGTAGAACATACTTAAGTGTGTTGAACAAATAGTTTATTCAAAGGTGCAAACATTTCTAAAGTCCAATTAATGGCAGCAAAAAGAAAAATGACTTTTTTATATTAAACTTCAGCTTTGTCCCCAAAATTTATAATGTAGTTATTATGTCTGCTTATAAATTATGTGTATATTTTTGATAAGTGCAGCTTCAATATTGATTGCTAGAATGCTGTATCTTATTGAGATGAACATTTTTGTGTGTATGACAAAGAATTTCAAGTGTCTTTCTGTTCCATAGGTTTCTTATTTTAGTAACCAGATGGTTTTTTCCTATAATGCTGTGCTCTACCTATATTTGTTTTCTGATGATCTTCTCAAAGACAAGTACTTTTGCCTTCGATGTTAAACCTATGAACTTTGCTTGCAATAGTATTTACAATAATAACAAATGCTTCATCTTTGAAGAATGATCTTTCAAAGGCTTTATAAGGATTCCATGGTAATTTCAAACCATTATTAAATTAACTGATTTTGCATTTGAAGCATCTGTTATATAATATGTTATAAAACTGGCAACATTTAGCGGTTCTGCTAATGATGCCAAGATGTTAAAAGCTATTATTTTATATTTCATATGTGCACGAGAAAAACTGGAATACAAAAAGAGCAAAATTATTTGTGGGAGTCATGGAGATACGCCGTTTGATCTGCCTTCAAGAAAAAAAAAATGTACCTTTTTTTCTGAGAGGAATGTAGTTAGATAAAAGTCTCCAGCTGCACTATTTGAGATCTCCAGCATTTGAGCCAAGGCGAGGCCCTGCTCTTTCAGAAGAGCCACAGGCAATGATTGAGCACAATGACAATACAAGGACCTGGTGATTTGTGCACAACTTGAGACTTGTCTATTGGGCAGCCTTTATTCTGTTCAATTGGTTTTACTGACACTTTGTCAGATGTACATTGCACTCTGTGTTACTCTTTGCCAGTTCTCGTCCTTCTCTGTTGTGGACTTACCAATGTGTTCCCCAAACACTTACGTTGAAGTCCTATACCTCCATAACTCAGAATGTGACTGTATTTGGAGATAAGGCTTTTAAGGAAGTCATTAACGGGGCCCTGGGTGGCTCAGTTGGTTAAGCCTCTGACTTTGGTTCAGGTCATGATCTCTCCATTTGCGAATTCGAGCCTTGTGCCAGGCTCTGTGTTGACAGCTCAGAGTCTGGAGCCTGTTTCAGATTCGGTGTCTCCCACTCTGTCTCTGCCCCTACCCCACTCGTGCTCTGTCCCTCTCTCTCTCTCTCAAAAACAAACGTTAAAAAAAAAAAAAAAGAAAAAGTTGTTAAGTTAAAATGAGGCTATTACAGTGGGGCCCTAACCCAAGACAAGTAGTGTCCTTCTAAGAAGAGAGACATCAGGTGCTCTTGCCTTGAGGGATGATCATGCACAGAGGCCATAAGGAGATGCTATCTGCAAGCCAAGAACAGAGACCTCAGAGGAAACCAGCCCAACCAGCATCTTGATCTTAAACTTAACAGCCTCCAGAACTGTGAGAAAAAAAAAAAAAAAGTAGTGTCACCAAAAATTTAGGTCTCCATATCTGGGGTATTTTGTCGTGATAGCCCTGGCAAAATAATTTGCTCTTTTTTCATGGTATCAGACAGTATTTGCAATGCAGTCTGAAGGCTTTCCTCTACCGCATTCTTCTTTCTTCACGGTTCCCTCTGCTTCTGTAACTAAGCACCACAACCTTCATGGTTTAGTACGACACCGGTTTATTGTCTTACAATTCTGGACATCAGAAGTACAAAACGGGTTTCGTTAGGCTCAAATCAAGGTATTGGTAAGATTGCATTCTTTCTGGAGGTTCTGGCAGAAAATCCATTACTTTGCCTCTTCTATCTGTTTCAGGCTGCCTGCACTCTTTTTCTCAACCTTACTCAACCTTTTCTCAGGATTACAATTAGTAGTACATCGTCATTTTGGGTGCCAGTACCATTCTTTTTACCACATAGACAGTACATCTCCACTCTCCAAATAAACCAATTATACTTCTGTGGAAGGATTCAGACACTTTACAGAAACAACCTTATTTTAATAGGGGGGAAAAAGTATGTTTTCTGGAGTCACAGGCCGGTGCATTTCCAGCAGTCATACACTTTACACAGTCTTCTCTCAATATAATTTTCAATGTTTATCTGTTTATTTATTTTTGAGATAGAGAGAGAGAGAGAGTGAGAGAATCCTAAGCAGGCTCCATGCTATCAGCACAGACCCCAATATCTGGTTTGAACTCATGAACTGTAAGATCATGACCTGAGCCCAAAATCAAGAGCCAGGCACCTAAACACCTGAGCCACCCAGGTGCCCTCTATTAAAATAGGAGGGACTTTTGAGGTAGATAATGATGCATCTTCAAACATTTACATAATCAACGATATTATTGAGGCCCCTATGGCAGATCCCCAATATCAACAAAAAGTTCTGTGAGTGTTGTACGTAAGTGATGAAACACTAAATTCTCCTCCTGAAACCAATATTGCACTATATGTTAACTAACTAGAGTTTAAATTAAAACTTTTGAAAAAAAAATAGTTACGTACAAATTTGAAGAATGAACTTTCAAAAGCTTTACAAGGAGTCCGTAGTAATAGTAAAAAGTAAAAGGTTCATGTTAAAATCAGCTTTTGCAAGAAATAGAAGTTTAGTAATTAATTATGCACTTCCCTACTTTTAAACTAACTGCTGATCAAAGAGTTTATTGCAGAATAAGATAGTGTTGCCAAACAATAAAATAAATTTAAAAATCTTGATTTATCCATAGAACGAGTGGTTAAAAACAAACAAAAGGCATGGTCCCATGAAGTCTAGACTTTCTTACCTTTTTTTTTACTTCTGTTTCCTGCACATATTTCACATTCACCACAAACTATTATTTCTAACACTTTCATTGATTCCTCTACCAGATTACCAGAGGCTTTGAACATCACAGAAAAACTGGCTGCTGCATCAAAGAACTGGCAGGGCCAATAACATTAGTTCTACCACCAACTCTCCCTCGTAGACCATGTTTATCAGTGAGCATCTTGGATGGAATGTTATTAGTTATATCAACGCCAGAAAGCAAAGAATTATCACGTTTTTTTTTCTTTAGAATTAATTCCTTTTTAAAGTGAGAAATCGGTTCATTACAAATACCCCTCAGATATCCCTACTTAGAATGTTGCAACAATTAGAAGTCTACTGAACTCATACCAGCTTATTTTTATTGTAACTACTAATAAAAATATCTTATTAAAAATAAAATATCGGGGAAAAAAATTAAACTGGACAGGAGGCCAAGACAAAGGAAACTAACCCTCCCATCCCTTCTTTTACTCACTTCTCCCAGTACGAACTATATTAGAGCAATTCTCCAGGGATTCCATTTCTTTCGAAGTAACTGATGTTACTTGACAGAATGGAGAGTCGATAAGTTGTCTATCTGCACCTCAGGTAGATCAGTCTTTGCTGTTAAATATGTAAAGCAGAGTCTTTCATGTTTTCGGCTTATGGATGGTTTTCCTCCTAATGATGAACTGGATCTTTTCAAGTGGATATGCAGTCAAGGGAAGGGTTAGAAAACTGTCTTCTTTTTGTTATCTTATAGTTAAGTCTTCTTAATCAAAAATTATTAATTTCTGCCCATCTTGTCATTAATTGAATGATTTATCATTGTGCATGTCAATGTATGAAAAAAGTATGCCTTCTCATACGTAATTTTTCATAGAGGAAGATTTCCAGATTCCCTATTGTGAGAACAGTGTGCAAATTTTTTTTACCTATTATGTAATTATCATCTGGTGGCCACTTTATTTATGATTCAACAATTTCAGTGACTCACATTGCTTCTGTGAGAATATCAGGACACTCATATATCTCCTTGTCATACATAGCACTAATAACGTCTTGATAAACCTCACTGGCTATGATATTGCCACTGCGCAAAGCTCTACTTGTCCTAAATGAATCTCTTTTATATTCTTGCATATTATTCCATAATATCATTTATTCTTAAATACTGAAAATTGCTAGAGAAGACTCTGTTTTACAGAGTTGTCCCCTTTGGGGACAGATTTTAGTCCAAAATCGTGACAATATAAGTTATCAAGAAACATTGTGCTCTAATTCCTTTTCCTATGATTTGTTAAAGAAAAATAAATCTATATTATAAAGTTTTTCACATAATTTATTTACATAGTGTATTTTAATTCTCAATAAAACCTTTGTAAACATACCTATTTTACGTATAAACAAACTGGGATTCGCAGATTTTGTTGAATTTCCTTAGGCCGGTATCTCTAGGTGAAAGGACTAGGAACAGAGGAGGATTTCAGAGCCTCACACACATGTGATGTCTGTCATAGTGAGGAGACAATGCTTTTAGAGTGTTACATCAAAGCCACATATAGGTATAATGGAATGAAAAAAATCTCTAAATGATTAATAAATAGTAATGTTAAAAAAGGACTATTAAAAACTTTGATTATTGGGGCGCCTGGGTGGCTCAGTCGGTTAACCGTCCGACTTCCGCTCAGGTCATGATCTCATGGTTTGTGGGTTCAAGACCCGTGTCAGGCTCTGTGCTGACAGCTCAGAGCCTGGAGCCTGCTTCAGATTCTGTGTCTCCCTCTCTTTCTGCCCCTCCCCTACTCTCTCTCTCTCTCTCTCAAAAATAAGTAAACGTTTAAAGGGTGCCTGGGTGGCTCAGTTGGTTAAGCTTCCGACTTGAGCTCAGGTCATGATCTCAAGGCTTATGAGTTGTGAGTTCGAGCCCTGCGTTGGGCTCTGTGCTGACAGAGCCTGGAGCCTCTTCAAATTCTGTGTCTCCCTCTCTCTCTGTTCTTCCCCCGCTCACACTCTGTCTCTCCTAGTCTCTCAAAAATAAGTAAACATTATTTTTTTTCAAATAAACTTAAAAAAAAACTTAAAAAAAACCCTTTTTTTTAATCTTTGACAAGAAATTGATGCCACTGGCTTAAAGGAGCAGAAATTAATAGCCTATCTAATGGTTAAGAAGCTCCTTATGTTTCTGCTCCCTAGGACATCCAGAGACAAAGCTTAACAGCGGCAACATCAAGAATAAAACCACTAATTTATTGTAAATCATGGCATAATATCCTGACTCATTGGGAAATCAGATGACAGTTTCCGAGAAATAAAGTCAACATTTTAAGAGACAAAACCACATGAAGCTAATCTGGAAATGTCTTGCTCTTCAGAAATGTTTTACTAAGAAATGACAGAGAGCATGCCAAGATTTGTCAAACCTGCCAACCCCTACCCCCTTCTGACTGGCGCAAGAACAAATGATAGAGCTAAAATAAACCTGCAGTTTTATCTAGTAAATTGAATTTATTTATAGGGGGATACAGCTGGTGTTTTTATCTCATGTTCCCATTGAATAGTATGACTTTGAAAGTGAAAAGAGTGTATTAAAAATGAAGTGTTGGTTCAGTGGATGGTGCTGAAGATGTGGATTTGGTCGGGAGATTTGGCAGGGATTGGACACTTCTCCCATAGCCTGGAAGGATGGATCTGGAAGGAAGTTGGTGATATGATTAAAAGCACTTCCTTTTTTTTCAATTTTTTAAATGTTTTTATTTATTTTTGAGAGAGAGAGAGAAGAAGAGTGAGACAGACTGTGAGTGGGGGAGGGGCAGAGAGAGAGGGAGACACAGAATCCAAAGCAGGCTCCAGGCTCTGTGCTGACAGCTCAAACTCATGAACTGTGTGATCGTGACCTGAGCTGAAGACGGGCGCTCAAATGACTGAGCCACCCAGGCACCCCTGAAATCACTTTCAAGCTAAAACGTGGAGAGAAGGCAGAAAGTGTGAAACTAAACGTGAAGTTATTCTATGGTTAAGGATAAAAAAAAAGGAAAAACAAAACAAAACAAAACAAAACAAAAAATGCCAGAATTGCCCATTAATTAGCTTAAAAAATTATTCAGAAAAGGTTATGCGATTTCACATGCTTATAAACAAAGTATTAAGAATCACAAATAATATATAAAATTTTCTCAGTCAGTTAGTAGAATTTAATTAAAATATGTGTTAGTGATTTACACGCCAGTTATCCATACGGAGGAAGCAAAAACATTAACAAATTAAATAAACGTATATGTTAAAATATATACATAGAATTTTTTGAAGTTTGATAAATATGCTGTTTTCAAATTGGAGAAATGGTTCTGTTAATAAAGTTACCATGCATTACGTTTAAACATTGTACATTCCTTATCTCAATATCATCTTCCTACATATTCTGTGTTTGGTATTTCAAATTCCCTCTGTTACTTACCCATTATGCAAATATGGATATATTTCTTATCAGAGAAAGAGGCTTACAGACAAGTTTTGGCTCCAAGCTTACTGAAGGTCTTTGTAAAAGTTCTTCCAGTATATGAGAGTCACTATGTTTTTCTGAAAAGTTTTAGTATAGTTCACAAGGGAAAAACAATAGCTAATATTTATTGAGTGTTTACCATGCAATAAATCCTATGTTATATGTTTTCATTTAGATCTTTAAACAAACATGATATAGATACAGCATTAAATACTTATTAAAGATAGATACATTAATTTTTATAAATTAAGTGGAAATCACACAATTAATTAGAAGCAGAGGCAAGGTTGGAATTCAGGCAACCTGACTTGAATACTTTTATTTTTAAAAAATTTTTTTTTAATGTTTATTTATTTTTGAGACAGAGAGAGACAGATCATGAACAGGGGAGGGGCAGAGAGAAAGGGAGACACAGAATCTGAAACAGGCTCCAGGCTCTGAGCTGTCAGCACAGAGCCCGACCCGGGGCTCGAACTCACGGACCGTGAGATCATGACCTGAGCTGAAGTCGGACGCTCAACCGACTGAGCCACCCAGGAGCCCCAAGAACATTTTTATTTTTAAAGATTACACTTTGCTGCATGCAAATATTACTGTATCATTTTCTTGACATAGATTTTCTATTTGTGAACAAATTTAATGTGTTTGCCAGGGTTTTGATTGAACTCAATATCACTAGAATTTCCAATTGACTGCACTGTGTGCCAAATCAGCTATCACATTTTCTTGATGCCTGGAAGGCAATGTAAGCAATAGTAGCTCCCATTCAATCACTCTACCACCAAAAGTGTTCTGATCCTCTGTTCGGTTTTTGTGCTGGATAGAGAAATTGGTCTAATTTATTTCTCTGTGTGTCTGTTACTTCGCTGTTAAAATGGGGATTTCACCACAATTTGTTTGTCAAGAGTCAATTAAAATAGGTTTTGCATATGTAAAATAAGCAAAATTAGAGACGTTCAGTAAGTTTATTTTTTCTGAACACTGAAAGTAACACAGATAATGGAATACATTTGGGGAAAATTGATGCATCCTTCGTGAAGCCATGAAAAAAATAGTAGTGTTCAGACTAATAATTATTGTCTCTAGGAATTCAGATTTGTGTCTGGGCTTAAAGGTGGCACATTGTCTCTTACTGTCATTCAGCGTCCTAAGAATGAATCTTGTGAACTGAACTATAAGCCTAGTAGTAGCCAAAAAATTAGAACAAATTTTGGCCAGCTTCCTATCCGTTAGTTTTCTTTTGCACTTAGCTTGTGTGTAGATTAATAAGTGTATTTGGAACCAAAAAAAAAAAAGAAAAAAGAAAAAGAAAGAAAAAGAAGAAGAAAGAAGAAGAAGAGGAAGAAGAAGAAGAAGAAGAAGAAGAAGAAGAAGAAGAAGAAGAAGAAAAGAATACTCATAAGTTATGGCAGTGGGTGAGACGAGTAGAGAGAGAGAGAGAATAATACTGTTATGAGAATTGAAAGAAATAGCCTACCAACTTATAAAAGTAAAGTACAATTTTGTATAGATTTGGAAATCGCCAGAAAATAATACATTAAACATGAGATAAATAAGAAAAGTATTACACAAAATGAAAATGCACCAAAAATCTTTAGGAGAAGTAGAGGTTGACATACGATGTTCCAAGAGTCTTTTCAACTGGATTTGAGGGCCTTTGGAAAAGCCTCAAAGACAATGATCATTCCTTACCTTTAATTCCCCAGCACTTTTCCAGCTTCTTTCTTGCATTTGGTTATCTGTCATAACTGTTTAAAAAGTGAAAGACTGAGCTCAGAGGTGGTATAAGAAAGTAAGAGAACTCAGTGGAGTTAAGCTACTTGGTTTCTTTATGAAAAGATAATTAAGATGCCTTTATTAAAATAAAGTTTTGTGATATATTAAGTTGATGATTTTAGAGTTTCTCTTAAAATTGAGCCTGTCAGATATGTAGACTTAGCAACTGTTAGCATTCACTATTGATGGTGAGGAAAGAAAGAAAAACAGTAGAAGTAATAATAATAAAAAGTTGCAATGAAGCTAAAAAAGTTGAACTCTTTGTTCCATTTCCTTATCATTATTTTCAGTATCCTGAACTTGAAAGGCTATTTTCTCTAGTCTATAAACATATTGAAACCCACTCATTTATTCATGCACTTTTATTTATTCAGGACCCTTTTTTTTCCCCTAATGCTTGTATAATACTCAACTGCTAGAGCAATTAAATATACAAACAGGCATTATACTATTTTTTCTTTTGTAATTCAAGTGGCCAAATAGTTTACTTAATTAATTATTCATTTCAATAAAATTAAGCATGCATGTGGAGCTAAAAATAAATGTGAATAAAACTGTAATGTTAACTAACTCTTGAGCAAAATGTCCAGGCCTTGCCAAATCATTTTCTGTACAGTAAGTTAACTCTCAGTCAGTAAAACTTCTTCAAATGGAAAGGGTAATTATAAATTGTTTTAAACATGTACATAAGTGCAGGGACTTCTAATAAAATATCTTGACCCAATAAAGTTACAAAACCTGCTGATCTCAACTGAGTGGAAAGTCTGCCAAACTTCAAATTCATTCACGAGGTGAAGATAGCTTAAGGGGTTTATGGAACAACATCAAATTACCTAAAATTTGCATCATAGGAGAAGAAAAGAGGACAAAAGGGAAGAAACTTTATTTGAAATATAATGGCTGAAAACCTCCCTATCTGGGGGGAAAGAAACAGGCATCCAGATCCAAAAAGTCTGGAGAGTTCCAAATAAGAGGAACTCAAAGTGACCCAATAACAACATACAGACTTGTGGAATCACTATTGTTGTATACATGAGACTAATGTTACATTGTGTGTTATCTACACCCAATTAAAACACACACACACACACACACACACACACACACACACACATGAAGTGGCTGAATGGATTTTAAAAAATCAAAATGTATTTGTGCCCTGACTGCAAGAAATGAATTATATATAAGAATACACACAGACTGAAAGTGAAGAGATGGAAAAAAAAATGTTGCATGCTAATGGAAACCGAAAGAAAGCTTGCATAACTATACTTATATCAAACAAAGTAGACTTTAAGATAAAGACTATAACAAGAGAAAAAGATTGTTATATAACAATAAAGGGGTCAATACAACAAGAGGATATAACATTTGTAAATGTTTATACACCCATATAGAAGCACCTGAATTTATAAAACGAACATTAACACCCAAAGGGGAGAAATAGAGAGCCATGCAATAATAGGAGGAATTCTAAATACACCACAACAATGGTTATATCATCCAGACAAAATTCAATAAGGAAACATCAGCCTTAAACAACGCGTTAGATGAGGTGAAATTAACATTTACAGAACATTCTATCCAAAAGGAACAGAATGCACATGTTTCTCAAGTGTACATGCAATGTTTTCTGAGAATGATCATGCATTAGGCCACAAAACAAGTTTTAGTAAATTTAAAAGAAGTGAAATCATATCAGGCATCTTTTCTAATCACAGTGGTATGGCACTAGAAATTAATTTCATGAGCAACACTGGAAAATTTACTAAAATTTGGAGACTAAACAACATGCTACTGATCAACTAGAGGGTCAAATAAGAAATCAAAAGAGGGGGCACCTGGGTGGGTCAGTGGTAAGCATCCGACTTTGGCTCAAGTCATGATCTCATGGTTTGTGAGTTCAAGCCACGCATCAGATTCTGTGCTGACAGCTCACTGCCTGGAATCTGTTTTGGATTCTGTGTCTCCCTCTCACTCTGCCTCTCACCCGCTGGTGCTCTATCTCTGTCTCTCAAAAGTAAATAAACATAGGTAGGAATGTCAACTGGTGCAGCCACTATGGAAAACAACATGGAATTTACTCAAAAAAATTGAAAATAGAACTACTATGGGATCCAGCAATTCCACTTAGGGGTATTTACCTGAAGAAAATTAACTCTTAACTCAAAAAGATGTCTGCACCCCCACATTGACTGCAGCATTGTTTATAATGGCCAAGCTAAACAACTTAAGTGCCTATACAGAATAGAATGTTTTATAGCCACAGAAAATAATGAAATTGCCACTTGCAACAACATGAATGGACCTCAAGGGAATCATGTTAAGTGAAATAAGTCAGACAAAGAAAGACAAATGCTGTATAATCTTTCTTATATCTGGAGTTTTTTTTTTAATTTAAAAACAAGTTTATAAAAAATTATTCACAAGGTGATTGAGTCTCTTATTTCTCTCATAGACTTATGACAGAAAAACTCTATTAACTTTCACATGTATTGGGGGAAATATTTATTCTGTATACTTGGTCATAGAACAAATACAGTAAATTCTAAAAGCATCAGGAGCACTTAAAGACATTTAATTAAAGATCATTTTTAACGTAGGAGGAAGACTTGCTTCCCAGACCTATATGACACCATAACAAATTGAAAGTAATAAATTACTTTTTTAATTTATATGGAAAAATAGTACAGCATAAAATTTGGACAATCTTATATAACTGAGAACTAATTTTAAATTACATTTGAATATTAGACATAAACTTTCATTTTTATTGAAGAACTCAAATTAATTATTCCAGTTTCCATAAACTCTAAATTCCCTCCAGCAAACATAAATATTTGAGATGATTTTGAAAGGGAGCTAGTCTTTTACAATCCACACAGCACTAACTAGGAAAACTATAGCGCTTATGCTACTAATATTTTTCCAATTAACCATAACAAAACTCATTTGAAACTATATGAAAGCGCCTTATTAAATTTTCTTACTCCTTTGTGGGCTTTTATAACCCAACATATTGTCTAAAGTCCTGTTTTTATGCAGATATATATTATTTGCAGGCCTACATAAATTAATTGCAATTAGGATTAGTTGACCAAACTGACAATTAAGCAACTCTTCAAACTTTATTTCATTTTGATATTTGAAATATCTCGTAAAAGCTTGCATCAAAGTAACTCAAGTTGAAGTATAAACATAGCAGGCTCTCCTGTTTCTTCAAATTCTTAAGCAAGTTCCTATCTCTTCTTTTGTTTTGCTTTTCTTGTTTGTTTGTGTAAGAGAGAGAAATATACACACTTGTATACTTTGGTTCCTATGAAGACAGTGCCAATCTACCATAGGCTGCTGGCTCCTTCCCTCAAAATCAATAATGAAAAGGATCTAGAAGCAAAAGGGAAAATAAACATGAATTCCAGGAACTCTGGAATTATAAAAACTTGAAAAGTCTCTGGGGATATTAGACAGTGTTTTGAATTAATATATTTTCGAAAATTGAGTTGCTATAATGCAGATAAGAGAAATTTCAGAGGTAGATATAACTAAATAAATTGGAGGAAAACTTAATTTTTTTTAACCTCTCTTTGCATTCCCTTTGACAAGCATTGCTGGTTTCCTCCAGGTAATATTAGTGTAGCACAAAATCTGTGCTTGGATGACAAGTTGAAGACAACATTTAATGACCAGCTGCCCTTAGGCATTCACTGTCACTGCTCCAGAATCTTGGAAGGCACACTGTGGAGAATGCCTCCCCCCCCCATTGCTGCTTCTCCCTATGTGTTTAAAGGTTAAACCAACCCTAGGATATTGCCCTCATCCACATGGTCCATGATACTTCTATCCTTATGCCTGTTCCAAATAGCAGAAAGGGAGAGAGAGAGGAAAAGGATTCATCTTATCCCTTGAGACCACATTATAGATGTTGCACTTCTCAGAAGTTACTTCACATCCCACAGGACAGAATTCACTCACATTGCATATGACAATACATGCTTACAAGAGAAGCTGGGAAATATAGCATATACATTTTTTCCTAGGAAGACATATGTCCTATAATACATTAGCGGGCTTAATTACTAAAGAAAAATGGAACATGTTTATTGGGTTCGACTAAAAGCTTTTTCCATAGTCCAAACTGTTCCCTTCCCAAGTATTTTTACACAATCATCTCATCTTTTTAAAGAATATAAAATCTCCCATCCCCTGTATAAAACAATACAGACCTCTTTTATTTACTACATCTGGCTCAAAGTTCAGGATTTTGGGGTCATGTGTGAACTTCCTCAGGTTATCTTCTCACAACGTATCACATATACAATTGTGTATTAGTTACCACAGTAAAATTTCATTTAGAAATGGGAAGAATCATACATCTCATGGTTACTGATCAATGTTACATTCCAATTCTTATGGAATAGCAGACTTTCGTGTCAAGAAGAAAAGTATACACCTTGGTTCAGCCGTCTGGCTGTAACTAGTGCCATTTTCCGGGAAGTTCTTCTTGCATCGTTCCCTCCATGGCCACATCTGTGCCAACATTAGAGAGCACATAAGTCTGGGCTCTGTGTGGCTTTCATGGCTTCGTTGCTACTGATTATCAGCTTGACAACCAGAAATTGGGAAATGCTACAAATCAGGTCTGGATAATATGTTAATAATGTGGATTAAACTTATAACGTTGTCATGTTTAATAATTACTTTGTAAGTGGTCCACAAATTTTTGAGGAGATATCTTTCCAATACTTGAAAACTATAATCTTTTTCAGCAAAGAAATCATACACATGGTCAATGAAAAATTGAAGTTCCAACATATGCTTTATTTCACTTACATCTTACTTGTTAATGTAAAAGAAGTATCAAGTTTTATGTCAAAATTATACTTCTTCAATCTTAGTTTGTTAATAAATATGAGAGCTTGGCCAAAATCAGCAACAGCAATCTGTAAGAATTGGTTTACTATTTGGAATTTTTAATGTGTTTCTATATTTTATAATCATTTATAAATTATATGCTACACATCTTTAATATCAATAATATTTGAATTCTATCACCTACTTGTAATTTCTCTATCTATATATCACCTATATGTATGTGAAGAGCTGGTTGTTAAACATTTATCAGCACACCATTGGCCATCAGATGGGTAGCTTATATAGCTTATGCATCTTCATTTATGAATTACACAAAATTATATTGGTTAAAAGAAGAATATACACAACATACTACTTATGTAAATGTACATAAATATCCAGAGGCATTATGTATATGTACATATATTGCCTTTTGTTGGAAATACATGTAGATAATAATTCACATGCATTATTAGCTATATATACATAATTAGCTTACATATATGTATTATGCATGCACATGATTAGCTATAATTCATGATATTTTTTGTTCAGCTGAGCTTTTGAGAATAAAATTGAGGTATGCTAAAAAAAGGCTTCAAACATGCTTTTGAAATTTTACTTATTAAGATGAGCAGTGGGTATCTGAGTATGTACTATATTGTTCCTTATCGTATATATGGCCAAATTGTTTCATAATATTAAAAACATAGGAAAGAACCTTGATCTTCAGTATGTTGGAGTCTTTTAAACAATGAAACTAATAAGAGTAATCTTTCTATTAATAAAAACTAATATTTCATTCAGAAGAGGTGGGAAAAAAAGCCGTTACTGTTTTTATCCTATCCTTCATTTCATTGAATGAAATGTGTACGTGATTAAACATTGAAGTCATCTTGGATATGGATGGTATAAGGGAGACCACATGCTAGGATGCTAAGGTAAGAAGATTGGGTGCTTATGGATCATGAAGTCCATTTTGTCACACAAGACTACTCACTTCAGAATATTTTTTTTTTCTCTAAAAGATAAATCATTGTTTTTCTTAAGACAGCGCTATTTTGTTATTCATTGTTGGACAAAGTTCTTAATTGCATATGAAATAATTAATTATTAGAATCCAAATCTAAGATAAAAGAAGACAAAGCAGATGGAAAGCAATAGTTCCAATACAGGTTTTCTTAACTAATAGCCTACAATTTTTAGAGCAGTCACGGGTTTTAAAAAATTGAAGAAAAGTAGAGAATCTCCATATTCCCCCTACTTTTCTTCCCCACCTTCAGTTTACCCTAGCATTATTGTATATTTTTTAAAATGGATGAATCAATATGGATACACGATTAACTGAAGTTCATAATATATAAGGGTCACTTTTTATGTTGAATATTCAATAGGTTTTGATAAATGTATACTGACAGATAAATACACTGTTATATGTGGAGTCAAACAAAATCAGATAAAAATATTAGTAAGATTAAGTGAATGTTGTATTTATTCGATTATGTGTTTGCTGTATGTCTCTTCCTACCAGAATATAAGCCCCTTAGGAGTAGATTCTTTGTATGTTTTGTTTACTGTTGTATTTGTAATGCCTACGGCAATTTCTCACACAGAACAGATTCTCAGTAAATATTTGTTGAATATACAAATGTAAAACAGAGTTGATATTCTCTAATACAAAACAAAATAAAACACCAGAACAAAGAAATTTAAACAATGTTTGAAAATCTCAGAAATTTTGGAATGGTGGGAAAGAAAATAATTTGAGGGCAGTCAAAGTATCTACAAAGGTTTGGGGAAGAGTTTTAAAAAAGAAGCAAGGGATAATGCAGTACCAATGCATAGTATAGTAACAATAAGGAGTTATTTCCACCTGTAATACTTAATGTGCTAGGAGGAAAAAAAAAACAACAGAGGGAGAGGGAGAGAAAGAGAAGGTTAGGAGGTGGGGAAGAGAAGGAGGGAGAGAGAGAGAGAGAGAGAGAGAGAGAGAGAGAGAGAGAGATGGAAAGAGCTACCACACAAAAACTCTCTTTTTTATAAGATTGAGACAGTCAACGCTAAGGGATCTGACATAATAGAAGATAGAGAACCAAATGCGTCTAACTTTTTCCATTTTGTAGATCCCCTGCCAGTATCTTTTTTGTTGATTTTGTTGTTGAAACTGAGTCATAAACTGAGAAGTAAGGTAATCTATCCATGTGGCCAATAACAGCCAACCTCTCAATTTTAGAACAAGTTGCAATAGAACAGCAGAGGATAGAGAATATAGAATATAGAATAGTGCATTGAATGGTAGAGAATGACTTTATAATGACAAACAGAAAATGTCCTTTTCAGTCCTGTTTTGTTTTGTTTTGTTTTTGTCTGACTCAAAACATTCTTTGGTTAAAAATTTTGTAGACCAACACAGAGGATACAAAATATCCTATTAGATACCATATCTTGTGGGGTGTTGGCAACTGCGTTGCATTCTCAAGTGAAACCAAAAATTACTCACCATTGATGTTCTTCATATCAAGTTAGTAAATAAAAAAGAGGATAAATAAATAAACATAAAACATAGCTACTATAACTGATTATAAGGTTTAAATTTATATTCATGTCTTTTCTACCACACATTCTGTTTCCTTTACCCTCTACAAGCACCTAGGACGGACCTGGCTTTTTATCTGGCTAAATGATTTAAACCACTTGAAGATTTGAGTCCTCGTTAGTGTTGTCTTTATATAGTCTCAGTACATTTTCATTGGCAAAGACTACCAGGTAGTAAGTGACTTACTGAGGCCTCTGGGCTCCATCCATAATTGGCATGGTACAAAAGCATAGAGTGGAGTAACTCATTTCCTACTTTGGAATCAGAACCAACAAGCCAACACCCAATTTAATGATCCTCTTCTATATTCATTGGCTCAATAGCATAAGAAACCTCTAATGGCCAGAAAATTGTCTCAGCTTCCAGATGAGATCATTGCCATAGTCCATGGTATTAAAGAAACTGAAGCATTTCTCCTTTACATTCTACATGGGTAGAAGGTTCAAACCCATGGAGTCTAGTGGGTTATTTGATCTAGTAGTTAAGAAGGGCTGTTCCCACCCTGCAACCCTTTATGGATCTATGTTTATGGCTATGGAAGAGACAGCACCAAATATGGCTACTGATTATGTTATAAACTGAATTATTTAGAAAAGCACTTCAATCCTGAAGGGAGTTGTCTGCCAGCTGGCATTGAAACTGAGCATTCTGTGGGTTATAACATAATTCTGTCAAACCAGCTGCTTTTGGATTACTGAGCACATGGTAAAAATATTCTGTGGGTGGGACTCTTTGTCTGTGCTCTCTTTGTCAGACAATCTGTCCCTTCAGTGGAGACAATGTTTTACAGGAAATTATGACAATGGATAAGACCTTCTGGCAAAAGCCATGTGAATACGGCTTGAAATATTTTTGCATGAGATATCTTTTCCCTAAGGTGGGTTGAGGTAGAGGTGGGGAGGATCATTGCCTTATCTGTGACAGAAAGTGCTCTTTCTTTACATATATATACATATATATGTAAATATATATGTGTATATATATATATATATATATATATTCCCACATCATATATATATATGGTCATATATGTAATCATACACTATATCATATATATAATTATACATTATTATATATAAAATACGTGTAAATATATACGTATATGTATATACATATACATACACATATACATATACATATACATATACATACATATACATATACATATATATATATATATATATAGTATCAGCTATTTCTTTTCCCTATTGACAAATGAACAGATACCCAGGTAAATAGGCAAAGACTGGTCCAGAAAGATGTAATGCAGGCACCAGTGGTCACATGCTAGGCCTCTACTTCAAAGTGAACCAGCTCCATTGGAGTATATCCTTGTCTGTAAACCAGCTTGGTTCTAGGAAGTGAATATGAGGTGAGTTCGATTTCTGCTAACCACACTTGGATATTCCCTCATAAATGTTTAGCACCGCTTTACCAGAGAAGTCATCTGTTATAATTTCAGGGACCTCATCTTCAGTTAGTGATTGACATTAATGAAGCTCAGGGCCAAAGATGAATAAGAACACAATGATAGTCAATCACAGTTATTATGCTTATTATTTTGCCTTAGGAGGGAAAAGCACATTGGAGGAATCACAACACTCTGCAGGAAGAGGAGATTATAGGATGTGAACTAATGGGGAGGAGTACACAATTTTGCTGTTTCCTCTTTTTTTTTTTTTCCTTTAAAAAAAGAAAGGTTTAAGGCCGCCCTGCTGGCCAGGGCGGGTGCAGTGTGGAGTTCTCCAGGAAGGAAACAGGGGTACCGTTGAAGGCCACAGGGTGCGCTACTTGGCTTCGGGTATATGGGAGTAGTGAATGCGGGTCCTGAATGAGAGGCAGGAGAGTGCCGGCTGGAAGACCTGATTGTCAGGGGCAGCTCAGACAATGACGCGATCAGGCTGCCACCACACTCTTCCCAAGAAGCTATACCGCGAAGTCAGATCTCGCGGGATCTTGGGAGTTCTGTGAGCGCCAATAGGGACTCCTGGGTGCGAAGCCCCTGAGAGCCCTCTCCCGAAACTTCTCCATGAGGAGTCTGGTTCACACCACCTATCAAGCCAACCCCAATCCCTCTCTACGCCCACGCAGCACTAAGTCAAAACGTCGCCAGTGCCTGTACCCAGGGGCATCAGCCGTGGTGTGCAAAACCTCTGTCCCAAAGGCCATGCCGGAACAAGACCTCTTGAGACTCACAACGAGGGAGTGAATGGCAGCGCCTACCAAATGTTCACAGGTATATATAGCCTTCCAGGAGACCCTGAACGCAAGGTTAATTTCTGAGGGTGTATAAATAGCATCTACAAATCAGGCTAGGCAGTCTCTGAAGAGAGCAAACTGGTTCCAGTAGCAAGGATCGCTGCAACGTTGGTTTCCCCTGGTGAGCTTTTCAATTTGACAATTCTAATATTATTTCGGTGAAAGCATTTTTTTTTTTTTTTTTTTTTTTTTTTTACCTGGAGTGGAGGTAAAAACCAATACTTGTAAGACTGAAGTTTGAGGTTGATAATGATAGGACAATTTATATATCACAAGAAACCTGTTGAAGAAAATATGCTTTCAGAGTGGTGAAAGGAATAGTTACTGAATTTGCGTCATCAGCATCACATGAAAAATAACAAATTTGGGCATCAGTTAGATTTAGAGCAGAAATGATAATCTGAGAAAAAGACCAGAGTTTTGTTTTTTCTTTTAAAAAAAAAATTTTTTTTAATGTTTATTTATTTTTGAGACAGAGAGAGACAGAGCATGAATGGGGGAGGGGCAGAGAGAGAGGGAGACACAGAATCAGAAACAGGCTCCAGGCTCTGAGCCATCAGCCCAGAGCCTGACGCGGGGCTCGAACTCACGGACCGCGAGATCGTGACCTGAGCCGAAGTCGGACGCTTAACCGACTGAGCCACCCAGGCACCCCTGTTTTTTCTTAGGTGAAGTAAGTAAGGCAGAATGAAATGAAGAATAATATGGTGGAGATATGTAAAAACACCCATCAGAGGCCAAATGGCCACAAAGAGGTACCAAAAATACAGTAGTAACTGGAATAAGTAGTAAATAAAAGGAAAAAGCAAGTTGATTTAAAAATTGTGTTTTATCATTTTGCGTGGAAGCTGTTTTGTCCTACATCTGCTTCATCCAAGAATCTTTTTTTTTTTCCAGCGTTATTGAGCTGTTATTGACATAACATTGTGTAAGTCTAAGAGGAATAATGTGATGATTTGATACGTGTGTATTGTGAAATGTTTACAATAGGTTATTTAATACCTCCACCTTGCATAATTACCATTTGTTGCTTATATGAAGACACCATTTAAGATTTACTTCCTTAGAAACTTTCATATATGCAATATAGTATTGTTAACTATGTTCACCTAGAATTTATTCCTTCTTTAAATTTGTACCCTTTGACCAACCTCTCTCCATTTACCAACCCCCTCCCCCCAGTAATAACCAATCTCTCTGTTTCTATATAGTTCAGCTTTTTAGAATCCATGTATAAATGAGATCATACAGTATTTGTCCTTCTCGCTTTGACTTTACTTGACATAAATGTCTCAAGATCTAATCTTGCTGTGGCAAATGGCTGGATATTTTTAATGGATAAATAATATTCCATTGTGTGTGTGTGTCACATTTTCCTTGTCCATTCATCTGTTGATGGACATTTATGTTGCTTCCATGTGTTTCATATTGTGAATAATTCTGTAATGAACATGGGTGTGCAGATATTTTAATGAGATAGTGATTTCATTGCTTTCAGATAAATGCCAGAAGTATGTTTGCTGGATCGAATGGTAGTCTTATTTTAATTTTTTGAGAAACCTCCATAAGTGTCCTATAATGCAAAGACATCAATAGTATAAGGATTCCCTTTCTCCACATCCTCACCAGCATTTGTCATCTCTTAAATTTACAATAATAACCACTCTATCAGATGTCAGGTGATGTCTCATTAATGGTTTACATTTCTCTGATGCTTAATGATATTGAGAAGCTTTTCATATTCTTGTTGTTTCTTTTGGAAAATATCTATTCAGGTACTTTGCCTATTTTTAAATCAGATTGTATGTTTCAGTTGGTATTGATTTGCATAAGTTTTTAATATATTTTGGATATTTACCTCATCAAATATATGATTTGCAAATATGTTCTCACATTCTGTAGGTTCCATTTTAATTTCGCTGATGGATTCTTTTGCTACACAGAAGCATTTTTTTTTCTTAAGTTTGTTTACTTTGAGAGAGAGAGAGAGAGAGAAAGAGAGAGAGAGAGAGAGACAGAAAGCAGGTGGGCTTGTGAGTAGGGCAAGGGCAGAGAGAGAGAGGGACAAAAAGAATCCCAAGCAGGCTCCACACTGCCAACACAAAGTACAACGTGGGGCTTGATCTCATGAACCAAGAGATCATGACCTGAGTTTACATCAAAAGCCCAACACTTAACTGACTAAGCCACCCAGGCACCCCAACTGCACAGAAGCTTTTTAGTTATGAAGTTTATTATTATTATTTTATTTATTTATTATTTATTTAGTTATGAAGTTTATTATTATTATTACTTGATTGTGATTTCAGTGTCATATCTAAAAACTCATGGTCAAGACCAATGTCAAGGAACTTTTTCCCTTTGTTTTGTTTTGGCTTTTTGTTTTTCCTTAGGATTTTAACAGTTTTGCGTATGACCTATTAGTGTCTAATCCATTTCAAGATAATTTTTTATGACTAGTAGAAGATCGGATCAATTTTGCCTCTGAATATCCAGTTTTGTGAACACATTTGAGGAAGAGACTACTGTTTCCCCACTGAGTATTCTTAGACCCCTTGTCAAATATTACTTGATCATATATGCATGGGCTAATTTCTGGGCTCTCCATTTCATTGGTCTTTGTGTCAGTTTTTTTTATACTGATATCATACCATTTTGATTACTATGTCTTTGTAGTAAAGTTTGCAATTAGGAATTGTGATGTCTCCAGCTTTGTTCTTTTGTAAGATTGCATTGGCTATTTGTGGCCTTCAGTGGTTCCATATGAATTTTAGGATTTTTTTCCCATTTCTCTGCAAACTAATCTTGGAATTTTCATGGAGATTTCATTGAATCTGTACGTGAATCTATTATATACATTATGGATGATAGCAAATGCTAGTATGACACGTGCACGATAATATTTTGGGTTCCAGAGGGAGCAAACCACTAATTCTAACAATGTCAGTAATGTACATCCTGGGAAAAAAGAAAGTTATCTTTTTCTCTAAATTCTAAATAATTGCTATTATTTATGATATAACTTATATATGTAAATATGTGTTTAGACATAAATATATGGGTATACACACAAATATGTGTATTTATATGTGTATATCTAAATATATATATATATACACATACGTGTATATGTAAGTATATATATATATACATACATATATTTTATATATATATATATATATAATATGAAAAGCTCAAATTAGTTAATCTCACTACTTCCATTAATCAGATTGTATTCTACATGGAAGTTAATTCAAAGAATTCCAACCCATGTGGTACTTCATATTTCTGTTTTACATAGTAGAGCCAAAATGAGCAATAATGGCACTTTCATTATTTTGTGAAATACACTGTTTTGAAATTTTCTTCTTTTGTAACTTTTTTTTACCTTTGGAAGGGAAAATTATTCTTTTCAGTCACCTCATCATTAAAAAATTCTGCAAAATGTAGGAGTACTTGTGAAAGTATTTTCCTAGACCAGATGTAGTACTTAGTATTCAGCTATGTTCATGATAAAGATATGTTTCGGACAACTCAACATTAGAAGTATCATCTGAAATATTTTTTTATTTTTTTAAGTTTAAATAAACTTTATTTTTGACATATATAGAGAGAAAGAGGGGCAAAGAGAGAGAGGGAGATAGAGAATCCCAAATAGGTTCTGTGCCATCAGTGCAGAGCCCAAAATGGGGCTCGGTCTCATGAACCACGAGATCATGACCAGAGCAAAGATCAGGAGTCAGACGCTTAACCAAACAAGCCACCCAGGTGCCTCTCATCTGATGCATTTTAAAATGCAGACATGAGAATATTAGAACCAATTGTGGTCTCTGCTATATGCAATTTTTCGCTTCTGAGAAATTTTTTCTGACATGGAATTTTATTTATTTATTTTTTTTTTTTTTTAACGTTTTTTTAAATTTTTTTTTATTTTTTTTTATTTTTGAGACAGAGAGAGACAGAGCATGAACAGGGGAGGGGCAGAGAGAGAGAGGGAGATACAGAATCAGAAGCAGGCTCCAGGCTCTGAGCCATCAGCCCAGAGGCCGACGCGGGGCTCGAACTCACGGACCGTGAGATCATGACCTGAGCCGAAGTCGGATGCTTAACCGACTGAGCCACCCAGGCGCCCCTGACATGGAATTTTAGATGAAGTGAATCAGACACAAATATTTGTCAATAGCCAGATTTAATCTTCAGTAATGCCCAGTGAAATGCAAATTTTAAATAGTTTATTGAATATTGATGTGCACAAATTGCCCAGAGTTAGCTATATAACAATAGCATGTAAGGAAAGGACAATTTACATACATTAAAAAACAGAATTCATGGACTTATATTTTTAGGAAGGAAAAAATCAACTGTCAGTGTTTGAAAGCTTCAATTATTTACATTATGCACTGGATGCTTTTATTAAAGCAATTAATCAGATGAATGTCAAAGTTCACTCTAATCTTTACCTTTAATATTTATTTTGTAGATTAAAAAATCTTTGGAAGTTTTTAACTTAATAAATATAAATTTATGATAAATTTTCTGGTGAAGCTATATTAGTAGAAAATTTTCAATTTAGAAGATATTTGAAAACTGTTAGAAATAGTCCCAAAGAAAAATAAACATGGGGAGTATTACAATTTTAGAAATTTATTATCAAATGAAACTTACAAACACAAACTTATTCTCATGTTTGAGACTTTCCCTGATTATTTTTGTACCTGCTGCTTTATTTGGGAGAAATCTTTGAGAAATAAAATTTATGAAACCTGTTTGTCAATCAATTATGAGAGAAGATACATTGATTACTCTGACTCTACTGTCTACTGAACATGCATGTGCAAATAAAACTAATTTTGAGAATTCCACTGACAAATTTGCACGGGTTAAGTTATAAAAAGAAAAAAAGACCCAAAAATAAATAAAAACATTAAAAAAATTTTAAAAAAAGGGGCGCCTGGGTGGCTCAGTCGGTTGAGCAGCCGACTTCAGCTCAGGTCATGATCTCGCGGTCCAAGAGTTCGAGCCCCGCGTCGGGCTCTGTGCTGACGGCTCAGAGCCTGGATCCCGTTTCAGATTCTGTGTCTCCCTCTCTCTGACCCTCCCCCATTCATGCTCTGTCTCTCTCTGTCCCAAAAATAAATAAAAACATTAAAAAAAATTAAAAAAAAAAGAAAACGGAAACTGTAATGTTGCTATGCATTACTGCAACAGACCATTGTGAAGGTATGTTTTCCACCCTTTCTGAAAAAGAATAGTGTGATTATTACCTCCTTTCCTAGAACTATAATTTTCTTTTTGTCCATATTTATGTTTTCATAATCTCTACTGGCATTATTATGTATACAAACTTATGCATAAGAAGATTATCAGTACCTACATTTCTTTTCTGTACATCGTCATAATTGTAATTTTATAATTATTGCTAAAGATAATTTTGCTTTAGAGGTTAGGGTTGTGGGGCACCTGGGTGGCTCAGTTGGTTAAACATTTGACTCTTGGTTTCCACTCAGGTCATGATCTCAGGGTGTGTGAGTTTGAGCCCTGCGTTGGGCTCTGTGCTGACAGTGTGGAGTCTGCTTGGGATATTCTGTCTCCCTCTCTCTCTGTCCCTACTCCACTCATGCTGTCTCTCTCTGTTAAAAATAAATAAATAATCATCTAAAAAAAAAAAAAAAAAGAACATATCATAGAGTTTTGGTTTCTTTTTTTGCAACCATTTAGACTTCAAATATATTACATATGCCTCTGGTTGTAGGGCATTTTGTAGGTAATAAAAGCCTTGCTCTTGTTTATTTTCCCAGAGTTGAGGTTCATAAACAGGAAATTTGCCTAGATTATATAAAGAGGATGATTGTGACCTCAGAAAAATTTAGCACTTAGAACCAGCAATGCTCAGCTAGTCTTAGACATCTACAAAATTAATTTTTGGTCATTGAACTAGGAACATTTTGAATAGCTTGTAATCTCTTAGGATTCTATATTATTATTTTTCATCTTGGGTTACACTATGTTTCAAATAATGAATTTTTTTCCAGCAGAATTTCAGTTTCTCTTCTGAGCCTTCCCTTCCCTTCTGAGGTAAAGCTATTAACAAAAGAATCAGTTGCAGAACTTGTTTTTTTTAAGAATACCAATAGGCTGTTTATACATTGTATTAAAGAAGAGTCTAAGAGAATGTTAAGGTCATATATCTTGATCAAGGATTTGATAGAATAAAATGGGGAAATGCTACAGACATTTCAGTCCAAGAATATTGTTGATTATCCTATGAGAAAGCAAACAAATACTGATTGTGTGTATTTAAGTGAAAAACAAGGAAAAACAAAAGTCTACTGGTCCACCAAAAATGAATGGCTACAAGAACAGAATTTTTGTCTTAGGTCACCAGGAAGTGTAAGCTCTTAAGTTTGTTTATAGCTCAGAAATCTGAGAAGCTTTTTGACAGGCCACATAGGAGTATTCAAGATCTAATGAAAAAATTATGTTGCTTTTTTTATGAAATCTTCCACAATAGGTCCAGTTCTTTGTGTTTGGATCCAGTTGATGTACAAATGATTAATGTATGGAAGTATCCTCGACTATTTCCTGAAAGAACCTGTGAAGAGCTTTGAATTCACTGCCATATTTCCATAAAAGTTTTCTTTCTATTAAGTTTTCTGGAGTGGTGTCACAGAGAAGGAGCATATGTTGGCTAGAGAGAGGGCCAGGAGTTATAGTTACAGGCTTTTTAAGGGATTAGCCATAGGGGCACTTTAAATCTCTACCACCTGAAGTATTCTTGTGACTCAAAAAAGTGGTACAAACAATGGTAGGAAAATCATTGTTTCAGGAGAATCAATGGACATTAGGTACCACAGTCCTGCTTAGAATGAATTCATATTCCCTCAGGTTTAGGAGCTTCTATTACTTTTTCTACCCAGTGAAGACACATCGAATAAATTTTCATTGGCCATTTTATTAATAATGTCAGCGAGTTTTCCTGTGAAAAACACTTAGTTGTTTTTGTTACTGTTGTTGCCCATTAAGGGAAGAGCAGATTTATTAAGCTGCTTAATTTTTAAGGCCATTATTTTATTTTGAGCTGTATTTAAAAAGCATTTTTTTTAATCTAAAGTCTCTTAATACTGTTTAGCCAAATGCTGAAATTCACGTAGTGAAGCAATCTGCCAGCCTATCATTTGTTTACATACGAGAACTGCAATTTCTGTTATTAAGCCATTGACAAAAGAGTAGAAAGAGCTCTGAAAACATCCACATCACAGGCCTCCCTAAAGACTCTCTCAAGATTATCATTAATTCTACCGGTTTGCCCTTTTGCCATTTGCAAGACTGGATTAATATCCAATCTATTCTAACAGGAAAGTCATGCAGTATAGTTCCTTAAAGTTCTTCTATCAGATATGCTCTGAGATATACTAATTAACTAAAATTTACTTAATTATCTTCAAGTATTGTCAGTTGTTGGCTCTTTTAGGTTGAGGGGCCTTTTTGGCCATGTTAAGTATGTCAGTTGAAACCTGTTGGAAACACTGCCTGATAAAGACCTGGGACCAAAGACCATGAGGTCTTTGAAACGTGTCTGTAATTACATAAATTTGAATGATTACCTGACTGCAATAAAGAAGAACACACCAGAGGAAATGTGGAACATCTTGGTAAGAATGGATTGGGGGCAGGACAATTGACTGCTTATCTTAATAAATTTTGTTTCCCAACTAGGAAGAGCTAAAGTAGAATAAGTGTTTTCATTGGAAAAGATACAGTAGTCAATCATGTTAGAAGAAAGAGGGAGATGTTTGGTTGTTTTGTGGCTGCATGATGTGGGTGCAGCTGTCCACATTCGGACATGATCAAGGTATTGTCTTGTTTTTGTCCTGCTTTAACAAGATAATGGAGTGATATTGTCTGACATTATTGATATTCTCAAAATTTGTTTTCTGTTCTGTAGAGAGTGTAACTGTTAGCTTAACTGTCTGCTAAATGGAAGACGTTCTTTTTTCGAATCTCACCACAGATACCTGCTAGTGAAAACACTGCTTGTAATTCCATTTTACAGATGTTATTACATCCATTTTCTCTATGATTATTAACAACTGCCCCTGTCCTCTGCCAGTTTGGGCTTGCAATATTCTCACTGATGTCATGGAACTGACATGTGGAGTATCCCGCACAGTAATACTTTTCATAACTTGTAACTCCCTTCGTAGTTGTCAAAATGCAGAAACTTACTGATTCACTCAGTAATTAATTTACTAATGACTCGGCAAAGGGTGTGTTTTCCATCTCCCCCCTCAAAGGGTTGGATTAGGAGTCACTGAAACATTTCCTGCATTCCTGAACCTTGGACTTTAATATAGCATAAGCCAGGATATCTCATTGATTCTTGGCCACTTTTGAGTCCAGATAATAATTAGTCAAACTAGCAGATTATCTAACATTTCCTTCTGTGTGAGCCAATATGTTAAATCCAGAAACACATGTCAGTATATGTATCCCAACATAAGATTATATTTTGTCCTTCTTTGTCTAATACTCTTAGAAATCATTTCAATACAGGCTCCCACAGACTCCTGTTGATACATATTAATAAATTACATAAGTATTTCTATGTAGAGGCTATTTACTTCCAGCATTGGCCTTGAATCTCTGTTTTATGTTGTGATCTTCTGCTATCTTTGAGACTTTGTTACAAGGATAGGAATAATGCCAATGGTAGATTTGGATTGTTATGAGTATCTGAATCCCTTGAGGGAACTTCCCTTGGGAAAGGGAAAAAAAAAAAAACAAAAAAAACTTCACGAATCAGAAAGCTAAATTGTTCAGAAGAGGTATGATGGGTTACCACATGGATAAGGCAGATTAAAAATGGTTCAAAGTTCTTATCCTAATATATGTAAATCCAAATATCCCTGTACCAATTTTCCTTTATTACTAGGGTATTCATCTTAGAGTGAAATGCTTAGAGTTGTTTTAACACTTTTACTGCACAGCATTTAAATAAAGCCCTAGATTTGAGCCTTTGACTATGAGAGGCAAGGGACTCATGAAAATATGTCATTGATGGGGCGCCTGGGTGGCGCAGTCGGTTAAGCGTCCGACTTCAGCCAGGTCACGATCTTGCGGTCTGTGAGTTCGAGCCCCGCGTCAGGCTCTGGGCTGATGGCTCGGAGCCTGTCTCTGATTCTGTGTCTCCCTCTCTCTCTGCCCCTCCCCCGTTCATGCTCTGTCTCTCTCTGTCCCAAAAATAAATAAAAAATAACGTTGAAAAAAAATTTAAAAGAAAATATGTCATTGAAAGTTTCTCGTTTTTCTTTTGTGTTTTAGAGTAAGAAATTTACAGCGTGTAATTTATCTTTTTTTCAGATACATTAACTGTTACAATGAAAAGAAGTCATCTGATAATATAACCTGTATAATCTGTTTCCCACATAACAATTAAGTGTCACAGGTCCTTAACTACCAAAGGTTTTTTCTTCCATTTATACTTTATTCCATACCACTACTGTTGGTATTTTAAACACTGTGATGCTACTCTTTACAATAGATTCTTAATGTCTGCTTCCTCCTGGGAAGTAAAATATCTCAGTACATCTCCATATTGAGTATGGTGTGAGAACGTGGTCCAGTTTCATTCTTTTGCATCTCGCTGTCCAGTATTCCCCACACCATTTGTTGAAGAGACTGTCTTTTTCCCATTGGATATTATTTCCTACTTTGTTGAAAATAATGTACAATATAGTGGGTTCATTTCTGGATTTTCTTATTTTCTTCCTTTGACCTTATGTGTCTGTTTTTGTCCCAGTATCACACTGTTTTGATTAGTACAGCTTTGTAATATAACCTGAAGTCTGGAATTGTGATGCCTGCAGATTTACTTTTCTTTTTCAAGAAACCCTGTTTTGGTTATTCAGGGTCTTTTGTGGTTCCATGCAAATTTTAAGATTGTTTGTTCTAGCTCTGTGAAAAATCTGGGTGGTATTTTGACAGATTGCTTTGGGTAGTATAGAGATTTTAATAACATTTGTTCTTCTAATTCATGAGCAAGGAGTGTATTTCCATGTCTTTGTGTCCCTTTTAATTTCTTTCCTTAGTTTTTTTGTTTGTTTGTTTTTGTTTTGTTTTGTTTTGTTTTGTTTTGTTTTTATAGTTTTCAGAATATAGATCTTTCACCTCTTTGGCTAGGTTTAGTCCTAGGTCGCTTACTGTTTTGAGTGCACTTGTAAATGGGATTAATTCCTTAATTTATCTTTCTGACACTTCATCATTGGGGTATAGAAATGCAATAGATTTCTGTATGTTGATTTTGCATCCTACAAGTCTGCTGAATCTGTGTATCAGGTCTAGCAATTTTTTGGTGGGGTCTTTCAGGTTTTCTATATAGAGTATCATGTCATATTCAAATAGTGGAACTTTTACTTTTTTCTTGCTGATTGAGATGACTTTTCTTCTTTTTGCTGTCTGATTGCTGTGGCTAGGCCTTCCAGTACTGTGTTGAATAAAAGTGTTGAGAGTGGACATCCTTGTCTTGTTGCTGTTTGTAAAGGAAAAGCTCTCAGTTTTTCCCCATTAAGGATCATGTGAGCTGTAGGTTTTTCATATATGGCCTTTATTACATTGAGGTATGTTCCCTTCAAACCTTATTTGTTGAGGGTTTTTATCGTGATTGGGTGTTGTATTTTTTTCTAATGCTTTTTCTGTGTATATTGAAATGATCATACAGGGCTGCCTGGGTGGCTCAGTCAGTTAAGTGTCCAACTTCAGCTCAGGTTATGATCTCACAATGAATGATTTCCAGTCCCACATCAGGCTCTGTGCTGACAAGCTCAGAGCCTGAAGCCTGCTTCAGATTCGGTGTCTCCCTCTCTCTCTGCCCCTCCCCCACTCATGCTCTGTCTCTCTCTTTCTCTCAAAAATAAACATTAAAATAATTAAAAATAATGAAATTATTGTGTGGCTCTTATCCTTTCTGTTATTATTATGTTGTATAATGTTGTTTGTGAATATTGCACTACCCTTGCATCCCAGGAAGAAATCCCACTTGATCATGGTGAATGATTTTTTTCATTTATTGTTGGGTTCAGTTTGCTAGTATTTTGTTGAGGACTTTTGCATCTAAGTTCATCAGAGATATTGGCCTGTAGTTTTCTTTTTTTATGGTGTCTTTATCTGTTTTTGGTATTATGGTAGTGAGGGCCTCATAGAATGAATTTGGAAGTTTTCCTTCCTTTTCTATTTTTTGGAATAGTTTGAGAAGAATGGGCATTAACTCTTCTTTAAATATTTGGTAGAATTCACCTGTGGATCCACTGGTCCTGAACTTTTGTTTGTTGTGAGTTTTGATTAGTGATTCAATTTCTTTGCGGGTAGTTCATTGGTTCAATTTTTCTATTTCTTCCTGTTTCAGTTTTGGTAATTTAAATGTTTCTAGGAATTTATCTATTTCTTCTACGTTGTTCAATTTGTTGGCACATAGTTTTTCACAATATTCTCTTATAATTGTAATTCTGTTGATTGTTATTTTGTCTCTCATTTGTGATTTGAGTCCTTTCTCTTTTTCTTCTAGATGAGTATGTGTAGAGTATCAATTTTACTGATTTTTCAAAGAACTACTTCCTTATCTACTTGTTTCTTTGATCTGTTCTTTTTTTTTTTTTTTTTTTTAGTTTCCCTCAGCATGGAAATCTTCCATTTAACTGTGCTTAAATCTTTTATGTTTAATTCAGTTATTGATTTGGTTGGCTTTTAGTCTTTTTTTTTTTTTTTGCTATTATTTTTGCTATTTTGCTACTTGCTTTCTGTTTGCCCCACTGCTTTTTTTTTTTTTTTTTCTTTTCTCGCCTATCTCCATGTCCATTTTAGATTTTTTAAATATCACGTCTCTTTCATTCTTGGCTTACTAGCTATGTTTCATTGTTTTTTATGGGTCACTCTAAGGCTTAAAATATTTATATTTAACTTAACATATCTTCCTTATATAAGTATTCTTTGGCTCTTACTTCTCATCCTTGTAATGTTGTTTAATAATTTTAGTTCTGCATGTATTTTAAATGATACAATGCATCGCCATTATTTCTACTTTAAAGAATTATCTTTTGAAGAAATCTTTTGAAAAAGTTCTGTTTATTCACATGTTTACTAATTTGGTTAGTCTTCTTTTCAGTGTGAAGTTCTGAGTTTCTACTTACTATGATTTAATTCATCTTGAAAAACTTTATTTAGTATTTATATATTGTACGTTAGCTGGCGACAAATTGTCTAAATGCTTTGCTGGAAATAGTATTTAATTTTCCTCATTTTATGCAAAATATTTTTGCTGGTTCCATAATTCTAAATTATAGAATTGCCCCATGTGGCCTTACCTAGCACCTTACAGATGATTTTTCTTGTCTGTGTCTTGCATTCATTCCAACAAGAAGAATTTGAACGTATCAATCTTTATTTCCTAGTATTTAATGGAGTCTTACTGAATGTTTTCATTATTCAGTGAGATGTCTCTGGTCTGTGCAGAGAAAACATGAATGTCCTCTAGCCCTGTGTAAACTCTGGACATGATTAAGCTTATTACTTCCTGACATTTATTTTCTCAGTCGGTTAGAGTTTTACCTTCTGCATAGATAGTTTAATGTTTAGCAGTTTCCTTCTGGAGCTCTTCTTCATATAGTTTCCTCCACAAATGAAACTCTGCCCTGCAAATGCCAGCTTTCCCCTTTCTAAATTGGACCGCTTGTCTTCTCAACTCAGACCCTGGCACAGACTGTCTAGATTTCTTCTCATGTGCTACAATCCTGAGATAGAGAGAATGGGCTATTTTAAGGCTCACATCATTTGATTACAAAATCAGTTCCATTGTTTTCTAGTTTTTGAAAGAAAACTCTCTAGAATTTAGGAATGAAGAATGTATCAATCTAGAAATTTAGAAAGCAAAATTTAGAATTAGAATTTAGAAAACAGACTACTGACTTTTAAATTACTCAAAAAAAAAGTGAAGACACTTGAACAGAGTGAAAAAAAAAGGAAAGAAAGAAAGAAAGAAAGAAAGAAAGAAAGAAAGAAAGAAAGAAAGAAAGAAAGAAAGAAAGAAAGAATTATGGAGATATGTTAGGTAGATAATACAAGTATGTTATTTTCTGATGTTTGCAGAATTAGCAAACTTTTTAAAACTTAAAATTTGGTATGAGTTATTTTCCCATGCTAATTAAATATTTACTTTGCTTCTATTTTCTAACCATGATATTGTATTATTTTACTTAAAATAATGCCATTAAATTATATAATGTTCAATCCCACAAACCTAGACTTACATTAGAGTGAGAAGTATACTGTTACCTGCAGAAAGGTACCAGAGAGTAACCCTGCAGGCAATGAAAGCCAGGTAAAGAGGGCAGTAAATACTCTGAACATGTCACCAGTAACTACAAAGTTAAATTTCAAGTTAATGTGTCCATAAAGTTCTGAAATTCCTATCCCTCTTTTAGTGAAGTAACTTTTAAGCACACTTATTTTTTAAATATTGGTCATATTTGTCACAGAAACTATTTGTTCTGTGTATAAGTAAATTATATTATTTAATACAGCATGAGTTTGCTTGCATATTTTGAAAAGTTGTTATATTTCTCATTTGGACATAAGCACACAAAAGTTCTCAACTTTTTTTTTTTTATATTTTTAAACACTGGTTTAATTGATTTCTCTTTATCTTTCTTTATCTCTCATTTATCTGCTTATCTTTTAATAAATATAGAAATAAAATATATTCAGTTTTTTTTTTTCGTCTGCTTCAAGGAATATAGTAAAGCAGCGACAGCAAGTGTGAAAATAACAATAATCTCCAGTGTAAGCAAGATTAGTGGCAAGTAGTGAGGACGGTTGCTCTGGTCACCGTAACCATAAGAGAGTAAGGATCACCTTCCGAACCTTTTTTTTTTTTTTTTTCTCTATAGAGTCCAGAAAGCTAGAGTTTTATGTTACATGGCTTAACTTTTAAATGTTAACTTATTGAACATTATCTACTGTAAGACCATTTTATTCAGTGCATTTAGTCTGAGAGGCCTTAGATTGTAACTCGGCTGTTCAAGGGTCCATGTTTGTATGTATTTCTCTTGCCATGGTTTTCTTAAATTGATGTCGTTTAGTTTAAAGAATGCAATTGAAAAGAGATGCTCTGCTGCTAAATGATAACTATTTGTGCAACATAGTTCCAGAAATGTGCAAACTGTTATCCCCACATTTGTTATTCAATTAATGCTAGTATAACTACTACTTCAATAGCTGCTGAGATTTAAGTAGCATCAAGTAATTGTCAAAATCTAATGAACTCAGTTACAGTTGCCAGATCAAAATGATCAATAGTGTCTCGTGTCTTCCTAATCTCAATGTGCTCCTATTGCCAACAAGCAGCCAAAATATCCCATCAAGATATAAAAAGAAAGTTCTGTTAATTATGCAGCAACAGTGTTGCTATATGTCACTGACCTTTTCACAATTTTTTTTGGTAAGTGTTTTATAAAGCATTTCTGCAGACATAAAATGTAAACAACAAAAGGTCATTGTTTTAGGCTGTTTTTCATAAACGATTAGGGAAAAGAGAGCTATCTTAGTTCTGCATTTTTGCAATCTTTTGCAAATTATATTTTTTCAGTACAACTTTCTTGGAAATTTTGTATTAAGTATAAAAGCTAATTAAATATGTGGCATAACAATCGCTCAGTTTTCAAGCCCTTTGGACCAGCTACTAGGATAACATAAACCTTTGCTGGGTTTGCATGTTAAAAGAAATCTGCCTTTTATTTTTGATGTGAAGACTAGATTTTTTCAGAACAGAATTTTGCACTTTCACTTACTGGTTTAGTGAAATGTGGCTGAATAATTTTTAAGGAAGTTTATAAAAAGAAAATGTTTTATTAATTTTACAGATGAGCTAATAATAAAGTATATGTTTCACATATGTGTAAACACATATTTTTATGTAAAATCCTTGATTTAATACATTTTTATTGAATATCTGTCAAGTAAAACACTGTTCTTTGCACTGGAAATACTGTATTGAGGTGGGGGCAGGGGAGACAAAGTCCATGCTGTAATAAGAATCCATTCCAGTATTGAGAAAGAAAATTTATAAATATGTATATGTAATTTAAAATACATAAAGACCCAAAGGTTTAAAGAAAAGAAAAGAGATTTCAGATGGAGTGGGCAGCAATCACAAATGCTCTGAGGTGAAGAGAAACACACCTGGAGTGTTCCAGAAATAACAAGGAGACTGATACAGTTACAGGGTGACAGAAATAATAGGGGCCAGATTATATGGAACCATGTAATTCATAGAAAGAACTTTGACATCTATCCTGATATTCTAATTTGAGTTAAACCTTAACAAAGTCACTTGAATTGCTATGTCAAAAATGCATGAAAGGCATTCAGGGGTAGAACCACTGTAACAATGAGGAGACTATTACATAACACAGAAGTGTGATGAGAATGTGGCATTCTCCAGGATAGTGACAGATGGTCAAATTTTGGATATATGTACAAGGATAAGCCTGCAGGATTTAAATTAAGACATGAGAAACGTCAAATAGCCTGCTATATAGATATCTGGGGAAAGAGTGTTCTAAACAGAGAGGATTTCACCTGTCAGGGCCTTGAATGGGGACACACCTCGGAGTACAGGAACAGCAGTAAAGCAAAATGGCAGGAACAGAGTGAATGACTGAATGTTGGAAGCTTAGGGGATGAGGTCAGAGAAATAACAAAGGCCAGGTTAAGGAGGACAAAGTATGGTGCAGGGAGGAAGAAGACATCTAAGATAGCAACCAGGGCTTTGGTAACAAGAATTGTGTTGGTAAACTGAAGTGAGTAAGGCTACAGGTGGTTGCTGTTGGTTTGGAGGAGAGTATCAGCTTAGTGTAGCGAAGGCTGTTTGAAATGTGGAAGTTTCAAGTATGCCGTTAGGTATTCTGATATAAAGTTTTTATAGGGAAGAATTTGTCAGACAATATAAATAAGTGAGTTATCAGTATTTAAATGAGATCAGGTAGAGAGTAAGATAGAAAGAGAAATCGTACCCAGACTGAACCCTGAGCATTCCATTATTTAGACACTGAGGAGATGAATAGAAGTGAGAAAAAGAAACTGAGAAGAGCTCAAAATAAGTGAAACCAGTAATTCCAGATTACTTCCTATTCCTACTGCTTTGATCAATTTTGAAACGATATGCTAGCCATATTATGTGTGTTGATGTGCTGCTTTCCATATGATTTCATAGTGTTTTAAGATGTAAAAATATTTAATATTTAAACAATAAGTTTGTTCTAGTATTTTCCTGAAGTTTAAATAAAAAAAGTAATTCTAAAAATGTTGCCTGTAGATTTTGGAGAAAGTAGGGGGAAGTAGGGAATGCTGCAGTAAATACCTTTTTATATTCTTCTTGAATTTTGAAAAAGACAAATCCATTCAAAAATAAAACAAAAAATTTAGAGCCATGTTTACATTCTTAATGTTAACAATAGCTGATCTTCCAAGGCATGTTTTCCTGGTAGTTTTATATTAGAAATAAAACCCAATTCTGCTCAAAACACATTATGAATTTAAGAGATAATCTACATAAAGTAGTGCAAATTGATTTCAAGTTTAAATGATTTCTCACGCTTTTCTAAACTATATGTTTAGCATTTAAAGATTATATGTTTAGAGATGTTTTAGCAAACTGTTTTGATTCTCTATGAAGAAAGGTCCAATTATCTTTTCCAGTCATGTATTTTCTATTAGTTTTGACTTCTTTAAAGGGTGGGAGAAACACATTTTAAATACTTGGCCTTTTCTGTGTGAGGTGTTTTTAAAGGTAACAGACTTACGGTTTCTATTTTGCATGCTTTCCACATTTATAAGCTTACTGTTAACTATTTTGCTGTTTAAATGAAAGACTGTACTGACAATTAAATGGAGGCTCATGCATGCTTCACTGCCGTATCTTATTATCATCCGTGTGAAAGGAAGCAGAATGCTGAAATTACTGGTTTTAGCCTGCATCTGCATTGCCTTATTATGCCTACCAAGGTGAAAATGTCAACTCTGAAGAATGTAATTATAGAACTTAAACTGCAATAGTGGCAAGGTTAAGTTCTTGCTTTACTGATCTTAAAAGGAACGAGAACTTCTGGGTCTGGAAGTGCCTTTTGTTTATGAATTTAACCTCCCATTTTATCCCTTCTGCTAAGTTTCTCTTAGATAAGGTTTTCAACACAGGTGTTAATTCAGTATAGATTTTTAGATTTTTGTTCTCTTTAATACATACTGTTTCCAGCAACCAGAAAGCATGTAACACATTTTTATATTTGGCTACTGCCATTTCAGGAGATAAAGTGTACAATGCATTTGAAGATGCTTTGGGGTAGAGCAACCCAGGTTTTTGCTAATAATTTTAATTTTAACATGTAAGTTATAGTCTAGGTTAGTAAATACTTTTGAAAGAAACAATTGCTAAATAGTAAATAAATGTCTGTAATTGGCATTCAATTATATATTGGAAACTCAATTATGCCAATAAATTCTTTCACGTGGGGTCTTTTTTAGTAATTTAAAAACCCTAAAATTTTCACTATTATACCTGACTTGATTTTGCAACTGCAAGTTTAGAAATAATAATTTGCAGTTAAATATGAATTTAAGATATTGGAAATAATTCAAACTTTCTTAATATTTAATGGAAAAACATTATGACTTTTAAATATGTTTCTTAATAAGCATATAATTTATTAAATATAACATATTTAATACATGCTCTTGGCCCATCACTGTGGAAAATACAAGGCTGATAGTCCCATTCAGATGTTATTACTTAAATGATGGGGGTAGACTTTAAATATATTGCAAAGACATACAGATGAAGAAGCATATGAATAATGTAAAACACAGTAAGGAATTCAAGGAAGGAAGACTGTACTTCTAGCCAGGAGGATCCATGAATGGTTATTAGAGTAAGTGTCATTTAAAACTAGTGTTGCTTGATAGGTCATTCTGCACGTAGGAAATGGGAAGAATAAAGGTATGGTGGCTAGAAAATATATTAGAGACTTATTTATTGTATCCCTAGTCCTAACATAGGACAACATATGGAAAAAATGTTTGACCACAATACCTCGTTAAAAACAAATGTGTAGATGGTATACGTTTGGGATGTATAAATGACAACGAGAAATGGATTTCTGGAACTAGCCAAAATATGGTCTAACAAAAAAAATTAATAACTGATTTATTTTTTTATTTACCTTTCAATAGAACACATTTTTAAAAACTATTTTATTTTAAAATAAAAAATACTCAAAGATGAAAATGCAACTTCTTCAACTTTGAAATTTATATTTAAATGACAAGCATATTTACTAAAACGATAAATATTTTAAATATATTAATATATATTGTGCATAGTTTTATGTTGTATCCATATTCAATCAGAAACACCCTCTGCCTTACAATTGAAAAACAATGAATATAAACTTTTAATTTCAAAAATAGGAATTTGAAGTGAAACATTTCTGAGCCAGTATTATAGGTCAAGTTTTGTTAAAGAGAAATTGAGAAGTTTTCTTACTACATCTATACCTATACTTATTCCCAGAAGTATGCCTATATCTATATCATCTATATATCATTTATATCATTTATAAGATAGAATATGATGTTGTAAAGGAGTATCTACCATCTTAGAGAAAGCCAGAAAAACTATTCCAGCTGGTGAAAGGAGAGAGTGCTTTAGAGGGAAAAGAATGGAGGCAGATGCTGTCTGGGCCCCTCATAATGTGGAATATATATGTTCATAAAGCTAGACGTGAGTTCGAGTATGTGTTGATCAGGAAAACAACCGAAATCTGAATTCCATTAGTCAGAGACAATCTGCAGACAGAAAGGGCTTCTGTTCTGTTTCCTATTAAGCAATGTGCTGATCATTTTCCAGTTTGCTCTGAGACCCATTCTACTTCCTTCCTAGCCTTTCATTAGCAAAATTAAAAGTGTAGTTTTTCCCTGAACCCCATGAGTCCCACCTGTACCACCATCAACAGAATATAATGAAGGAAGTTCCTTTTTTTTACACTTCTCATTAAAATACAGGCAGGTTTTGGATATGAAGCAAGTATCACAATAAAGTGAATCAAATGACGTTTTTGGCTTCCCAATGCATATAAAAGTTATGTTTATACTATAATGTAGTTGATTAAATGTACAATAGCACTGTGTCTAAAAAACAGTGTGCATACCTTAATTGAAAATATTTTATTGCTAAAAAGTACTATCTGAGCTATCAGGAAATCATAATCTTTTAGCTGGTGAATGGTCTTGCCTCGATGTTGATGGTTGTGATCAGGGTTGTGGTTACTAAAGGTTAGGGTGGCGGTGGCAATTTCTTAAAAGAAGACAACAATGAAGTTTGCCATGTTGATTACTTCTTGCTTTCACAAGTAATTTCTCTTACCATACGACAGTGTTGGATAATATTTTACCCACAGTACAACTTCTTTCAAATTTGGGAGTCAATCCTCTCAAACCCTGCCGCTGCTTTATTAGGTAAGTTTATGTTTATTCTAAATCCTTTACTGTCATTTCAATAATCTTCACAGCATCTTCACTAGTAGTAGATTCCATCTCAAGAAACTACATTCTTTAATCATTTCCATGAGAGGCAACCTCTTTTTCCATTAAGGTTTTATCATGAAGTTGTAGCAATTCAGTTACATTTTCAGGCCCTACTTCTAATTCTACTTCTCTTGCTATTTCCACCACATCTAAATCGGGAAGAGGGTTGGAGTCAGCTTCTCACAAACTCCTGTTAATGTTGATATCTTGACCTCTTCCCATGAATCATGAATGTTTTTCTTGTCATCTAGATTGGTGAATCCTTTCCAGGATATTTTTAATGTACTTTGACCAGATCCATCAGAGGAATCACTATCTATGGCAGCCTTACAAAATGTATTTCTTTAATGAGAAGTCTTGAAAGTGGAAATTACCTCTTGATCCATGGGCTGCAGAATGGATGTTGTGTTAGCAGGCATGAAAACAGCATTAATCTTGTTGTACATCTCCGTCAGAGCTCTTGGTTGGAAACCAGTTCAATGCATAACATCCGCTTATTTCCACGTACAAGAATGTCTCTAGTATAAGTGCCCCTCACCTTGGGTCCACAACTCAATAATTTTTCCCCATAAAGGAGGAATGAGATACCAGCTTGGTGAGCAGTAGACTTGGACCCATGTCTGTCATTGGATCTCTTCCACTTAAAAGCCACACATCTTGTGATTTTATTTATTTCTTTATTTATTTGATTCCTTCTTACCCTTGGGCTAGGAGAAAGAAACTGCATGTTCCAACTTCCAGCAGATGGCAGCTTCCAAGCCTGCTCAGAGAGAGAATAACAGGTAGAGAATAGTAACAGGCCCATTAGCCCCTCCTAAGCCATTGTTTTAAAATAATTTTATAAAAACAGCAGTTGTATTTGGCTTTCCTATGCCTGGCATGTATCTATTAATTAGAATCACATTTCTGCAGAGAAAAACATTGCTCTTGGTCAGACCCTATAGTTTAATTCATTCTGATATTTCCTTTGAAAATGCAGTTTAAGATCCAAACATTTGTCTCATTCATTTGCAGCTCCCCTTCTTTTATTCATCAATTCGTGAAAAATTAGTCTGCATGCCATATGTGATCTATGTACAATAATTTGGACTATTATAAATTCTGAGTTTATAAGACAAGAGACATTATATTTCAGTAATAACAATTATTTGCAACTATAGCATGGTTAATAGAAAAATGCATTAATGCATATATCAGTAGTAATTTTAATTGCTTTATTTTATGACCTATTTTCTGCTTTTATTTATTTTTTAATTTTTTAAAAAATATTTATTTATTTTTGAGACACAGAAAAAGAGCGGGGGAGGGGCAGAGAGAGAGGGAGAAACAGACTCTGAAGCAGGCTCCAGGCCCTAAGCTGTCAGCACAGAGCTGAACATGGGACTCTAACTCACTAACTGTGAGATTATGACCTGAGTCAAAGTCGGACGCTTAACTGACTGAACCACCCAGGCGCCCTTATTTTCTGCTTTTATATGCCTTTAATAAAAACACAAAATGTTTTTTATTGCTTTTGTCATCTACAGATTATCATGCAATTTAGAGGAAAAATTTCACTGACATTTATTTCTTCAAAATTGATGTTAATATCTCATGGGGCATACATTTGATAAAATATAATCTGAAAAAATTATCTGTCATTTCATGTACTGTTGGAAAATTCAATGTCTACTTCTGTGACAATTGCAAAAATAAATGATATATTTCATAAAGATTTTTAATACTACCATTTATATGTATATATGTATACGTAAATCAATAATTAGGAATTCTTTAGAGTACTTAAGGTGGATAAATCCATAACCTTGTGTAAATTGAGAGCCAGTTGAAGTAGTTTCTAAAATCCCTTAGTGTTGCACTGTCCAGCAACATAGCCAATAGCTACATGTGGTTACTTAAATTAAAATGTATTAAAAATATTTAAAAAATTATTTCCTTAGTCACTCTAGCCATGTATAAAGCCACATGTTGTTAATATCCATCAACGGACAGAATAGTTTGTAAGACAGTTCATCATCACAGAAAGCTTTATTGGGCTGTACTTCCTTGAACTCTAAATAGTCTATGGATTTAATTGAATATTAATTCTTTAAATGATTTCTAATAAATAGGTTACTTATAAATGTCAGAGTTATTTCAGCATCCTTTTCTTATAATACCACACCTAATGGAACTCAGACTCTAGTGGGGGTTGTCACTTTAGAAAGCATATGCTATATTAGTTCTAAGATAATGAGGCACGGTAGCCATCATGCATCATGCAGTGCTGCTCTGAAGGTATGTAGAATTTAAGAAGATGTGTAAGTTTTCTCAGGGTATCATGACATAATGAATTTTGATTTCAGCCTATGCCCCAAAACACAAATGGCCTTTCCTTTCTATGAAACAGAATATCATTCTCTTTGATGAAGGATGATAGAAAATGCAGATCACAGCAAAGAAAATATAGATGTAACAAACATTTAGGTCACAGAGAACAGCTGGACAAACACAATTTTCTCCAAGTGTTAATGAGAATAATACGCCACCAGCTTTGTAAAGACCGTGTTTCAAGGGAGCAAAAGTCCATGCTTGCCGTTTACAAATGCAAAGATTACAAGCTATTCACATCTATATAACAAGACTCTAAAAGACATTGGCATCTGAGGGAAAAATGTAACTATTTATAGAGGATGCCAGATAGCACATAGAAAATGGAACCGAATTTAAAAAGAGCCAAGCGAAGAGGAATTTATACAGAAAATACAATGGCCATTATTATCTGACCCTTAATGGGAAAAACTAGAGGTTTATACAAAAAAAGTTTAATAAATCTGTTACATTATTTTAAGTCTTTGTGTGTAGAAGCTGTGGGTTAATGCATAATTTGCATCTAGGTGATTTTGTTAAGATTCCTTTAATTAGTTATTCCCAATAACCTGTTTTGTTTATTTTAGAAAATGAATTGACACATTGCCTTATGCAAGACACATTTCCTTCCCAGACAACTAGGGGGACCGAGCTATATTTGACCATTAAAAATAAAAAATTTCCTTTTTGAAAAGGAAACACGAATCCTTTTCTTTTGCTCTTTATAAAATGGCTGTTGCATTGTGGAACACCATGATGTGTTATGCTATACAAGCGTTCTTATTGAATCTTATTGAAGAACTTGGACTTTGTAGTAATGAAGAACTCTGTTTGAATCTTGGCTGTGCTCTTCACTACTTGATTGACCTTTGAAAATGACTTAAATCCCTGAAACTTGATTTTCTCATCTGGAAAATAAGGATAATAATATCTCCTATCTAACTAACTTGTTATAATATTTGAATAAGGTAATGATTATATACAAAAATTGCTAAAATTAACACTCACGTGTTCCTTTTTTATTTAGACATATTATTTTGTAGTAATTATAACAATACATATTTTGTTGCATGATATAAATTATTTGAAGAAGGAACTATTCTGGGACTTTGAAAGGAGAGTGTTGTTACAGATATTGGCTTGACCCACATTGACAGGTAAATCAGCTACTCCTTTACTCTCCCAAGGTCATTCCTTCCAGTTGTGCATTCTACTTGGTATTCAGGCTTGCAAGCCATCCTTTGAAGTTGTAGATTTGTCTTATTCCTGATAGATCTTAAGCTTCTTTTAAACTGGAGTGAAGTTTGGGTAACATTTCTAATCACCGAAGAATTCTTTCTAAGGAGTGTGATTTTTTTGCCCCTAAATTTCATAGGCTTTGCATTATCTTATAAAGGAAGAAAAGAGATTTTAAAGATGTACTACGCATGTGACGCTTTACTTAAACTTTCAGACTTATGATCATTCTAAAAATGATGTTTTGGGAGGAAAATAAAATAAAACCATAGGTCTTATGATGATTTCTGATATTCCACAATAAAAAATCAATCACTTACATTTACTTTTTGACACAAATAAAGACTGGCATTGGAATACTTTGTTTTTCATAGCATTAAAATGAACTTAGTTTCTCCTATAATCTTTGTGATCTCCTAGGAATCCTAAGAAAATCTTACCTCTACTTTTTCTTAGATCCCGGTTATATTAACCAGGAAACTCTTTGTAATATAATTAAAGGACAGAATTTTAAAGCATGAATAATTTTCGAGTATTTTGTATTTCAGCCATTTTTGAAGTATTATGTACTTCAATTTATGGAAGAGAATACCATAAACTTACCAGACATATTAAAACTATGTGCTAGAGCTAGGATTTGGACTTGGTTTAGGGGTGTGTGTGTGTGTGTGTGTGTGTGTGTGTGTATCACTTTTTTTCTTTCACACATATCAAATGTGTGTGTGTATATATATATATGCTTTTATACTTAGTAATGTACAAAATATAAGTATATTCTGTAAATCAAAGCACATTAGTTCACAAAGACCTTCAATTTTTATGCCTTCATTTACCTCCTTTTAAATGTGCCCTTATTTTTATTTGTTTACATACAGCTTGTAGTTACGTTTATTCAAACCATTGATAGATGGTTAAGAGATTTCCAGTTGCTTGTAATTTCCAGTGATGACAACATAAATAACTTGAAAATATGTTATTTCATGTGTTGGAGGTGATTCTTCAGTACAGATTCCTAAGATTGAGATTTTATTTTGTTCCTCTGATAGAAGAGCCTTGTTCAGGAAACAAAACAAAACAATAACAACAAAAAATGTGAGGAAATGTATCTTAGCCAAAAGAAGTCCCACCTGTACCTTCTGCCAAATAAACTCTGATGGCCCTCCTTTGAGAATGGTTTCCTCTTCTGCATAAGACTACAGCCTCCAACTTCATGGAGGCTGTAGTCAGCATTCTCTGAATCATCTGAATAGGATTTGCTGACTCAAACATCCTTATCATTTATCCCTAAACATTAAATCCATGTAGGGAGAAAATCATTATTAGCCTGACAATGAAAAAATAACCAAAATGAAAATTCAGTATGTTCTGATACACAATAAAAGGTATGTTTGCTTATTGACAAACTGATGATGAAGTATGGATATTTATATAAGCAGTAATGGCTGTATGGTTCAATAAAAACTAAACCTATCAACAATGAACATAATCCTCTTAAGTTGCTTAATAATAGCTTTTGACATTGACATTCATGGTTTCATAACCTCTCATCTTGAAGATTCTAACAAGCTTGGTAACATTTTTTAAGCATGTTCTAAAAGACAAACCAAACAAAGGGATTACTGCAACACACTCAGAAATAGAAATGCTCACCACTACACAACTGTACATGACAGAAAGTAAAGAAGCATGCAACATCCAATTGAAACCACATTAAAAATTTAGGTGAACAGGATTATCCAGCTTGGAATGCAGCCAGGAGAAGGATAAAGAATTTAGAATTATCATAGAGGAATAATGTGAAAATGCTAACTGCTAAACCAAAACATCAACTTCTGTTATTAAAATAACTTTCTGGCACTGAGGATACATGGTTTATGTGTTTTTAATTTAGTATATTTGCGTGTTAAAATTATTGCAACACTGTGGATATTGTGAAGGATTTACTTTTTATTGTAATTCAATCACAGTTAATAAACATTACATATAAAAGACACTATCTAAAATTATTTAACCTGAATTATATTTTTCTTCTAATTAAACTAATTTCATTGTTTAGTAAGTTATAGGTTTAGAATTGGATGATACAACTTTTAAAGTAAAAATTATAAAAAATTGCATATAGTAAAGTAACCTTAAAATTGAACATGCATAACCTTAATGCCTTAACTATTTCCACTCCATATTTTCTTATCTGTATCTATGTAAGCATTTTATATAATTTCATATATATAGGGGAATATAGTTTTGAATCTTAATATATTTGTAATGAAATATTTTACATGAAATCTAAATAAATTTCCTATGACCTTCAATAAGGACTCTGGGCTCCTATTTAGCTGGTGCTAAACATCTAACATGTTCAGATATTGAGAGCTTTTAGGTATTACTTTTCATCTGACTAAGTAACAAAAGAACACATGATCTCTCCTAAGGAAGACATACAATGTTTATTTATCCAAATTCAAAATTTTGATTGATGAATCAAGACCTAGCCTGTCTTAATTTGTCAAGATAGGAAACAGAGTCTCAGAAGAACTAGATGGTAAGTTTAGAGTTAGCAAGTGGCAGAGTCTGGACTTGGACTCCTACCATTTGTAAGAGCTCTCTGCATTACAACACAGTCTCTAAAAGAAAATTAATCTAGTTAAATAACTTTGTTATCCATTAAAAAACTACTCTAGAATAAAATTATATGGAAGAGAAAGGTTTTGAAGAAATGCTTTATGCCAGTTGTTTCATGGAGAAGGCCACATCAACTAGTTGCTACGTTCACTAGAGTACTGATGTCTTTAGTGGAAAATGCCGTCCATTTCTCTTTTCTTTCTTCAGTTAAGCCTACCAATAAAGACAATATTTCTGGATTTATAAATGCCATCCTCAAAGATCAAATATCATGAATATTAAAGGCATACAAAAACTAATTCCTTGAGTAAATTGTAAATTAGTGGCAGAAGGGGAGCAGGAGACAGGCATTTATGAAACAGCTAAACAGCATTGCAATTCAATGTGATTACTTAATACAATATTTACATAGTATTTTGTAGTTAAAAGTTTTGCTCATGTTAGTTCAAACTTGGCCTCTTAAAGGAGAGAAGTGAGAAGAATCAAAGAGAGCAAGACAGCCCATCGTCATAGTTCATAAAATTCAGGCTCCCAAGGATGAGAGCTGCAGGGAGCAGGTGGAGTATAGATCTAGGATATATGTGGTCCACAATATTTAACTGATAAATTCCAACTGTGATAATTTCTTGCAGTAATTATAATCCATCTGTGAGATGACATTAGGCTACCTACTTTACTGGAAAGAAGCATTATATCATGTGAGCTCCTGTGGGTTTTCTATCAATGCATTATAATTCAAAAAGACATCTATGGTCAAATAAATTGCACAAATGTTGTTGTAAAACAGTCAACATGGTGAATAGACAGAAGAGGATAATATATAACTTTTTCAACCCAGAAACAATCTAGTTCTTTATTCACAAAACTCTTTTGTGGTTATGTTCTATGTTTTGGTACATTTTTAAAAAAATAATGTTTGTAAAAACATCTATACCATCTGTAGACATCTATACAATGACAAATCCAGTATGAGAAACAGCAGTTCTGTTTTGGCCTCCGTATTGTAAAGAGGTTTAGAGATTATAAAACAAACAGACACCTTATTTTATAGGCTATTCAAAAGTATGTTTTTCTTTAGTGCTCATTGTAGGAAATTATTTCAAACACTAAAACATTGTTTTACAGTTATAGTCAACATAATTTTGCTGATGTAATGAGAAAACCTTGTTTTAATTAGTTATGTATGCCAAACCTATGTACTATATTGTTGGGCTGGACAAAAAAAAAAAAAAAAAAAAAAAAAAAGGACCTTCTCATATCTGATTTTACAACATATGTGACCGTGACAATAGTGATTCTAAAAATCCATATCATTGTTAAAGAGGATCAGATAGGGGCGCCTGGGTGGCTTGGTCGGTTGGGCGTCCGACTTCGGCTCAGGTCATGATCTCACAGTCCATGAGTTCGAGCCCCGCGTCGGGCTCTGTGCTGACGGCTCAGAGCCTGGAGCCTGTTTCAGATTCTGTGTCTCCCTCTCTCTCTGCTCCTCCCCTGTTCATGCTCTGTCTCTCTCTGTCTCAAAAATAAATAAACGTTAAAAAAAAAATTAAAAAAAAAAAGATCAGATTACTAAATAGAATCATTAAGAATGCAAGACTTTCTAAGAATACACTTTTCATTAAAGCAGTGATACAACTTACTGTTTCTCAATTTGTAAAAAGTGGTCGGGTCATGGCATGATTTCTGTTCCATGAAAGATAAGAATTCTGTGTTATCCAAGTAGCTTGCCATGGAACAGATGGTGAGAAAAGGAAATTAGAATCTATATATTTAAATGAAATATTTTTATTAGGGAAAAAGTCTGACTTCTGATAATTTATAACTTATGAAAAAATATAAAAATATTTAGCTACATTTTGATTTTTTCTTATTTATTCATGTATTTAGACAAACTGGGAAATTTTTACTCTTAATTTCCACTATTACACACTGATATTTAACTTTTTACCATTAAATTATCAGTTCTTTGTTGATCTCATTCTTCTTACAGTTGGATCGTTTATTACACACTTGCTCAACATGCTTGGAACTAAATTTAAATGTCTTTATATAGCTTTTTCTCATTGAACATATCTAGAATAAGTATATGTTTAGAATTGAACCTCAGAGATGATTTACAGAGGGTTATTGATACCCATTGTTTTTGATGTCTGCTTTACAAATGATCATTCAAAACATTAGGTTAATTGTTTTTTAGTTTCTGTCATTCCACTTAAGCAGGCAAGGAATTTCTTTCAATATCTAATGCTAATAAGGCAACCTTATAAAACCTAGAAGAAAAAAAATGTCAAGTACACTGTTGGGGCCCACAAATCTGGAATGGAATGATATTTGTAGTTTAACATGTTGGCAAAATAAGAGCTAATGTCTACCATATACCAAGTAGAGCTAGATATTCCATGTAGGATGTGCATGATGTTGTGTGCTCCTTCATGTACCACCAATTCCAGGACTTGCTCTGTTGAATGCAACACAAATTGAAACTCTGATGTATAGAATGATTCTGTTGCATAGTCTCTAGTAATAAATGTAATATAGTTCTTTGGAAGTTCAAAACGTCACATGGGAGTGCATGATCATGAGCAACATACCAAAGCAAAAGCAATAGTGCATTCCATGTGATAATAGGCTAAATTGGCATTAACGTTGATTCTTTTCTTTTAATTTTTATTCATTTTTAAATTTAAATTCAAGTTAGTTAACATACAGTGTAGTTTGGCTTCAAGAGTAGAACCCAGTGATTCATCTCTTACATATGACACCCAGTGGGCATCCTGAAAAGTGCCTTCCTTTATGCCCATCCTCCCATTCACCTCCCCTCCAGCAGCCCTCAGTCTGTTCTCTGTATTTAAGAGTCTCTTTTGGTTTGCCTTCTTCTCTGTTTTAATCTTATTTTTCCTTTCCATTTATTCTTAAGAGCAACACTAGCTGAATAAAATATTTTAGGAAAGCTATCATTATTGTTTGCAGACAGAGAAAGGACTTTCTAACTTAGTTTATAGGGATTAATGCTAGGTGCTACAAAGGTGGATTTACAAAACGCTATACACACACACACACACACATTCTACTTTTAAACTATTCTGGTGGTTCATAACTGTTATATCTAGTTTCATCTTCTAATCTTAGTTCTCTGAATTGAATAAGAGAAGGAAATGGATGATGAGAAAGGTGTGATCCTAGAGATAGAATAGTGATGAAGTCAGGCAGTGACCTGTAGAAATAAATGGTCATTGAAATTTATGAACTTAATGATTTATTTATCTTTTATGGATGCAATTATACACGCCTACAAATTTTTTTTCCTTTTTATCTTTAAAATTCCTTTAAAATTATTTGACTTCAGGAAATATTTATGGTAACAGTGGAAAATTATTAGGTTATTGATTTAGAGCCATCAAGCTAGCCATATTGAGATTTCATTCAACAAATAATTTAGGAGGAAAAACAAGTCTCTAAAACTGTATGTGATTGTTCATTTATTTTTTTCATTACATGCCTACAAGTATGAAGAAAAAATTATGTTTTCAAAAATTATTATGAAATACCTGCCATCATTTTCTATGTATATTCTAAGGTTATAATATATTGATGTTAGTCATATTAAAATATATATTTGATTGTTCTATTTTAATATAAATAACTTTGTCCAATAACACATTCTTTTTTTTTTTTGTAAAGTTTATTTATTTTGAGAGAGAGAAAGAGTGCAAGTGCAAGTGGGGGAGGCACAGAGAGAGAGAGGGAGAGAAAATCCCAAGTAGGCTCCATGCTCAATGCAGAGCCCAACACAAGGCTCAATCCACAACTGTCAGACCCTGACCTGAGCCATCAGGAGATGGATGCTTAACCAACTGAGCTCCTCAGGCGCCCGTCAAATAATCCATTCATATTCTATAATACACATTCACTCTTCATTCCTATTAAAAAATATAGAGGGGCTCTCAGCATGGAGGATGCTTAGGATTCTCTCTCTCCCTCTCTTTCTGTCCCTCCCCTGCTTGTTCTCTCTCTCTCTCTCTCTCTCTTCCTCTCTCAAAATAAATAAATAAACATTTTAAAAAAGAAAAAGGTACATTCCTAGTGGTTATTATATAAGAAGGCAATTTCAGTTCATGTCAATTTTAAAGTATAGTTTTATGTTGTTTTATATTTTCTAGATGATATTAAATCAAAAATATTAGGATCGAATACAGTTGACTAGAGAATCAGGTTTTCTTATATTTATTTTACAAATTTGAGGATTTAAAAGTAATCAAGATGCTTGCTTACTTAAATATTTTAAAGTAAGATGAGAATAATTTGAGTCCTTATCATTTCCAGTATAAATGAATTCTTGAGGATTTTTACATATCACTGTAATGAATTAGCAGAAAAATTGTTGCCTATAATGTGTGAAAAGTTTAGTAAGTTAGTAATTAATTTGTTTTCTATTTCATTTTATTCGTTTTGTTAATTTTATTCTTGCTACAATGAATTTTTGAGGTTTATTAAAATAGTTCTGAGCTAGACATAATGGATTACTTAAATTGAATAAAATTGACTGTTGAATTTACACCACCAAAATGATGACTATTCCATAACCCCATAGATTTTTTTCCTTTGAAAAATATTGGCAGATCTGAAAGTAAACATTAGCTGTGAGAAGGAATGATTTTATAAGTAACTCTAAAAATGATTAATTTATAATTATCTGTAATGTAATCCTGAAACTACTGGTTTTATGAGACTATCTCTACCTAAAAGGTCCACAATCCTATGACTATCTCATTCTGTTTTTAGTAATTAGCTAACCTGAGAATTTCCCATTCTCTCTGTAAATTAAGAAGAGCTGTGTTAAACTCAGTTAAGCAGTAGTTGTTATTGATGAGAAACAGTAATCATACCAAGCTTGTATACTATCAGCTAATATTCTGTACCTACCCATAACTTCCATATGTTAGACTCAAACTATTATATTTTAAAGTTAGCAGACAATCTTCTCCTATAGGATGATTTACAATATATTTTCTGTAAATAGACGAAATATGCTTATTTGGGTAGTTTTCCAACACGTGAAAAACATTAAGACATCATGTCACTAATCGCATTTTTAACTTTGTCTAATTTGCTGAGATCAAAGTTTATATAATTGAAAAGCACTATGCAAAGTTTTTTTTTCAACTTTCTATAAAGAGAGACCCTTACCAAGTTTAAACAAGATAATTTCATCTCATAAGCTGTGTTGTTGCCATCATTATTGAATTTGTTTGATCTGAATATGTCACTGTATTAAAATATTATCTCCTCTTCAAAAAAAAAAAAAAAAAAAAGAGAGAGACCCTGTAAAATACTTCTGTAATTAGGTCTTTATAAAGGTCTGAGTGGAAAATACAAGTTTGCTCTTTGAAATAGATATAAGTATTTGAATCAGTGTTACTTATTTTTCCTAGTGTGAATAATCAATTTTCAAATATAAATACTAAATGAGTATTATGATTCAGGCATTTACTTACTTCACAAAGTTGTACCACAAACTAAGAAAGTGCTTTTAGAGACTTAAAAATATAAAATGTAAATTCTGCTTATTTTTAAAATTTATATCTGTCTAAATTTGCACATTTCTCACTTGCCATTTCCCCCACTTCTCTAGACTCCCTGCAGTGTTTTAGAATGGTTGAACTTTAAATTCTGTGCTCCAAGAGATCTTTAAATTGTCTTCTGTTGCACAAGTACTAATGCATAATGCAGAAGACTTACAAAACGTCAAAGAATTTCAAAACCACTGCACCTACAGTTGAATGGTTTGTAAAGTATACCAGTTGCCTTTAGCCACTAATAAGAAAATCATTTTTTACTTGGTTTAAATAGGTTCCCTCATTTGAGGGCAGTTCATCAAGCTTAAAAATGAGCAGAATAGCCAAAGGTGCAATAGACCAACGTGATGGTCTAGAGAAGGGCTTGCAGGATTCTATGGGACACCCTTTCTTCAGTTCCCAGTTCAAGTTCTCCATTCTTTTTCTTCAAAGCTTCTTCTGCATGTTTAATTTTAGTTCATTGCCTACCCATTCCTGGAAAAAAAGTAAAGATGGAGAAGCATGTGAAAGCTCAACTGGCAGTTTCCTTTTTATTTGACCCCATATTCTAACCTATAACTCAATTTATAATAATTACTAAGTAAATAAATATGGCAAAGATTTAAAAGAATATATTTTTGTATGTATTGTTTGATTGACCGATAAACAAATTAATCAAATTAAATCCGGCATAGAAAGAATGTCCTTAGCACCTTTTTGACAGAAAATTATAATAAAAAATATTTACTGCAATGATAGTTTAAACTATGTCCTAAGACATCAGTTGCATATTTGAATACATGGAATGTTTTACCACAAAGTTCTCCTTTAAAGGGGAAAAATTTAAATAACTATAGCTTTAGGATAAAAGTCCTAAAATTAAAAACAATTATTTTATTAAAAGAAGATGGCTGGTGGATGATATCCATTTGCAGCACAGAGAAAATATAAAAATAGGGAGATTTAGGGGCGCCTGGGTGGCGCAGTCGGTTAAGCGTCCTACTTCAGCCAGGTCACGATCTCGCGGTCTGTGAGTTGGAGCCCCGCTTCAGGCTCTGGGCTGATGGCTCGGAGCCTGGAGCCTGTTTCTGATTCTGTGTCTCCCTCTCTCTCTGCCCCTCCCCCATTCATGCTCTGTCTCTCTCTGTCCCAAAAATAAATAAAAAAGCATTGAAAAAAAATTAAAAAAAAAATAGGGAGATTTAGGATTCAAATATAAAACATAAAATTTCTACAGTTTACTCTATTCATACAGTTTCATACAGTTTACTATGTATTGTCTTTTTCCCATGAATCATTTTTTTATGAAAGAATAAAATTCACTTTGCTCTATATAGGATTGAATCCCACATTTTAATAATTTTCTATACATCTTTTTGCTTTAGTTTTGTATTCCACAAATGCTATTAGTGTTGTAAACTACTCGTCTTTCAATGACTCATAAAGATACTTAAAAATTATAACAAATATTGGAGGGGAGAAGCTAAGATGGTGGAGTAGTAGGAGGACCCTAAGCTTTCCCTCGTCTCTCAAACACAGCTAGATAATTGTCAAATCCCCTGAATACCCAAGAAATCGATCTGAGGACTGACAGAACAAATGGCACAGCTAGAGGGAGAGAAGAGACCGCACTGTGGAATGTGGGAAGTGCAGAGATCTGGTTTGGGGGGAAAAAGGATTGAGGGTGCTGCAGAAGGATAGGAGCCCTGATTACAGAGAGAGACAACAGAGAAAGAGGAACAGGGAGAGAGGAAGGGTGGGGGAGAGAGAGAGAGAAGAGAGAGGGCTTGGCCAAGGAAAACACTTCCTGAAAGCAATTGACTAAGAAAACAAGAGGGGCTGATTTTCATGAAGTTTTGCAAACAGTGGGGCTCAAACACTGGAGGTTTAGAGTTTCAAGGTGTGGATGGTATAGAGAGCTCTGAGGGAGCTACAGTACTCCTATAGAGAAGGCAGGCAGAGCCCAGGGGTAGAAGGCACAAACTGAGGATGCCCTGGGATGCACTAGGAGAGATGGTTCCCCCTTCTTAGAGTGCATCTGAAAGAGGTAGCATTACCTCTCCTGTGACAAAGGAGGTGGTGGGCACCATTTTCCTCCCCTGTCCCTCAGCATAAGTGAAGAGACCCTACTGAGGGTGGCTAACCCAGACGCTGGTTGTTTACTGTGCTTTGCTCCAAATCTCATGCTCCAATGGTTTGGTGTGACAGTTCTTCTGGGTCAAACCTGCATCAGTTCCAGCATGGTGAGACCAGCCCCCAGAAGACCAATGTGGGTCCCTTCCACACCAGGTCCCTAAACTCATCTGGCCTGGCTGGTCTGGCTGGGATAGAGACCAAAGTGCAGGACACTTCTCCAGGCAGGCAAGCAACCTGGACACAGTGTGAAGACAGCAATCTCAAAGACACCTATGACACAGAGGGAAAATTGTTTGCTCTTATGGAGGGGTCTCAGATGGCAGCAAGTGTGACTCCTCTCTTGGGAGATGAAGGAGCTGGCTGGTGCCATTCTTCTCTCCCAACCCTCAGCATAAACTAACTTCAGTGACAGCACAATGCCAACACTGGTGGCCTAAACTTGCTTACACCAAGCCCCATCCTTCTGCACCCTGCAGGTCCTGCTTTTCTTAGGCAAGTATGCCTGAAATTCAGCACAGCAGACTCCTCTCCCAGAAGACCAGCACAAACCCCCTGCATGTACTGCATCTACTGACCATGGAGCTCTGGAAAGTCAGCTCTAGGGGAAGTGGCATCAGGTTTCTTTTAACAAGTTGACCAAAGCACACCTAGTTAAAACTCGTCACACTCTGGCCAAGGTCCACACACTCCCCCCTGCAGGCAAAGAGAAACTCTGCAGAGGACTGACCTGAAGGATAGAGCAGCCAAAACACAGCAGCAGAGTTCATACAGCATACACCAGAGACACTTCCTGAAGAACTAGGCTCGGAACAATATATGACCTCTTCTTCATAAAGCTATTATTCTCAGGAACAGGAAACATAACAAGCTTTTCTGACACACAAAAGGAGATAGAGACCTGGACAAAATGCTAAGACAAAGGAATTCATCCCAAAAGAAAGAATAAGAAAAGGTCATGGCCAGAGATCTAACCAAAACAGATATAAGTTATATGCCTGATCCAGAATTTAAAGCAACAATCATAAGAATACTAGCTGGTCTTGAAAAAATCATAGAAGACACCAGGGAGTCCCTTACCACAGAGATAAAAGAGCTAAAAACTAATCAGGCCAAATGCAAAATGCAGTAACCGAGATTTGAAACCAACTGCATGTAATGATCACAACGATGGAAGAATGAGAGGAACAAATAAGTGATATAGAAAACAAAATTATGAAAAATAATGAAGATGCACAAAAGTGAAGAAAAATCCTGCATCATGAAAGTAGACTTAGGGAACTCAGGGACTCTATAAAGCATTACAACATTCATATCATAGGAGTCCCAGAAGAAGAGAGGGAAAAGAGGGCAGAAGGTTTACTCAAGGAAATTACAGCTGAAAATTTCCCTAATCTGGGGGAAGGAAACAGACATCTAAATCCAGGAGTCACAGAGAACTCCCATCAAAATCAACAAAAGCAGACCAACACCAAGACATATTGTAGTTAAATTTGGAAATATAGAGATAAAGAAAAAATCCTAAAAGTAGCAAGTCAAAAAAGAAAGTCCCTAACATACAAGGGAAGATGAATAATATTAGCAGCAGATCTCTCCGCAGAAACTTGGCAGGCAAGAAAGGAGTGGCATGATATATTCAACATGCCAAACAGGAAAAATCTGCAGTCGAATATACCCTGCCCAGAAAGATTATAATTCACAATAGAAGGGGAGATAAAGAATTACCCAAACAAACAAAAACTAAAGGAGTTTATGACCACTAAACCAGCCCTGCAAGAAATTTTAAAGGGACTCTTTGAGTGAGAAGGAAAGACCAATAGTGACTAAGACTAGAAAGAACAGAGAACATCTACAGAAACGATGAAAAAATAAGTAACAAAATGGCACTAAATTGATATCTACCAATAATTACTTTGAATGTAAATGGACTAAAGACTCCAATTAAAAGACATAAGGTATCAAAATAGACAGAAAACAAAAACAAAAACAAAAAAAACATAAACAATAACAGACCCATCTGTATGCTGGCTACAAAAGACTACTTTTAGATCTAAAGAAACCAGAAGGTTGAAAGTGAGGGGATAGAGAAACATTTACCATACAAATGGATGTCCAAAGAAAGCCTGAATAGCAATACTTATATCAGAAAAACTAGATTTTAAGCTAAAGACTGAAATAAGAGACGAAGAAGGGCACTACATCACAATAAATGGGTTGATGCAACAGGAACGTCTAACAATTGCAAGTATTTATGTTTTCATCTTGGAGGCACCCAAATATATAAAACAATAGCAAACTTAAAGGAGATTATTGATAATAAAGGTGAGCCAGGTCTTGGGGCACCTGGGTGGCTCAATTGATTGGGCATCCGACTTTGGGTCAGGTCATGATCTCATGGTTCATGAATTTGAGTCCCACCTTGGTGTCTGCAGTAATGGTGTGGAACCTGCTTAAGATTGTCTTTCTCCCTCTCTCTGTGCTTCTTCCTCATTCATTCTCTCTCTCTCTCTCTCTCTCAAAATAAATAAATAAAAAACAAATAGGTGAGCTAGGTCTGGATATTAAGGAGGAAGTGCAGCAAAGACAGGTGGAATAGTTTCTGAAACCAATTGATGTGGAGGACATAAGGTCTACAATGGGTCCTACCTATGTAGACATAAGGTCTACAATTGCTGGGTCCTACAATAATAGTAGGTGACTTAAACAACCAATTTACATCAATGGACAAATCAACTGAGCAGAAAACCAACAAAGGATACAGTGCTTTTGAATGATGCATATGACTAGGTAGATTTAACAGATACATTCAGAACATTTTGTCCTAGAACAGCAGAATACACATTAATTTTTTTTTTTTTTTTTTTTTTTTTTTTTTTTACGTTTTTTATTTATTTTTGGGACAGAGAGAGACAGAGCATGAACGGGGGAGGGGCAGAGAGAGAGGGAGACACAGAATCGGAAACAGGCTCCAGGCTCCGAGCCATCAGCCCAGAGCCTGACGCGGGGCTCGAACTCACGGACCGCGAGATCGTGACCTGGCTGAAGTCGGACGCTTAACCGACTGCGCCACCCAGGCGCCCCTACACATTAATTTTGAGTGCACATGAGACATTCTCCAGAATAGATCACGTACTAAATCACACGTCAGCCCTTAATAAATACAAAAAGATTGAGATCATACCATGCATATTTTCCAATCACAATACTATGAAACTTGAAAGTCAATCAGAGGAAACAATTTGGAGAGACAAAAATACATGGAAGCTAAAGAATATCCTACTAAAGAGTGAAGGGATCAACTGGGAAATTACATAAAATATAAAAATATACATGGAAACAAAGGAAAATGAATGCATGACCATCCAAAACCTTTGGGATTCAGCAAAAGCAATCATAAGAAGAAAGTATATAGTAATACAGGCCTACTTCATGAAGCAAAAAAAGTCTTAAATACACAACCTAACTTTTCCCCTAAAGGAGCCAGAAAAAAAAAAAAAAAACAATAAATAAAGCATAAGTCAGCAGAAAAAGGGAAACAATAAAGATTAGAGCAGAAATAAACGATACAGAAACAACACCAATAGCAATCAATAGCATCAATAATGATTTTCTTTTTTATACCTGCTGGACATTCCATGGTTTATATAATATAATTTGCTTAAGTATTCTGCTATTGATGAACATTCATATCATTTAGTGTTGATATTCTATAAAGGGGAATTACTGATACAATTATATGTATTTAAATTTAATAAACATTTAAAAAAACCCAAAATCGCTTATATTTACCACTCGACTGAACAAACAAACAAAAATCAATAGAGAAAACTTTGGTGCAAAATAGTCTCAGTGATCTGTTGGAGAACTGAGAACAATCCTCCTTCCCTCCTCTCTCTGACTATCTTACATACATATTTTTAGTTTAAAGTAGTATTCTTTGGTTCCAAGAAGGCAAACAAAAAATGATTAGAAATACATCAACTACACACAAGGAAGAAACAAAATGTTTTTCTAGAGATTTTTTTACAGCCCACTAGAATAGTTGTTTGTAATTAGCACATTTGCAATTGATAAAAAGCTAAATGGTGATGGTGTAATGCCTAAGTGACATTGGTACATAGGTAATTTTTTTCTATACAATGGAAACAGAAATAGCTAAAATAGATCATGTTTAGCAAGGCAGACTATATTCGCAGCAGGAGTACTTTTGACTGTACTCTGGGTACACCACTTTAAGATTTTAGTTCATATCATCGCCTCCCAGGTACACCTTGAGAATAAAACCACGGGCTCATAACTCTACTCCCTTCTATGTTTTCAGCACCCACTAGCCTTACTGTCGTTAAAAAGTTGCCATTATTGGGGTGCCTGGTTGGCTCAGTCAGTTAAGCGTCTGACTTTGACTCAGGTCATGATCTCACAGTTTGTGAGTTCAAGTCCTGCATCAGGCTTTGTGCTGACAGCCTGGAGCCTGCTTTCAGATTTGGTCTCCCCCTCTCTCTCTGCCTCTCCCCTGCTCACACTCTGTCTCTCTCTAAAAAATAATAAATAAACATTAAAAATTTTTTTAAAAGTTGCCATTATTTTCACTTCATTTCATTTGTTTATCTGAGACGCTTTCTTGGTCTGAGTTATCTCACAAGGTGCTAAAAATAATTGTTTTTAAGTGCTTCGTCTAGAAAGTTGTATAGGCTTTGATTTATCTGCTCTGACTCTATCATATCATAGTATACTGTTACTTCTATCACTTGGGTTTAGTGGAACATAAATCTTTTGAAGGAGCACAGCTTGGTAGGCACCTTGATTTTGGACTGCTGGCCTCCTGAACTTTCAGAGAATTAGTTTCTGTTGTTTAAATCCACCAGGTTTGTGGTAATTTGCTGCCATAGCCACAGTAACTAATAGAATTTTGTTTAAAAAAAATCAAATTTACAGAAGAAGATATCTGAATAGCTTATCTAAGCCAAGAGGAGGCAGAACAACTTGACTATAGACTTTCCACATACCCTAAAATAGAAGAAGGGCATTTCCTGAAAGGAATTCAGGAAGTAATAAAAAAACAGATAATGGAGAGACTCTAGGAAGAAGAAATAAGCAAATAGACAAAGGAGTTCTGAATTCATTAAAATACAATTTAGAAGTTTTGATTATTAGACTTACAAAACTAACATGATTTTAGATATATCCTTCAGAAATACCGTATTCAAAACATATTAAAACTGGTATTATGGCAAAATATATATATCTCATTTTTATATTTATCCAAGAGATACTAAATATATTTTATTACTTTTAGTTGCATATTTTAAAGGTGTTTATGTATTGTTTTCAACTTGATTACTGATCTTAAAGATTTGACATCTCCACAATAGATGGTTTAATCAAAATCACCATTATGATCTTATGATCACTACTTGCTGTTCAAGGCAAAAATATTAAGTTAATCTTTAAGGAAGCTTCAATATTTATGAGTTTTGTTGCTTTTGATGTTTTTGTGTTGCTTAAACTGACAATTGTCTCTTCAGTTAAAAAAATGCTAATGATTGATCTTAAATATCACTATCAGAATATTTCAGAGTTTCTTTTTCCAAGCTTTCTCTCATAATACACCAACGTTAGGATAATTTGTATCTCCCAATTAAAGAAAATATACTTGAAAAGAATGTTAAGTACTTTCTATAAATTTTAAACCAATTACCACTTAATACTATTTAGTAACTGTAGTTGGGGGCGTGTAATAATATTCTTTATTGTCATGGGTGCTATGGAAAACTTAGAATTTGTGTGTCAAACCTCTCAAATTTTTCAGAATATTTTTAATTTTTATTATGATATTAAGCACTTTATTTTCAAGATACATTGAATATTCCTCTTGTAAGATTGTATTTTGCATTTAAAAAACAGATTTACACTTAAACATATATCAAAATATAATAAAAAATCATACAAAAGCTAGTTTTTTTCCCCAAAACTCATGTTACCAAAATATTTACTGAGGTGGAAAGGCAATGAAAAATAACCATGTGTATATAAACAAAACAATAAAATAGATATTTCTACATTCAAAAATTATATAGAATATATTCAATAGAGAGACAGAGTTAATTAGCAAATTTCTACCTATACAACCTCAGCCAAACCATTGATATTCACACATCCAAGCCAAAATTAATTTTGAGTTCACATCAATTTAAAATCATTTCCAAGAAATCTACATATTCAATGCAATCCCTATCAAAATAACACCAGCATTCTTCACAGAGTTAGAAAAAAACAGTTCTAAAATTTGTATGGAAAAAGAAAAGGCCCGAAATGGCCAAAGTAATGTTGAAAAAGAAAATCAAAGCTGAAGGCATCACAGTTCTGGACTTCAAGCTGCATTACAAAGCTGTAATCATCAAGACACTTGATACTTGCACAAAAACAGACATAGAGATCAATGGAACAGAATAGAGAACCAGAAATGGACCCACAAATGAGTGGCCAACCAATCTTCAACAAAGCAGGAAAGAATAACCAATGGAAAAAAGAGAATCTCTTCAGCCAGTGGTGCTGTGAAAACTGGACAGCAACATGCAGAAGAATGAAACTCGACCATTTTCTTATACCATACACAAAAATAAACTAATAATGGATGAAAGACCTAAATGTAAGATAGGAAACCATCAAAATCCTAGAGAAGAAAACAGGCAACACTTCTTTGACCTTGGCCGCAGCAACTTCTTACTTGACATGTCACATGAAGCAAGGGAAACAAAAGGAAAAATGAACTATTGGGACCTCACCAAGATGCAAAGCTTCTGCATAGTGAATGAAACAATCAGCAAAACTAAAAGGCAACTGATGGAATAGAAGAATATATTTGCAAATGACATATCGGATAAAGGGTTAGTATCCAAAATCTATAAAGAACATTATCAAACTTAACACCCCAAAAACAAATAATACAGTGAAATAATTACATGCAAAAGATATGAATAGACATCTTTCCAAAGAAGACATCCATATGGCTAACAGACACATGAAAAAATGCTCAACATCACTAATCAGGGAAATACAAATCAAAACCACAATGAGATACGACCTCACACATATCACAATGGCTAAAATTAGCAACTCAGGCAACAAAGGATGTTGGGGAGGATGCAGAGAAAGAGGATCTTTTTTCCACTGCTGGTGGGAATGTAAACTGGTGCAGCCACTCTGGAAAACAGTGTGGAGGTTCCTCAAAAAGTTAAAAATCGAACTACCCTACCAATTGCATGAGTAGGTATTTATGCAAAGGATACAAAAATGCTGATTCAAAAGGGCAAATGCTCCCCCAAAGTTTATAGAAGCACTGTCAACAATAGTCAAATTATGGAAAGAGCACAAATGTCCATCAACTGATGAATGGATAAAGAACAGGTGGGGTGTGTGTGTGTGCGTGCGCGCGTGCGTGCGTGCGTATGTCAATGGAATATTACTTGGTGATCAAAAAGAATGAAATCTTGCCATTTGCAATAACATGGATGGAATTAGAGGGTATTATGCTAAGTGAAACAAGTTAGTCAGAAAAATACAGCTATCATATGATTTTACTGACATGAGTAATTTAAGAAAGAAAACAGATGGACATAGGGGAAGGGAAGCAAAAATAAGATAAAAACAAAGAGGAAGACAAACCATCAGAGACTCTTAAATACAGGGAACAAACTGAGGGTTGCTGGAGGTGTTGGGTGGGGGATAAGCTAAATGGGTGATGGGCATTAAGGAGGGCACTTGTTGGGATGAGCACTCGGTGTTATATGTAAGTGATGAATCACTGAATTTTATTCCTGAAATCGTTATTATACTATATGTTCACTAACTTTGTTTTGAATACATAAATTAAAATCGCTTCTCAGCCTTTTGGCTAAGATCAAGTGTAAATAAATAAATTTAAAAAATAATATCATTTCCATAGCTTTAACCAAAATTGATACTTCAAGGGAAATATATTGTTTGCACCACCGTATACACAAGTAAAGTCTTGTATATCAAGTTTATCATGAGAATTTTTTGAAAGCATGACCTATTTCCTATTCTTTCAGTAAAGTCTGGTACAATTTTGTAATAAATTTCTAAAGATCAAGTATGATTCCTGGTTAACAATATGGTAGAGAGTCACTGTTTTCCAACAATGGATTTATTGATTTTATTGAGATGATACTAAGGTTGCTACATATGTTCTAGGTGAAACCCAGAGCATACCATTCCAGATACTCAACCTGATTCAACCACAAAAATATACAGTTTTAAATTTTTCATATAATATTGGTAAGGCATTCCTACTTTATTGGTAGTTTTTCTAAGGTTTTTATTGAAACCTTAAAATTTAAAATTCTTAGGAAAATTAATCTAGAGTTTTCAATTAGGATTTCGAATTTAGAATTTTGTTTATACTAAAAAATAAAATGTGAAAATAGAATGTCCATATTTTTTCAGCAAAAAAGGAGAAAACTTGAACCAAATATAAAATAGGTGTTAACTAACCTAAACCTCTAAAACATATTTTTTTGTTTTTCAAACCTAAAAAAATAAGTATTAATTCTGTATTGTTAAAAAAAAAAGCAAAGAAATGAAAGTATCTTTTACGCTAATGAGAATATAGGAAAAACACTCACTAAAGAAAAGCAATTTTTTTACAGTTATTTTAGGCAGAAATGATAAGTCAATCGACTAGGCTAATAAACAAAACAGGAATATATACTCTTTCATGCCACAAACTATTGAAAGATCAGGAAACATGTGAAATGACTGCATCCAGTATTCCAAACCATGTTTCTCTCTCCCTCTCTTACTCTTGCTCTCATTCCCCATCTCTGTATTCCATGTTGGCATATGTCTAATTCACAACTTCAGTATATTCTAGCGAAACTAAGCTTTCTGCATTTTGCAGAAAATAGGACTACAAGCAGTTCTGTGGTAAAACCCGTATCCTCCCCACATTTCATAATTAGAGGGGAGCAAGAAGTATTCCTACTAGCCTTGGTAAATGGGTGGAGGAATGTGGTGGAGTCTGATTGCACTGGCCTGTGCATCCTTGTATCACAAAGTTTGAAAACTAGGATACTGTGATTGGTTCAGCTGGTGTCATTCACCCATTCTTGAGATTGGAGGTGACAAATGCTGTCTGCTTCCCCGGGAAGGGGTGGAGTGGCAGAGACAAAAACATTTGTCAGTCGCTATGCCCTGAAACACTACCAAGTTTCTTACAATAAGTATAAAAACTACTTGAAAATTTGACTTAATCAAAGGAGCAGAAAACTCCATCTATTTAATCTGTTTCTGTATTGATAGGAGGATGAAAATTGGGGTAGTTTTCCATAATTTAGCTATTGTTGAGAGTGCTGCTATAAACATTGGGGTACAAGTGCCCCTATGCATCAGTACTCCTGTATCCCTTGGGTAAATTCCTAGCAGTGCTACTGCTGGGTCATAGAGTAGGTCTATTTTGAATTTGTTGACATGCGGGAGGGGAAGGAAAAAAAAATGGTTAGGGAGGGAATCAAAACATAAGAGGCTCTTAAAAACTGAGAACAAACTGAGGGTTTATGGGGGGTGGGAGGGAGGAGTGTGTGGGTGATGGGTATTGAGGAGGTCATCTGTTGGGATGAGCACTGGGTGTTGTATGGAAACCAATTTGACAATAAATTTACTATTAAAAAAATTTAAAAAAATTTAAAAATTAAAAAAAGGAAAATTGGGGTAGTTTTTTGTTTGTTTGTTTTCATTTTTGTTTTGAGGATGCTGCTGGCACAAGCCTTAGAAATGTGAATTCCCTTTGTCACAACTTTTAGAATTTTATCCTAAGGTAATAATGCTAGATAAATACAGGCTCACTTGTAACCTTTTTTGTTTTGTTTTGTTTTGTTTTGTTTTCATTCAAGGATAGCTCTCTTAATACAGGAACAGGTAATGGCATGGAAAAAAAATTTTCCTTCCCTGATTAGATATTTAATGTTAGATAACATCAATTACTCCTGAGACCCTCATCCCAAATTTTATTATGCATTTCTTTCCTCATTTCCTTGCTTTCTAAACCTTTTGTGTAGCATTTAGTTAGTATTATTCACTACTTTTTTTTTTTCCCCCTGAATGGTGGGAGAAATCTCCTTGCACAGTAAAAAGGACCAATCTATCACCTTTTTACAGACTGAGGTCAGTATGGCAATGTTATTCCGATTAGTCTTCTAAAAACATCACTTTAAAAATCAGGCTTTGAAAAAAAAGAAGTTATTTTTCTTTTACAAAGTACCAAGTGGGAATAGTGCCTTCTACTGATTGCTAGGTTAACAGCTTTACTCACCTTATCTCCATTATCCTCTTAAGGACTAGATTTTTAAACAACTTTACTAGTGTACCTGCTGTGTAAAGCCTTTTTCTTCTTTTGAATTTGATTCTGAAGGCATATCTTGAGTTTCAACAGTGAACAATGGATCCTTGATGGTGGGAGCAGATAATAGTGTCCTGGAAAGATTTTAAGGACTTGACTATGTCTCTCAGAGTAGCCTTTAACCTAGCACCAGACAAGCAAGATTCAGAAATTAAAACAGATAGAGTAAAACATGGAAGGGAAGCTGAAATAATGAGTCACAAATGCATGCAAAAAATGGGTACAATAAATGTGAATAAATCTACCTCTTCCATAATTTACCAAACGTGACAATTTATTAAAACATTGTTATAAACATGTATTTTATTTTCCTCAACATATAAAAAACACTGTTCAGATAAACATGATTGACAAATACTGGAATTTTTGTCACTTTTTTTATTATCATAATTTGAAGTAAAAGTCTGTTATCTCTAAGTTAAGCTCACATTTTACAAACTTGGGATATTATTCTTTTAGTTATATTGAAGCTGTTGATGGCATGTCCAAAATTTCATTATAAGAGTTTGGGTAATAAAGGGGTATTTACTCTAATTGATTTTGATAACTTAATTTTTCTAAGCCATATAGTTTACCATCACCCTTAATTTCATTGTAAACTTCTTTTTGCTAAGTTAAAATGGTTATTGTTTGTTTGCTGGGGTTTTCTTCTGTTTTAAGGAAATTGAAAGTGTGCCACTGTCCATCCGAAAGGGTAACAGAATGGGGAAGGAAAAACACATACATGAAAAAAAAAAAAAAAGCCTTAAAAAAATAGTATAGGTAACCAGGTAGTTAATCCTGCATAATTCTCTTGAGGAAAAATTGCTGCTCTTACTTAAAAGCCAAGTTTACTGTTCTTTGGAATTTTTCATTTCATTCACCAAGGTCCAAAATACACATGTAGGAATATATCTGATATTAAATATTATAATGATACTGGGGTGCCCAGGTGGCTGTGACTAAGCATCTTCGGCACAGGTCACGATCTTGCAGTTCATGAGTTCAAGGCCCACATCGGGCTCTGTGCTGACAGCTTAGAGCCTGGAGGCTGCTTTGGATTCTGTGTCTCCCACCCTCTCTGCCACTTCTCTGTTTGTTATTTCTCTCTCTGTCTTTCTCAACAATAAGTAAACAATAAAAATTAAAAAAAAAAAACACTATAATGATACTAACCTCAAGTTACTATAGAAAGATTGTTGATTAATGGCTACTAAAAGTCTTATCTTTCCTATGACCCAGCAATTGTACAACTAGGAATTTATCCAAAGGATACAAAAATGATGATTCAAAGGGGCACAACACCCCACTGTGTATAGCAGTGCTATTAACAGTAGCCAAATTATGGGAAGAGCCCAAATGTCCATCAACTGATGAATGGATAAAATAGATGTGGTAAATATATACAATGGAATACTACCCAGCAATGAAAAAGAATGGAATCTTGCCATTTGTAAGAATGGAATCTTGCCATTTGTAACAATGTGGATGGAACTGGAGTGTATTATGCTAAGTGAGTTAAATCATTCAGAGAAAGATAGATATCCTATGATTTCACTCATGTGAAATTTGAGAAACAGATGAATATAGGGGAAGGGAAGCAAAAATAAGATAAAAACAGAGAAGATGGCAAACCATAAAAGACTCTTAAATACAGAGAACAAACTGAGGGTTGCTGGAAGAGGGGGTGGGTTAAATGGGTGATAGGTATTAAGAAGGACACTTTTCGGGATGAGCACTGAGTGTCATATGTAAGAGATGAATCATTGGGTTCTACTACTGAAGCCAAGACTACACTGTATGTTAACTAACTTGAGTATAAATTTAAAAAAATAAAATAAAATAAAATAAAAGTCATATCTTTCCAATGTCATTTATGAATAACTTGAATGACTATAGCACCAAGCCATTGATTCAAGATAGGAAAACCTCCAAAAGGCTTCTGCTTTTCCACTGCCCTTCTTACTTGAAGGTAGTAAACCTTTTAATAAAACTTGAAACTGATAAAATTGTGAACTGATAACGATTCAACTAAATTTTAAAAACCCACTTCCTCCACCTCTCTAAAAATATCGTACTCCCTCCCCCACCACTATCCACAATAGAATTTACTAAATTTATTTTCTCACCGTAGGTTCTGAAATCCCTGGATTAAGTAAATTCAAGTCTGAGAATTATGTGAATACATGAAAGCCAAAACAAAAATGTAGGGTATTTTCCCATTCATCTTAACACACAATTAAAGTTTTTTGAAAACACAATTGGCTGAAAATTTAGACTACATTATGAAAACTGTAAGTGCTATCAAGTAAAAACAAAATGAGATAGATTGGTATAGAAAACAAATCCAAGAGGGGCGCCTGGGTGGCGCAGTCGGTTAAGCATCCGACTTCAGCCAGGTCACGATCTCGCGGTCTGTGAGTTCGAGCCCCGCGTCAGGCTCTGGGCTGATGGCTCGGAGCCTGGAGCCTGTTTCCGATTCTGTGTCTCCCTCTCTCTCTGCCCCTCCCCCGTTCATGCTCTGTCTCTCTCTGTCCCAAAAGTAAATTAAAAAAAAAAAAAAAAAAAAAAAAAACGTTGAAAAAAAATTTTAGAAAACAAATCCAAGAGTCAAGTTCTTAAATTTGGCAATGTTTATTTATTTTTGAGAAAGAGAGTGTGAGTGGGAGAGGGGCAGTGAGAGGGGGACATAGGATCCAAAGCAGACTCTGCGTTGACAGTAGCAAGCCAGATGGAGGGCTTGAACTCATGCACCTTGAGATCATGAGCTGAGCTGAAGTCGGATGCTCAACCAACTGAGCCACCCAGGCACCCTCATTTACATAGCATTCTTAAACACACAAAATTAAATGGAGAACCAATTATTAGTTGCTAGGGGTTAGTAGGGAAAAGGAGAGGCTGGATGTCTCTGTAAAATTGTAGCACAATGGATCCCTGTGATGAAACTGTTCTGCATCTCATTGTGGTGGTGTTCATATGAATCTACACATAAAATGCATAGAATTATACACATACAAGCGCGCGCGCACACACACACACACACATATATATATATACATACATGAGTGCATGTAAAACTGGTGAAATCTGAATAATTTTGGTGAATAGTATCAATGTCATGTGTCTGTGATATTATACTGTAGTTTTACAAGATGTTACCATTGGAAAAAATGGGTAAAGATATGTGAAATCTATTTTTCATTATAAATGCATGTGTGTCTGAACAACTCAAAATAAAGTCAAATAATATGACCTTTAGGAAGCAAAAATTAGCTCTTTGAAGTCTTATGACTCATGAAAAACGTTACATGGTCTAGCCTGTCCAGATACAAACCTTTTTTTAGTTTAGTGCAGTAACAGCAACTTTAAGAACAGCGCAATATATGTTGCAAAATATATGAAATATTTGGAATAGTCCATTAGCCAAGCTATTAGATTCTGTGGTAGATTAGATCATTGTTCCATAAATATTTTTCCCTTCCTCTTTCCACTGTGGACTTTGGCCATGAGACTTACTTTGACAAATAGATTGATAGAAGAAATGTGAGGAGAGACTTGAAATGTACTTGTGTGGTTGGGCTTGCCCTGTTCTACCATTGTCTTTACAATTAGAAGAGCTTGCCCCAGGAAACCCACTGGTCCCAGAAGAATGAGAAGTACCAATAAGAGACCTGAACCAAACCCATGCTCAAGAATTGATCACCGCCTTAGATCATCTCCAGCCAAACCACAAGCATAAGAGTAAGAAATCAAACTTTGATTTGCATGCCACTTGTTTTAGAGTGGTTTGTTATGCAGCCTTACTGTGGCTCTAGTTGACTACAACAGAATAATTAATAAAAATAGATTTCTGGATAGTTGGGGATTATGGCTTAGCTAAAACAGAACATGGTACAGAGCATATATAGTAACTATCAAATATCTGCCTTTTCACAGTTGAATGTGACAATATTGTAAGTAGAGATCTTGACATTCTTTATTTTCCTCTCTTATCTCATAATGCTTTATTTTCCCCCTGTCCCTAAAGTCTTAGGCTTTTAAAAAATCTTATTGGATTATAATTACACTTTGACTTTTCATTGAAAATGGAAGAAGAGTATGCATATTAACAACTTCTCCCCCAAACAAGTTGATTTTGATTTTTATACTGACATAAGAGCCATGAGGGGAAAAAAACTTTTTTGTTGTTTTGTTTACTACAGTTTCACCAGTACTTAAGCATTTAGTAAATATAAATATATATTGAATGATTATTCACTCTCCTTAGTCTCCTGTTCCCCTAGTAGTGTGTTTACTGAGTCGCTATGTTATTTCACTTTATTCTTCTATAGTCTATATTAGTGATATAAAAAGTGCCTGCATTTTCTGGAGAACATTATTGAAAATTGTGTTTATTGTGTTACCTTGTATAATCATCTACGTGGCAATTTCTCTTAATTTTTATTGGAAAGAAGACAAGTATTTCTTATATGAATTGACATGATTTATCCGTCAATAAAAGAAGGAAAAATGTAACATTTCTCTAGTTTGTTTTGGCTTCCGGGAATATGAGTTCAATTTAATGCTCAATAAAAGTAATTCTAGGGGCGCCTGGGTGGCTCAGTCCGTTAAGCGGCCGACTTCGGCTCAGGTCATGATCTCGCGGTCCGTGAGTTCGAGCCCCGCGTCAGGCTCTGTGCTGACAGCTCAGAGCCTGGAGCCTGTTTCAGATTCTGTGTCTCCCTCTCTGTGACCCTCCCCCATTCATGCTCTGTCTCTCTCTGTCTCAAAAATAAATAAACATTAAAAAAAAATTTTAAAAAAGTAATTCTATCGTACTGCTAAATATATAAAATGATTTTAATTGCCATAATTGTTTATATGTAAGTGGAATAAAATATTTTTCTAATTAAAAATACTTATAAATAAACCAAAATCTAGAATCAACTTTTTGAAATAAATGTTATTTTATCAATATAGTTATTTTATCTTTCTGATAAATACTTTTGTTTCTAATTTTCTTTAATGTTTATTATTTTTGAGAGTGACAGAGAGACAGAGAGTGAACAGGGGAGGTGCAAAGATATTTAAGTAATTTAAGTATGTGTCACAGACTATGAGTCTGGAGTTCTCTCTTGTCCAGCAAGAGAGTGAATGAAGAATTGAATACAAGAGAGGCTATCCAGGAAGAGACAAGAGCCCCAAACAGGGCTTTCATCACTGTATTTATTGAACTCACAAGATATTACCCACACGAAGGAAACAAGATCTTACACATGTGAATGTGGAGAAAACAGACAGTAATCATTAACTTGCGTGTGTACGAAGCAAAGGGGCTGGATGGCAAGTGGAGTTTGTGATCAGAGTAAAATATTATATTGGTTTCAGGTGGAAAGCAATTTCCTGCAGGTGATATAACAAGTCACTTGTGATCCCATTACAATATCTCACTAGCTATCCTTGGGCACTTTAGCCCTGTGGTGGCAGCTTTCCACCCTAAGCTTTTTTCTAACGCATTTATGTAAGTAGAACCTATTTCCCCATAAGTAAAGAAATTCATAATCCTACTCATGGTTTCTTAAAGTGACTGCTGTTGTGGGGAAAAACTATTGGATCAGAATAAATAAGAAACTACTACAGGCACCCACGCGAGAGATGGTGATGGTCTGAACAAGGTTGACGAGAGAAGGAAATTTTAGGTCATAAAATGTGACCTAGAATACGTGAGAGTATAAATACAACTAAATAAAACTATTAAATTGAGTATTTGTTTTAATCCATAAACTTAAAGTTTTTAAATAGTTTAGGAAAACTAATTCAAATATGTATTTTTTTTCTGGATTTTTTAAAACTGGAGTACAGCTGGTACAGTATTACATTAGTTTTAGGTGTACAACTTAGGAATTCAGCAAGTTTATACGTTATGCTGTATTCACCACAAGTATAACTACCATGTGTATCTCCTGTCTTGTTACATAGCTTTTATGATATCACTGACTGTATCCCTAATGCTGCCCCTTTTACTACTGTACTTATTCAATTCCATAACCAGAGGCCTGTATCTCCCTGTCCCCTTCATCCATTTTGTACAAGCTTCCCCCTTCTTCTCCTCTGGAAGCCATCAGTTTTTTCTCTGTATTTATAGGCTGATTCTACTTTTCATTTGCTTATTCGTTTGTTGTCGGTATTGTTTAGATTCTACTTATGAGTGAAATCATATGGTTTTTGCTTTTCTCAGTCTGACTTATTTCACTTAGCATGATACCCTCTAAGTCCATCCATGTTGTCTCAGATGGCATGATTTCAACTTTTTATGGCTGCATAACATTCCATTCCATACACATACATACACACACATAACATTATATATATATATATATATATATATATATATATATATATTTTTTTTTTTTTTTTTTTTTTTTTTTACTGATAGACACTTTTAGGTTGCTTCCAGATCTTGACTATTGTGAATACTATTTACAGTATTCAGTATTCATAGGAGTGCATATATATTTAAAATTAAATCAGAGCCAAGTTAAAAAAAAAGATGATGAAAATCTTACTTAATGAAACAATTATCAGGAAATTTTAGGTGGTAGACCTCAAGTTAATAATTATGACGTTAATTAATTAATTAATTAATTAAAATTATTTTGAGAGAGGAGAGAGCAGGCAGAGGAGGGTCAGAGACAGAGGAGAGAGAGAATCCCAAGCAGGCTCTGTGCTGTCAGCATGAAGCCCCACACAGAGTTTAAAACCATGAACTGTGAAATCATGACCTGAGCCAAAATCAAGAGTCAATTGCTCAGCCAACTGAGCCACCAGGTGCCCCAAATGATTATGACATTTAATATTCAATTGATGATTAATATTGGAGGGTATTAGTAATCAACTGATTAATACTGGTATAAGCCCTTGTGTTTTATCTGCATCGAGTAACTCCAAATAAAATTCCAGTTTATTCAAGAGTTATTGGCAAAATATGTTATGGATAGACATAGTAATACCTATTAAAAAGGAAATTTAATTTAAAAACTTACTGGTATGATATTTTCAGCTTTCTTAAATGTATCTGAAGGCAGAAATAAGGAGTAAAAGTTAACACCATTTAAGAGATCACTTATAATTCGGACCTTAGGGGATATTTTTACCTCTGGATTTAGATGTAAAGAGATAAATGCCAGTTGAAAGTAAATGCGTTGAACTCTATCTCCATTTAGTTAATAGAACTATGTTCTGGTAAATAGATCAATGGTTTAGTCAAACAGACTGACTTAGTTAGTTCCAAGTTATAAAGCAAGTGTTGATATCCTCAGATAAGAGACTGTAAAAAAAGGAGCCCTTAAATAGAATTTCTACATGATTTATATTTAAAATTCAGATTATTTCCTATGGGGAAAAGTATTTACCTTGGTCTATAAACTATTCACCAGGGCTTTTTTCTAGTAAAGGGGAAATGTAGGAGGATTTAAAATCTATCATATTTAAGATTGAAATTAAGTGCCTACAAATATATTTCCCATGCAACCACATTTAAACCCTTTAACTATCACACCTAACAGTCAAATTTATAATAGTGGAAATAAGTGAAGAGTCTTAATCAGAAAAATATGCTTAGAATATATTATCAGTTTTGACAATTGGCTGAATACAGAATTATTATCCTCACCATGGTTGTGCCTAATGTGAGGTTATAATTTCTTCAATATTTTTAAATATTTTATTTTTTAAATATATTTGCTATTTGGAAAACCATAATTTCTTGTGAGACCTTTGAATGTATATAGAAAGACCCAAAATAAGTCTTAATAGGGGCGCCTGGGTGGCTTAGTCAGTCAAGCATCCGACTCTTGATTTCACTCAGGTCATGATCTCATAGATTCATCAGTTTGAGCCCCACATCAGGCTCTGCACTGACAGTGTGGAACCTGCTTGGTATTTTCTCTCTCTCCCTCTCTCTCTGCCCCATCCTCGTGTGCTGTATCTCTCTTTCAAAATAAATAAGTAAAACCTAAAAAAGAATAAGCCTTAATAGTAATTAGAAATTTTCTCTCTGCAGCTGAACTTAAAATTGTACTTCTAGTCTTAAAATAATAACAATAATATTAAATACCAAATACGATTGTTTTTGTAATTTATCAAGTTATTTTGCCATAAGTTTTGAAATACAGAATCAGATAAGGAGGTGAGAAATATCTGAAGTAAACTAAAAAGACCTCTACAGAGGTATCTATTTAACTTACAGAAAAAGGCAGTGGACTTCTGTGATGGTTGATTTTACATGTCAACTTGACTTTGTATGTAATATAGGTGTGTATATATTTTATATGTCTATATACATATGTTTTAATGATTTAATGACCTTTTTTTAATTACCACTGTTAAATTTTCTTTCTAGGAAATTAAACCCTTTTAATTCTTATCTACCTTCTACATATAGTTATTGAATACTGTACAATATATTAATCTGATTGCTATGGTCCATGCATATGTTTTCAGGCTCTTTATACCCTGGTTCACCAATACACAACAATGGAGGGAGGGGAAGCTATGAATCTGTGTAAGACTATATATACACTCGCCTCAGCTTAATGCAGGAAATTGTTCTAGTTTCAAGCAGTTTGTTTAAACTCTATGAACAGTTTAAATACAAATACAAAACTATTTTGAAAAGACGATCTAAAGTGTACTTTAAACATGGTATATTTTACCTTTCGCAAAACCGGGTTACAAAATATTTTGTTTTATCATGCAGCCTTTCCTCAGAAGTCTCACAAAAACACTCACTTTTGTATACACATATTTAAATAGTACATACGTACACACAACAATACACATACTATTGGTTGTTTCTCTAGAGAAGTTTGACTTAATACAACTTCATATTCTCTTGGAATCAGGGAATGAAATGGTATGAAAAACTTAACGTTAACAATGGATAAAACTGATAAAAGTTGTTTAGTTGAAGTATAGAGCCTTTTTTTTTTTGGTAGTTCATGTTGTCCCTGATGTATATTTGTTAATTTCTAGAACTTCTTGATAATTTGAAAACAAAACACTTATGATGAAACAATTTATTTTTCTTCCTATGAATTTCTCTCTGTGTAATTTTACTGTCTGGATGAAATATATCTACAGTATATAGTATGTGGAATATGAACTCTTCCAGAAATCTTCCCCTGACCCCTGCCATACAGATATCTCTCTTCAGCATTCCCTAACCCATATTATAATATTTTCTAACATCTTCAGCTTTACAATCCTTATAACCTCAACTCTAAAGTTGAATTAGAAAAATACTTTAAAATATTCGCTGCATTTAATTGAGCCTAAAATATGTGCAGCTTTAATATACTTACAAATCTATGTGCAGTTAACCTAATGAATGTATTGGTCTAGAAACGAATGGAAACACTTTTGTACTTTTGTGTGCATATTATTCAATTTTACCCATTTTATCACTACACTTGGGCAAAGATCAGTAACTTTTTTTTAATGTATACCAATTCATGAGATTTAAATATCAAGCTTATGGAGAATAAATTGAGTCAAATAATATTTATTACGATCTGAATGAGTTTCACATATTTAAAATTCATTCCAGAATAGTTACACATTTTTTATATTATTTTAATATTATGTATGTTACTTAGAACCTGTTTTTCAACTCCTAGTAATTCACTGTCAGATTAGCAGTGACCTAGATGGTACTTACTTTCTATCAATGTTGTTGAAATCACCATTTTTTCATTGATACCAATAGATTGATCTCTTTTGTTATTTGGGCATTCACAGTTAGTTGAAAGTATAAATTAATAATGAATATGTGTTCTTCATTTTCTCAATGACTGATTCTTGAAGTAACTTGAAAACCCTTGGGATATCAGATTGAACTAATGAATTTTTCATTAGAGGTTCTATTATAAACTTTTTATCTCTTGAGTAAATACCTAAGTTAAAATCTAGCATTCACCAAGCAGCCTACTGTTCCTTCTTATGTTAATGAGGAGGCTAATTGCAAATTTCCCTAGGTAATCTCAGTGTCAATTATTCATGAACCACTGACTACAGACATGACATTTTCGAATGACAGCTCTCAATCCTTTTGCTTACAAGTTTTAATATGTGCTGGGTAATTTAAAAGACGTCAAATCTAAAAGGTGTTAAAGTGAGTTGAAAAGGGGCAAAAAAAAAAAAAGAAAAAGAAAAACTTCTGAAACTTGAATACCTGATAAGTTAGTTCTGAATTTATTTAACGCTAAGATATTTTAGCATTTGAAAACCTTTTTTTTTTTTTTAGAATTTGAAAAGCTCTAAGAGAAAAAAAAGGAAACATTTTTTCAAGCTTCTCTTTAATCACATTGTTGGATTAGTGTTCTTGAATAGAAAATATCTCATTCCAAAAGGATTCTATCTAATTGATGTATATAATTACAGCTTTTTTTCCCCTGAATCACCAACAAGTTTAAATTGCAATTTAAATTAATACAAGAACACAAGTGAAACTTGGCAGTATATTTACAAGTCTTTTTTCATATAGCTCATTTTTCTTTACTCAGTGAGTTCTGAATGCTTCTATGTGTTGCTTCTACTAGCTCTCCTATTGTGTGTAATTCAGTCTGCTGTTGGGAAGATGAGTTTGTCTTCAGTAGTAGTTGTTTTTAATGGTAGCTCCAAGTTCTTTCATTCCTTTGGGGCATGAATGATTATGTTTATCACTGTCCCTGAAGTTTCTTGGCTTTCTACCATACTTTTTTTTTTTTTTTTTTTGAGAGAGAGAGAGCATGAGGACACTCCAAAGAGAGAAACAGAGAGAGAGAGAGAGAAAGAAAGAGAGGAAGAGAGTGAGAATCTTAAGCAAGCTTCAAGCCCAGCCTGGAGGCCAACATGGGGCTCCAAATCATGACCTTGAGATCATGACCTGAGTAGAAATCTAGTCAGATGCTTAACCAAACTGAGCCACTCAGGTGCCCCAGCTTTCCACCATATTTTAATAATTTTATGGTTTAGAGTCTTACTGGCATTGGTTTTAAAATTTGTACTCTATGGGGCTCCTAGGTGGCTCAGTCAACTAAACATCGGACTCTTGATTTTGGCTCAAGTCATGATCTCATGGTCCTGAGATTGAGCCCCAATCTTAGGGCTCAGTGCTGGGTGTGGAGCCTGCTTAAGGTTCTCTCTCCCTCCCTGGCTTGTGCTCATTCTCTCTCTCTCTCTCCCTCTCTCTCTCTCACTCTCAAGAAAAAAAAAAAGATAAAAATATTTGTACTCTACACTTCCGCACTTTGATGGATAAAGTTCTTTTTCTTTTTTTACATTATCAGATGTTTCTGGTCTCCATTTCAGTCAGCCCACTGAAAGAATATGAGTTATTTTGACTTTAATGTTTATTCTACAATATTTTTTTTACTGTTGAGTTAACCAGCATTTTTGTAGCTTAATATGTGTGTGTGTGTGTGTGTGTGTGCACGTGCATGCATGTTTACGTACATGTTTAGGGGTTCTCTCAAAGTTTTCTCCCATACTAATTAGAAATCTAAATAATATTAAAAAGTTATTTAATGTTATCCATAAGGAAAACTAAAGCAAATTATGTCATCAAAAATGTTTTTCAGGATATGAAAACACAATTATTTACTTTTTTATGAAATAAATATATAGAATATTTTAGTGACTATTACAAAATACTAAAGGTCTACTTGTTCCTGCTAAGATATGTACAATTTATAAATTTTACATAAAAGACAATGGATTATGATGTGGACATGCCTAGTTGTGATGCAGCTCACAGGACTTGCATGTCTTGACATAGGCTCATAGCTACATAACCTACACTTATCTAACCTTTGTATTCAGTCATATCTCCAGTGTTAGTTCAGTCTTCTGTTTCCTAATTTTTAATACCTGTATTTATAGTATTTATGGCCACCCAACTTTTCCAATCATAATTTATTAAGGAACATTTTTAATTAAATATCCATGACCATAAAGTTGCTGCCATCTATATAAAGATAGATAGATAGATAGATAGATAGATAGATATGAACATTTTAAGAATTTTATGTAATGCCTTTTATTGAGGGAGATAGATGTAGTTTTTTAACTTAATATCCAAAGAGAATAACAATAACAACAACAAAAAAACATAGTTGAATGCCTATAATATTCAAGAGTAGACTCACACTATATTCAAGTTAATCCTTAATATATGTTGATATAATTTTGATATATAATTATTCACTTATATGTGAGATAATGAGACTTAGATGTTTTAAGGATTTTCCCGAGGTACCATAGTCAATAGCTAAAATATGGATGAGCCTTTATTGAAATTCTGATCACTCTAAAAACAAAGACTGTATTCTCTCTCTCTCTCTCTCTCTCTCTCTCTCTCTGTGTGTGTGTGTGTGTGTGTGTATGTATTCTGGATAACATAAATAAATATTAATTTATTGCAAATATGTGAGAAGGCTAATAGAATTGAGTAAAACATAAAGTACCAGGTCTCAGGAGATACAGGAACAAATAAATGGAAGACTAAAATTTTCAGAAGCAGAATACTGCCTTAAGGGTCCATTAAAGGTTCTTCTGTTCTCAGTGATTTGGTTATTTCACTCAATCTTCAGATTCCCTGGAGAAAGCATCTGATTGGCCTTTGTTTCATAATCTGCCCTTCTTTGAACCAATCACCAGGGAGATATGAAGCTTTAATTAATCAAGTCTGAGTGAAGCTTGAAATTAGTATAAGAAAGAAAGAAAGAAAGAAAGACACACAGGAGAGTATAATGGGACAAAAGAAAAGTCCCCAAGGAAAAATCTAGTTTAAGACTAGAAGAAGTACAATACATTTTAGATAGTCAAGTAAGATTTTTTGGGGGGATTGACATTTTCTTTTCCCGTAATGTAGTGTTAATTTTTTTTTCTTACGGTATGTTATTAAAGTCCCAAATATAATATTAATCATTTTATTGTTATAAATGTCAATATTTTCTCATAAATATTCCAAATGTACTTCTAACCTAGTTGTTGGATTTTTCCTTACTGTGTTATAGAAGTTTAAAAACTTTTTCATTTGGATTTTTAATTAGTCTTTTTGCAGTTCCTGTAACTTTTATACTTTGAAAGAAATTCTCTGTCCACTGGCACATAAATATTACTGTGTCACTTATCCTAGTTTTTTTATGTTTTCATTTAACTTATATATTGACAATTTTATTATAACATGGATCGACTTAAATATATAGTATCGATAAAATTGTAACTATTATTCTAAATACCTAAAGTTATTTGAAAACACTATTTATTGAATAATCTTTTCATTCCATAATGAATAAAAATATAAAATACACTTTATGAATTTCAAATAAATACTAGACTGTGTTTCCAGTTTTTAAAATATTTTCCAATAACGTGACTTTATGTTCTTATTTTTAAATTTTTAATGTTTATTATTTATTTTTGAGACAGAGACAGAGAGAAGCAGAGAGAGGGAGACACATAATCCAAAACTGGCTCCAGGCTCTGAGCTGTCAGCACAGAGCCCAATGTGGGGCTTGAACTCACGAACCATGAGATCATGACCTGAGCCGAAGTCGGATGCTTAACCAACTGAGCCACCCAGGCGCCCCATGACTTTAGATAATTATGTAATCACAGGTATAAAGGTCAGAAAATAGCATGTGTTCTTCTTTTTTTTTTTTTTGCAATAAATGTTATTTTGAAAAATATTTTTGTTCTTTGTTTCTTTGTTGTAGTATTGTAATAACTTATTTTAATAATTATTTTTCTGTAGAAAATATCTCTAATCTCACCAGAAGTATCCAGTATAATTATACTTAGATTTCTTTTCTCTAAATACATACTCTTTCTCATCTTGGTCATTGTTTTTTTAGTTTTCCTCAAATGGCTAATGAATCTTGACTTTTTCACTCAAATTTATGTACAGTAGATGGTGTGAAGTTACTCAATTGGACAGGACTATTTCACAAGAAATAGTCAAACTAAGCAAGAACTTTGTGCATATTTTAGAATGTATGGATTCGCAGGCATTGCCTTATAGTGAAAAAGTAGTGATAAGACATTTAGATTGCTCCGCTTGCCACCAGGTGAAAAAACAAGGAGAAATTTACTTCAGGATAACAATATCCATCTCAGAAAGTCCAGTCTTGTTCAGGAAGATCATTTAATTCATTAGTGAGAAGTTCTGCTGACTTTGGAGGAAAAAAAATGAGCATTAACAAATATTCCCTTTGTAGAGGAAGGGAGGGGAACAGGGAGAGAAAGTAAGGGAGGATGGGGCCAGCCCAGTTGTTCCAAAGGCATTCCCTCAATTTCTATGATGGCAGACCTTCAGTTTCTTACTTAGAAATCTGATATAGTTGCTTCAAGTGTGATGTGTCCACAGGCTAAACCTGAAAGACAAACTTACATATTCTGTAGCCTTCCTTGAAATTGTTCTTGAGTGTACATGTACATATATATATTCAAGGACTATGGAGTCCCTCAGAAACCCATGAAGATCTCTGTTAACCTTATGGCCTTTTCAGATCTTAAATATTACACAAGAATTACTTTTGGATATCACTATCACCATTTCAAAGATATTTTCAGGGAAGGGAAATGCTCAGTTGGTAGTTTCCATCTGTATACTTTCTGTTTAATCTCAGAGCAGGAATCGTAAGGCTTTCTTTCATGGTTGCATGATTGTTTTCTTTACTTTTTTGTTACTGAAAAGGATAAATATGGGAAAGGAATATTTATAGTTGCAAGCCAAAAATTTCCTTTATTTTCTTTTGTCTTCTGAAGTAAAGGGGGGAAAAATATCTGATAAATAAGATATGATTGAATTAAACCTATTTTAATTGACATCAGTCCAAGTAACCACTACATGCACACATGTGTGTATTTTAAATACAGATTTGGGAAACAAGAAATATGTCATGGAGGAGTGCACATATGTAACTGTTGTGCATATTTAAGTGTTGTGGGAATAGGCAGTGATTGGAGAAACATATCTGACTATAAAACTGTCTTAAAGAGTGACACACCCCAAATGCAAACTGGTGCAGTCACTCTGGAAAACAGTGTGGAGGTTCCTCAAAACATTAAAAACAGAACTACCCTATGATCTAGGAATCCCACTACTGGGTATTTACCCAAAGGATACAAAAGTACTGATTCAAAGGGATACATGATTCAAAGGGATACATGCACCCCAAAGTTTATAGCTGCATTGTCAACAATAGCCAAATTATGTGTAGAGCCCAAGTGTCCATGGACTGATGAAAGGATAAAGAAGATGTGGTATATATACAAAGGAATATTACTCAGCCATCACAAAGAACAAAATCTTGCCATTTTCAACAATATTGATGGAACTACAGTGTATTATGCTAAGTGGAATAAGTCAGTCAGAGAAAGACAAATACCATATGATTTCACTCATGTGGAATTCTAGAAACCAAACAGATAATCAAAAAACAAACAAAACAAAACACAAATGAATATAGGGGACAAAAAAAGAGAGGCAAACCAGGAAACAGACTCTTAACTAAAGAGAACAAAGTGATGAGGGTTGCTGGAAGGGAGATGGCTGGGGGATGGGCTATTAAGGAGGGTGACAGGTATTAAGGAGGGTACTTGTGATAAGCTCTGCGTGTTGTAAGTGATGAATCACTAAAGTCTACACTTGAAACTAATATTATACTCTATGTTAAGTAACTGGAATTTAAATAAAAACATGAAAAAGGAAAAAAAAAGGATAATCCACACCTAAAATGCATGCTCGATTCTCAGTAACAGAATAGTAAACTAATAACATTCACCATTTATATAGCTAATTCAATTAACCAAATCTGTCATTTCAACAATCTGCTTTTTTTTACTCCAACCATACCAGACTAGTTGTAATTTCTCATTCCTGACATGGTCCTTCATAATTCTGAGCTTTTGCATAAGTACCTCACACAGTAAGACGATTCCAGCCTCTTACATCTAATTTAACTGGAATGTCACCAAAAATAAACCTCCTCTACACAAAATGTACATAGATTTCCAAAATCTCTTTAAAGCATGTTGTCCAGTGGTCTGGAGATGCTTTTCTCTTTTTGTTTTCTGATTCATCTCTCTTAGATAAAAAGGCACACGTTTGGATTGATTTTGCAGACCCAGATCCTGTATAGTAGTTCATACACAGTACTCTTCAGTAAATTTGTGTTGAATAAAATGTATCAATTGTGCTATTATTCTCTTTTTTAAGTTTATTTATTTATTTTGAGAGAGAGGAAGAGAAAGAAAGCACTAGCAGAAGAGTGACAAAGAGAGGGAGAGAATCCCAAGCAGGTTCCCCACAGTTAGCATGAAGCCTGAAGCAGGGCTTGAACTCATGAACTGTGAGATCATGATCTGAGCCAAAACCAAGAGTTAGATGTTTAACCAACTGAGCCCTGTAGGTGCCCCAGTTGTGCTGCTATTCTTTATTATTAATTTCTACTTGTATCCATCTTTGCAGGTTCTTATAGTCGATGGCACTTTTCTTGTTACCCCATGCACCTAATGCCTACATTTGTCAACCATGTGATAAATCCCCTGGCTATACTAATGCTACAACATTCATCTGGCATTATTCTGCTTCTCTTTGCCTCCTGTCTCAATGTTACACTTTCACTTTGCCAAACTGCACATTAATAATTCTCAGGGCTTTGGGGAATTTAACCTTTGGCCATGGAACCACAGTTTTAATTACCTCACTCTTCACATTAATGGTCTTCCAGGGAGCATTCAATGACCACAGTGACACAAGGTCTTGCACTTTTCAGTTTGTATACTCATCTGGATTTATGAAACACCTTGGCTACCGAGAGTAGAAATCAAAATGGCTGCTGTAGTTACTCCTTTCTATAATAGAAAAGTATTGAAACAAAAAGGATTAAAGTGAGAAGTTAAAGACAGTTCTCATCCAGTTCTTCTTACCTTCTTTATCTTTAGAAGCTGAAGGGTATGCATATTCACACACATAAACACATTCCCTTTCCTATACTGCATTTTGAATAAAGAAGTAATACAAATGAGTGATGTATGTTTGTGATGGTGCATTTGTTGTTGATATTGTTTAATAACAAAGGAAATGCTCCCTGAAGAAGAATGATGCACTCATTCTGATTGCCACACCTCTCTCATCTTACTGAAATTTGGTTCCCATTATCCCATTCTTCTTTGTTGTTAGCAAGGCGTGAAATGTTATTCATCAATCCATTCATAAATAAGGCAAGTATCAACAGCCTTTTAACTCTTTCTTTTAATAAAGAGTCTGTGTTACAGTAACATTATTAGTTTTATAAAATGAAGTTGGGTGGGAGTTCGTGTATTTCAGTGGTTAAGTGCATGGGTAAGGGGTCAGATAGACAATTCAAGTGTTGACTTTTATGTTCAAGTGTGTATTTCTGGGAAATTTTCCTAAACTCTTTCTCTGTTTCTTCATCTGAAAAACTCAGGTACCTATAATAGCAATCTTAATGCAAGATAACCCTAGGGAAACATGAAGTCATTCCAAGGGAAACTCAGTCATAAATTGTTAAGAAAACAATTTCCAGATGCTGACCCTCAGAAGAACTCTTTTACAAAATTGTCCTGACTCAAAAAATCCCTATGATTAAGGCCTACAATGGATGCTCCTTTCTCATCCCACTTTTACAATGTCCCTTCTTCCACCTTAGAAGAGAAATCCATATCCTCACTTGTGTGGAATATTACCATATTGCATTGCCCCAGAGGCAAAAACTTCAGGTTGTTAAGAGGAGACTATGGGAAATACCTATGCTTCCTTTAATTAAGACATCATATATGGCCCCATTTGTTCTTATTCCAAGAGATGCATTTAGAATAAAATTTACTTGTTTTAAATAATCATTTATACAACTTTCTAATATTTATATACATGTTAGAGTAATTATATAGTAACATACTAAAATGTTACTATAAACTTAAATCTGGTAGGAAACTTTGTATTTCATCGAAAATTAGACATTAAATGTAATTTAGGTATGTGTTTGTGTTTGATATTGAGGAGTATGATATTGTGGTTAAGACTTTCAATCATAATCGAGTAAAATTCTGTGGGGAAAAATGGAAACATGATTTAAGGGGAAAGTTAAAACATACAATGTCAACTGTTAGTGAAGAGCTAAGTTTTATTTTTAAATAATTGTTGATTAGCATCGAGTTACTATAGTGTTTAAATTTCACTGGATATAGCATATCTAATATGCTCATAACTTTGGTGTTTTGGTTACATGATGTAATGAATAGAAAGCAGATAGCACAGAACTTAGAACTTACTAATGCCCACCTATGTTTACTATTTTTAAAGACAATTAACTAAAATATATATAATTAATTTTAGAAGAAAATAACAGACATTAAAAAGGGCATATTTAAGTGCCATCAAATATACTTCCTTTAGTTAATTGAACATGTTTTAGAAATTCTGTGAATTACATATATAAGAATGATATTCAGCTTCAAAGTGTGACATTATTCATTCCTATTTTATAACTTTTGATCATAAAAGTTTTAAATACTCTGGCAAATAAGTATGTTTTGTTCTGCCCAACTTCATTCACCTTATGCTTTTTAAATATAGCTCTCTTTCCTTGAACAACTTGTCTTCTCCAACTCCTTCCAGAAATTTCAGGTGGAGCTGCCTATTACAGAGCACGGGGGTGGGCCTATGTGCTCTGTTTTGCACAGAGCTATGCTAATCATTGTCTTTATAATATTTTTAGGTCAAGGATATAAAGCCTTATTTATACAATTTTTTCTCTACAATTTTTATTTTTTATTTATTTATTTTTTTTTAATTTTTTTTTTTCAACGTTTATTTTATTTTTTGGGACAGAGAGAGACAGAGCATGAACGGGGGAGGGACAGAGAGAGAGGGAGACACACAGAATCGGAAACAGGCTCCAGGCTCTGAGCCATCAGCCCAGAGCCTGACGCGGGGCTCGAACTCACAGACCGTGAGATCGTGACCTGGCTGAAGTCGGACGCTTAACCGACTGCGCCACCCAGGCGCCCCTCTCTACAATTTTTAGAGTGAGGCTGATGAGAAAATGTCCTTTTCTTGTTGGTGGCACAGTTGATTAAAGAACCAATTTTAGAGAATTTCTGAATTGCACCAAGGGAAAGTCAAAAAGCAAAGCTGGATGATGATAACAAGAGATTCAAATACAAACTAAGACAGTCAGTGAGAGGGATGGGCAGAAACCAGAGTGGTTTTAGTAAATTAGGGAATTTCATATAAATGGCTCATTATTATGAACAGAGAAAAACAGTTAGTAACTTTGTATCCTCACTGTTAGATCTTGTTTGTTGTAGATGCTATCATGTGCTTTCTCTTGGGAGTCAAAGTGTAGTTGGTTCCACCACCAGTCAAAATTGACTTCTGGTAGAGGAAAAACTGTCTCAAAAAAGGAAATGTAGCCATGACACAATAGTGAAATCAGTATGAGATATCCTGAATATTTTACCCTGTACAACATGTTGCCTTACATTTACTCACCTTTGAAACATGAACATACAAGATATAATATTAAACAAGATGAATTGACAGCATAGCAATCTGCTCCATGAATCTGTACTTAATCTTTGAATCTATATTCAAAGAATCAACCAATTATACTATTTTATTTAAATTAATTTCTAAGAATAATATATTTTACTCAATAGATAGGAACTATCAACAGATTATGGGTAAATACTGTTATTTGCTGAGTGATCAGAATAAGGTTTTCCATATTTTAATTTATAATACAATATACAAATAAGAAATACAATATACAAATAAGAAAACCATAAAATATATCTGAAATGTTGAAATTATTACATTAGTAGACATAGGTTATAGTCCATGTCAATTTGAAAATCCTACTTAAGAATTGAGAATAAATGATATTTGTAAATCTTAACCTGAAATTCCACAATATATGGACATATGGTCTATGTGGATATAAAGACCAAACTAGTTTGGTCAGAATATCCCCATTCCAATAGAATAGAATTATAAGATAGAATATTTTTCCACAGTGAAGAAAGTCGATTGAAACATATAGCCTCTATGAGTCAGAATATATTAAGGAAACTAAACCAGTGGCTAAAGATACTTATTATATAGGGTACTTAAGTGGAAAAGTTAGTTTAAATATTATTGTTTCCTTATCCATTAATGCCACTTAACTAGAAAGAGCCTAAGAGTTTGAAATTTGCTAAATTTGTATCTGTCAACTTTAGAGACTACATAATCGGATTAGCAATTAAAGGAGTCTAAAAGAAATGAAAAAATGTACCAACAACCCAATGTAACTAGAATGTTTTATAATACTCATTTTGACTTCAATCTGATAGAATAGATCTGGTAAATTTACTTATTCAAGATTGTAACCAAAAAAAATATTGGCCTTTTAAACAATCTCATTATCAGACTTAATGATTCCTATTATTTTAATCTTCTTTTACACTGTAGATTAACCATAAAGCTTTTCTATTTTTTTTTAGATAGTCCTTATAAGAATTTTTGAAACTGCTTCCAAGCAATTAAATACAATAAGAGAGACACTCATATGTCTGAAGTTATTTAAGAGAAATATCATTGAGAAACTAAAATATATGTGGGTCCACATGTTTTGAATTAATGAAAGCACTAATAGTAAGTCTGAATCTGCTTAGTTATCATGTTTATATAATGAGACTTTTTAAATGACACTTTCAAAGAAAAAGACTTATTTTGGGGGGGTAATAAAATTGAGGTATATAAATATTGATTTTTATAAATAACTAAGAATGTAATGAAGATAATGACATCATTACTAATGTAACATGTAACTAAAGCCCTTTTTCTAATTTCCTGTTTTAAGCACTATATTTGCTTTTAAATTTTATTTATTTAAACATTTTTAAAACATTACCATTTTAAAATTGATTATATTTTTATTGTATTTCAATATTTTATTTTTACCATTTTCCTTATAAACAAGTGTGAATTTATTTCCCACATTGTTTAATAACATTTACTACAAGAATTGCTCTATATCATTATTTTAATGTATTTTTATTTATTTTTAAAAATTTTTTTTTTAACATTTATTCATTTTTGAGACAGAGAGAGACAGAGCATGAATGGGGGAGGGTCAGAGAGAGACACAGAATCTGAAACAGGTTCCAGGCTCCGAGCTGTCAGCACAGAGCCCGATGCGGGGCTGGAACTCATGGACCGTGAGATCATGACTTGAGCCAAAGTCGGCAGCCCAACCGACTGAGCCACCCAGGCGCCTCTATTTATTTATTTATTTATTTAAAGAGACAGTGAGAGTGGGGGATGGGCAGAGAGAAAGCGAGAGAGAGGATCTCAAAAAGGCTCTGTGCTGTCAGTGCAGAGCCCAATGGGGCTCTAACTCACCAGCTGTGAAACCATGACCTTAGCCGAAGTCGGAAGCTTAACCGACTAAGCCACCCAGGCACCCTAAAATTTCCCTTGTTTTCCCTTGTTTTGAGGAATCTAGTGAGTTGACCAATGAAAGCTAATAGATATCATTTTATTTTATCTTTTCTTTCTTTTTTCTTTTTCTTTCTTTTTTTTTTTTTTTTTTTTTTTTTGGCTTTCTAAAGAACATCCGATTTTCAAATTAATTTAGGGTGGTGGATTATATTACTCGTTCCAGTTCCTCACCTTATGCTGTATCCATGTCCTTGGTCATATGATACTGTTCTTTTACCAAAAAACAAAACAAAAATGAAATATATTTCCCTGCTAATTAATTTTGTATTGAAATTAACTTTGAATTCATCCATCTGATACTTTTGCTCACAAGATATCAGCACAGCTGATTCAAATAGAAGTTTTAAAAACACATCCCTACTTAGATTTCCCACTCTTATTTTTCTGTAGTTACTCTGAAAGCTCATGCCTACTAATCTGCCAGAAAATGGGATATATGTGACACAGTGTTTTAAGCTCCCCTAGTCATTCTAGTCAAGGATGTCTCAGTCAACTATCACAGATGTTCTCAAAAGTGAGCAAACCCACTCGCAGTCAGTAGACCTACCTAGATCACCCAAGGTTGATTACAGATTTTTGAGTGAGCTCAGACTATTAATTAAACCCAAGCCAATCAGACTCATGAGTTAATATCTAATTAGTACCATTATCACTCAGATTTTATGGTACTTTATCATGCAGCTTTATTGTGGTAGTAGATATCTGATAAGTATAGCATAATATTAACTTCTGTATTTAAGTTCTAAAATCACATTACTTGTAAATCTTTTCTCAAATCATGTATGTAATAAACTGACACTAAGTCACTGCTATAAAGGACCACATTTTTCTGCAAAGTACATTTTTTTCAGTCTTAAATCTACCTAGATATGTGTCTATCTTTCTTTTTAGTATTTTTTTCTGTCTTTCACACACACAAGAAACTAATGCAAAAGTCAAATCAGTCTTCTCTGCAATTTGACTTTTCCTGCACTTTCTCTTTAAAAAAATTTTATGGGGATGTAAATATTGAAGTGATATTCTTCGGTTTCTATAAAAAAAACAGAAGTATATGTAAATTTACACTTAATCAAAGCTTTATGTTCCTTTCATTTCATAATGTTATTAATAAATAAGAAACCATGTTTTGCCCAGTTCTGAAATGTGCAAGATTTAGTATGGCAGAGGGCATTCTATTGATTGTGGAGGTTTCTAAAGTATCCTGTATATAAGCTCTAATCGCTACTGCTTGATAATAGTGAATATAACAACTACATTTGCACACAAACATTAAGTATATAGCAATTCCATCTGCCATTAGGAAAATATTTTTTGCAATGTATTATTTTGTACCTGATAATATGTTCTTTCAGAAGTATGGTTATGAAGTTTAAATTTGGGATAATTAAAGTTAAATACTAAATGTATTAAGTGTATGTATTAACATTTACTAAATACATTTTATATGAGTAAATATATTATAGATAGATGTATAGACATATAGACATAGATGATACAGATATAGATAGATATAGATATGGATATGGATATAGATATAGATATGGATATGGGTATAGATATAGACATAAATATAGATAGATATAGATAGAGTGAAATTCTCTACAGTTTCTTGTGTGGTACTTGTTGAAAAGAGTCAAAGTGGAAAAGTCAAATTGGTAAGAGGGAATCCAAATATTTAACTTTTAGGCTGAATTTTTCAATAAAAGTAATGTTTTGGCAGACAGTCATGGGCCATATGTATCTGTCAGCATATATATGTGTATGTGTGTTGGGGTGTGGATGACGTGATTCTTCTTACAAAAATAAGAAATTAGGTTTGGGATGAGGAAATAGACTGGGGTATAATTACTGATAGTCTGAATAATCTAGAGGTTTAAGCATTGGGAATTAGGTCCACAACAGTATGATAAAATTTAGTCAGACTTAACCACAGTAATAATAATTAAGCCAGAAAGGCAATGGCTCAGGGCTCATTATATATTTAATGTTCAGATATCCCTGATCACGGGATTTGGGGTAAAGCTGTGGAATAGGTAGATTTGAGCCTACAGGTGACATAAAGTCCTTACACTGAAGACTGCATTGATGCAGAGAAAAAGATTCAAGTAGGCTCATATATAAAATTTATGAGTAAATACTTGTTTACTCATAATTGTGTTTGCATTGTAAATATTAGATATTTGATTTTATTCATCAAACTGGGACAGTGCTGTTGAAAGAATAAAGTTAAACATTAATATTAATGACCATGGTAACTAAAATGTGTTTTTTCTAATAGCAGGCTTATATGTACCAATTAAGAATAAGGTTATAATTCAAAATATTTTGTTTTACAAGTATAATTTCTAGAGAACTGTAAACAAAGGCTGTTGGAAATAGCCAAGGAAAAACAATTGTTTACAGTATATGCCAGGTGCTGAGCCAGGCGCTTTATGAATTACTTCATTTACAGAATAATTTAAAGAGACTATATACAGTCAATATCTGTAATATTACAGAAGGGGAAACTGAATTAGAAAAGATAATTAATTCACCAATATCACAGTTATTTTGGAAGTAATGAAAATCTCTTTTTCAGATTTCAACCCTCAGATATAGAGGTAAAGTAAAGGTGCAGTTGTAATATTACTACAATAAAGCTAGTTTACTTAAGGATATTAAACTTGGCCATAATTTTTTTTTACATATCTTCCCATGAATAGGTGGGATCTGTTTCTATGTTCCTGAATCTGGCCTGTCCTTGTAACTTGCTTTGGCCAATAATGAGGGGCAAGTGTCACTGCATTAGTTTTATAGCCCATGTCTCAAAAAGTTATACAACTTCACCTTCTATCTGTTTGCAACATGGCCTTTTATCCACTTTGCTGTAAACAACCTGAAGATCAAAGGAGAGAGAGAGAGACCGAGAGAGAAACACCCAGGTATATAAGCTGGTCCAGCTGAGGCCTACGCCCAGCCTAACCAGCAGCTGCGTGAAGCCCCATGAGGATGTCCGGGTGAAAGCAGAAAAATTGCCCAACCAACCCTCAGAAACTTGAGAAATAATATATCCTTAAGGAGCCCAAAGTTTTGGAGTGGTTTTTTTAGCAGCTATTGGTAACTGAAAAAGTTACTTTTTAAAAGAGTTAAGGATTTTAAATAAAATAGCAAAGAAATTTAGGCATGATTTCAAGAGACAGTCTGAGGAACATTTGTAATTCCACTTTCTTTTCCGAATTTTTTTTTTTTGCTTTTTAGAAGTAACTACTTCAAGGTGATCGAGACACCTAGTGAAGGTATTTTATCCCTTCTTTTCTATAGTAAACTAGTATATGGGATTGGCAGAAATTAAATCCCAGAAATTTATAATTTTGCTTTTATCAGACTGAGAATGTGGAAATTGGAAAATGATAGAGAAGAATATAATGTACGTAATTGTTTCAATTTCTTCAGCGAGTTGACTAAAAGAACAATCTTTTAAATACTTGGATTATTAAAATGACATCTATCATTGTGTTTGGAAATGAGCATGCAATAAGAACTTGTTAGTAATGGGAAACATTTAAGTATATTTAATTAAGTAGTACTAATAAGCTAATATTTAATGTGGTTGCTATAATCTTACAAAGCAGTAGATCTACTTAAACTCCCTTACGAGAAGCTGTTTGTTTCCCTCTACAAAAAAGAAAAAAACTAAAAGAAATCTTATTTTAACATGGTAAATTATTTGCTTTATGTTTATAATTTTGTGTATATATTTCCTATAAATATATAAATTATATATATATGCATTATATAAAATATGTATACATTATAGCATATGATACATATACTGAACACATAATCCTATATATATAATCTTATATAAATATTATGTACAATTTGTTAGCTTCCTGTAACTTAGTCTGATAATTCTATAGCAGCATATACTTTTAAGATGTGCATTTTTGATATATCATCCCTTGATCTTCAAAGACATTATATATATTTACATATATAAAATTAAATTCAAACTATATTTGCTTAGCAATTTTTGAAATTGCATTATTGATATATTTAATATTTTCTCTAAATTAGTTATTTATTTTACTGGTTCTCCCATAACAACAAAAGTTTGATTGTTTTTATTTCCTTGACTAAACCAGGGCAGAATTTTCTAGCCATATTAAACCAATTTTTCTAAACATTAGGTTTATCAACTCTTTAAGCATAAATCTATGTAAATACTTAAGTGAAATCACAGAAGTAGTGATGAGTGCAAGAGAATTGATCCACGCAATATACCAATTGTTTGGTTTGTAATTTGAAAATAGAGATGCCAAGTAGAAGAAAAAGAAATAAATATTCATAAATTAGAAAAAGCAGTGGGCCATATTTTGAAGGATAATGGGAATGGTTTGAATTCTAACTCTTAATATTTGTAAAGCACTTAGATCAGTTCCTCATATGTATGAAGTGCTATACACATATTTGTTAAATAAATTAAATAATTCCAGAACAATGAATAGAGTCAATAGGGAATAAAATGACCAAGAGAGCATTTCTTGTAGTTATGTATAAGGAAAATAAAGCAAGAAAATGGACACACAGGAACTATTATATCATCTGTATTCAATCAAATAACAACTCTTTTTTTAAGTTTATTTATTTTGAGAGAGCGAGAGGTGGGGGCAGGGGGATACAAATGGGGAAGGGGCAAACAGAGAGAGAGAGAGAGAGAGAGAGAGAGAGAGAGAATCCCAAGTAGGTTCTCCACGTGGGGCTCAATCTCATGACTGTGTGATCATGACCTGAACTGCAATCAAGAGTCAGACGCTTAACGAACTGAGCCACCCAGGTGCCCCTAACAACTCTTATTATAAAAAGATACCTCAAAGATGAACTAGAATTTTTAGAATTCACTAGTCCAGTGAATTCTTTTGAAATTGATTGAAAAAATTGTAAATAATATTCATTTCATCGAAGAATGGATTTTTTTTTTTAATTTTTTTTTTTTATTTAACATTTATTTTATTTATTTTTTTTTTTAATTTTTTTTTCAACGTTTTTTTATTTATTTTTGGGACAGAGAGAGACAGAGCATGAACGGGGGAGGGGCAGAGAGAGAGGGAGACACAGAATCGGAAACAGGCTCCAGGCTCCGAGCCATCAGCCCAGAGCCCGATGCGGGGCTCGAACTCACGGACCGCGAGATCGTGACCTGGCTGAAGTCGGACGCTTAACCGACTGCGCCACCCAGGCGCCCCGTAGAATGGATTTTTAATAATGAAAAGAAAATTGGACAATAGAGTAAAAAAATATATATTACATCCTGGAATAAGCCCTTAAAATTAAGATACTGTTAAGTGGAATTGATTTGATGAGGTTTCAAGAGCTGTAAAACCAGAAGACAGGTACAACTTGACTATTAAACAAATCAAATTATAGGCCACAAACTGGAAAAACTCATGCAAACTATTGTACCAGTATGTGAAAACCTGGTCTTATGGTTTAAAATCATATAACAAGAAGCATAGATACAGACAACGATAACATGCATAAATTTCCACTTGAAACAAATTAAGTTCAATAATCATATTGGACTTCTAATATATACAAGCACACATTCTGCAGCCAGTAGAGGCAGCCTCTTGCTTTCAGTGATAAACTCTCTGATTTTGTGTGTCATTGCATCTCATTTCAAATGTTGGCAGGATGTAATAATTTGATAATAAATGAAAACTTCTTTATGCACATAGTTGGATGCAAACAGCAATTGGTAATCTTCCATATAGATTTTGTTTCATTCCATTTGTAGGGGCAGATATAACAGCATAACCTGAAAAATATTAGAAGCCACTAATCAAATGAAAATTGTGTTTAAATGTTAGTGTTTAAAACAAAACATGTTTATACTTGAAACACTTTTAGTTGGTAAAGTCAAGCTAAATATTTTGAAAATGTTAAGTCAAAAGTGAATGTAACCAAAACATAATTCTGAGACAAAGGGTGTTATGAATGCTTTTTAGTATAAATACTCTTTGAAATATGCTTTTGGCTGAGTATAATGGATGCAACAATATAGAGGGTAGCAAACTAAAGTACAAAACTTATTATGGACATAGAATGTCATAAAATAGGTATAAATTATGAGTACTAAATGTTAAACTAAATTACAGTTCTTATGTTCTTTTAGAGGCTATGTTCTCTTTCTGAAATATATTGCTTCTACTGCTCTTTTACATAGAACCAATTTGAATAAAAACACATTGTGCTTAATTGAGCAGCTAATTATATGAAATGGCTGTCAGTCAAGCAATAGCAAATGGCCATTTTCCAAATAAACAACGGTTTAGTGAATTTGACTATCTTTTTTTTTTTTTTTTTTTTTTTTTCCCACAACAGTTTGTATGTAGACAATCCCATAACTGCTGTTCTTGATACGGGTTCAGTATATGATCCCTATATGCCGTGACATTAAAATTAAAGCTTAGTCTTCTTATAATGAAGTATAGTTAATGGATAGTAAGTACTTTACAAATATCATATTCATCTCAAAATAGATATTAAAAGAGATACCATATGTGCCAAATACTGTCAATATTATTAGCAATATTATTGTCTAATTTGTCTTAATTATTGTCTAATTAATTATTGTCTAAATTGTCAATATTGTTGTCTAAGATTTTACTTCTTTAGTTGCAGAGTCATTAAAATTCTAAGAACTGTCCATTTTATTTCAACCTATAAAAAACCAAAAAAATAAATATATACCTCTACAATTCTTAGATATAGATAAATAGCTCTTATTGAGAAAAAGAAAATTGTAGAAACATGCTTGAGCATTTCACGAAGTGTATTCCCTCTCTGACACCCAATACATATTCTATGGGATTCTCATCTGTGCTAAAAGATAAGATTGTTTTCCTTTTCTGCATCTAACATCAAGAGCATTCATATATGATTCTAAAATCTGAGTTTCTTTAACTGTTTTCAGTTTAGCACATGAGATTCTTCATGTTCTTGTCTACTCTCTATCATCATGTTCCATTACTTTTTACTTGTATATTAATATTTAAGTAGGAAACTACTTTTACTTCCTTAAATATATCACTTATTTCTTGCCTTCATATTTTATGTATGCAAGCCTTCTAAAATGTCTCCGTCTGAAAAAGCCATTGAAACAGATTTTCTGAATTAAATGGCAGTGGTAAGACCCTGAAGCAATGGGGGCCATGACAAAGCAAATAACCACCAGACACATGAGGGGCATGGTTACTATGATAGAAATTAGCCTAAGGAAAAAAATGGCCCATCAAATCAGAATGGGTTGAGACAAATAGAGTTGACCCTTGAATAACAGGTTTGCACTGTGTGGATCCACTTATATGCAGTTTTTTTTCCCAATAAGTACAATACAGTACTGTAAATTTATTTTCTCTTCCATATGACTTTCTTAACGACATTTGTTTTTTTAAGCATATTTTATTGTAAGAATGTAGTATATAATACATATAATACAAAATATGTGTTAATTGACTGTTAATGGTATTGATAAGATTTCTAGGAAACAATAGTAAAATTTTGGAAGAGTTAAAAGTTAAAAGTGTATTTTCCACTGGGCAGGGGGAGGTGTGGTGCTCCTAACCCCTGTATAGGTCAAGGGTCAACTGTAGATACTCGTCAGTTGCCAGTTGCTCCTAAAAGTGACAAAATTGGCAACCTTTTGAAGCTTCACTTCATTTGCATATGTGAAAAAGTTCCCTATAAATTGTGAACACAAGTCTTATGTACCAAACCATAATATTTGTATACATATGTGTATGTCATTGTATCTAGAAATTAAGAGGTAAAAGACAAAGTAGTTTTTCTCATTATTACTTCTAATTACCCACTAGAAAAATTGGGTGAGAGGTCTTAATACCCAAAAGAGAGACATTTTTAACAGAGGGTACAACAGGATTTTCACTACTTCCTGGTTAGTCTGCATTACACATATCACCGAACCCGAAAGAATGGGGTTTCCCTTTTGTCCTGATGATCAAGTGGAATTGGGTGTTACTTCAAAATGGAGGCCCAAGTTAGTAAATATGAAATCCAAGGGAGTCTTCTGAGTTGCTTCTTAATACTGCCAGTAGTTGATGTCACTGGAAAACTGTAACTCAGAACAGTCAGAACCACTAATGCATAGATACTTCACAGATAAAATTTTGTTTATCTAATAAGTGGAAGAACTAGATGCAGATTTAGGCTACATGATAACAGTGAGAGACTAGAAGTATAATGGAAAACAGAAATAATACCAACACCTCATAAGTTCATGCCCAGTACAGAAATGAGAAATACTGTGTTTATGCATATTAACTCCTAAAGCTTGACTCAGTATACATTTATTTATTCTTTTATGTGTAACTGGCGCTGTAGATGTATTGTACTCAAGTGTGGATACCCAAAAATAAGAAACATAATCTTTCCCTGTAAGAGATGTTTGAAATAATGATATGATTACCAAAGTAAAAGGATGTAGAGTTAGTCTACAGCATAATTCTCTGGGAAACTAATGGATATTTCAAGCATATAAAATTATTGACATTTTAGTCAGTAATAGAAAACAAATTGCTATTCCTTCTATGGAAATAAGCTGAAGGGAAAGAATCACCAGACTTATCTGAATGGCATTCCCAAAACAAGAAAAACTTCTTTCTTTAATAATGAGAGGGCATGCTGAGTGCCAATCAGTGTTAATGAAAAGATCTAATCTTAAAATGACTGAAACATTTTCTAAACACCAAAGTTAAAGGTAAATACACCACAAATACCCACACATGAAAAAGGAAGAGAATATATAAGAAGTTTTGTCTCTGATGAAAATAGAAAATGATGAAAATACACAGAATTTTATCATAATTTTTTCATGCAAAACTGATTGCTAATAGACAGGAACAAAAGTTTAGATATCCAAGGGAATGTAATTGTGTCCCAAGTGCTAGGTAAAGGTATCTTACCTATTTAACACTATTTATTATATTAATAAATAATTCATAATATTTAAGTAAACTATCTTTAAAATAAATATGTTGTAGAAAATATTTCAATATGTTTTAGAAATGTATAAAGACTTCTCATTTCAGTCATAATATTCAGACATAATATTTTGTATTGGACTGGTCCTCTCCTAAAAAATCTGTACAAACTGATATAGCAAAAAATTGATTTAGTTCTTCTTATGCTGTGAAATAACTGCTTAAGTACCTTATATTATTTAATCCCTACGGAAAAGCTTCTATTTAGTATTGAAGAAACAGAGACTTAGAAAACCTTAAAAACTAGACTTGCTTTTTCTCTATCTCTTTATCTATCTATCTACAAACGTTGACAAAGCTGCTATTTGGAATTTAATCAGAATGGGTGGCCTTTCAATAAACAGCGTAGGGTCAAATATCACAATTGAAAATAAAAGTGAACCATTATTACTGGCATGCACAAACATTAAGCAGAAAAATAGACCCTGATTTAAAAGCTAATAAATGTCTACAATAAAATATAAAAGAATATCTTCATGACATTGTGGTTGAAAAATAGTTTTTATAGCATACATGAAAATAACACTAACCAGAAAAGAAAAATATTCATTAATTAGACTTTCTCAAAACTAAGAGTTTCCAGTCTTCAAAAGGCACTATTTAGATGGTAAAAAATTCAGTCCATAGACTGGGATACTATATTTGGGTACCTACATAAACAACTAATTCATATGCAGAATATATAAGTAACTTGTAGAGATCAACAACAAAAGAGACCATCCAGTAAAAATGGACAAAAACTTGAATAGATACTTCTCCTGAAAATAAATGAAAAGGTTCTTCATATTCGTAGATACAAGGAAATTTGAATTTACACCACAATCAAATATAGTATTGAAAAGAATGCCTGAAATTAAATGGATTAACAATTTCAGTACCTAATGTCTGCAAGGATGTGAAGCAACTAAAGTTTTAATTCGTTGCTTAAGGTTGATAAATCAATACAACCACTTTGCAAAAAGTTTGAACTAAAGAGGAATTTACAGGCACACTCTCAACCATTAATTTCACAACTCTCCCACACATGCATACCAGAATTTTCACATGAGCTGCATGTTTTATGAAAAGACATCAACAGCTTTTGTTCCAAATATCTTTTCAAGGATATTTGTATGCAAAAACCTTGCAAGATAGAGCAGGCAGCTCCCTGCAGGGCAGAGCAGATTTGTTTGCTGACCAGGATAATAAAGGAAATCTCCTCCAGGGGGTCAAAGATTGGGCAGATTTTCCAAAGACTCCTCATGATTTTAGATATCCTAAACCCAGCATTCTTCACCTGTGACACAGACCCACTCAATGGGCGTTATCCACATGGGCCTGACATGGCGTCATGTCCATGGAACTGGCCTGGAATATGGCACAGGGAACTGACAAGACAACAAAGCTCATGCTGCCTGCTCTATCATGAGAAATAAAGTCCTTTTTCTCTGACACAGGAGAATCCTGTTTTCTGTAAGGATTATAAGGACTATAAATAAATAAATAAATAAATAACAGATTATAGTGACTATAAGACTGTAGCGGGCTAACTGATTAGCTTGTAACTGAGGTAACATCTCTGGTATTTCATAGTTTCTTGACAAAGGAAAACAATCCAAATGCCCATTGATGTTAAATTAACAAACAACTACATGATAGCATATTCATATAAAGAAATTTAACATAACAATTTTTTTAAGTTAAATACTGCTATATCCCAAAACATGGATAAATATTAAGTACAATAAGACACAGAGTAATTTGTGACTCATTTATATGAATTTCTTTTTTTTTTTTTTTTTAAAATTTTTTTTTTTTTTTTTTCAACGTTTTTTATTTATTTATTTTTTTGGGACAGAGAGAGACAGAGCATGAACGGGGGAGGGGCAGAGAGAGAGGGAGACACAGAATCAGAAACAGGCTCCAGGCTCCGAGCCATCAGCCCAGAGCCTGACGCGGGGCTCGAACTCACGGACCGCGAGATCGTGACCTGGCTGAAGTCGGACGCTTAACCGACTGCGCCACCCAGGCGCCCCTCATTTATATGAATTTCAACAATGGACATATATAATGTGATAAAGATCAGTATAGTAGTCATTTTTTGAAGGCATTAATAGGGAGGAAAGACATTATTATGGAAATACTAGAAAGATTCTATATTATATTATGATATAAGATCAGATGTGTTTATACATGTATGAAATATCAAGCCCTGTGATTTGAATTTTTATACTTTATATCAGCTGTATGTAAAAAAATTAAACAGGAAAAAGCATGAAAATGAGACCCTTGTTTCCCAAAATATATTTAATAGAGGCAAAGCTCTTTAGTGATAATATTCATTGTTTAATCTCTGTCCCTTAAAAAGGAATGATAAAAATATAGTAAATCTTCAGCACAAAAGATATTTTAAAAAAGGCAAAAAGAAAAGAGACTATTTATTAAATAAAAGAAGACAGTTCTCCCTGCCATTTTTACTACCACGATAGCCAGAACTATTCTAAGTATATCAATGATAATATCAAATGATGCAAAAAATGCTTTTAGGGTTGAAAATGCAAAAGTTAGAAAAGTTTATGTAAGGAAAAAATAGTTTCGCAATTTAATAAGTTGTGAAAGACTGTGTTATATATTGTCAGATGGTTTTCTTTTACTTTAACCATGGAACATCTTAGCATCTTTATTTTGCTAAATCATGTTGCATATTTGTCGATATTAGCAAAATTTTAGAAACAAAAATCTAATAAGAAGGGTCTGGCTGGGTAAGTAATAAAACCTCCCTCATAATGATTTATTTTGGTCACGATAGTGTTGATTTTATTGCATATTTTCTAATCTGTAGAAATGACCCTAATTTTTTTGCTTAAATTCCAGTTTAAAAAAACAGTATAGAGGCATGATTTTTTATTTATAGATAAATATATAGGTGTTTGGAAAGATATCCTTACATATAGAAACACACATACAATTATATACAAAGAAATAAAAAGTTGTAGTGAACAAAAAAAGATGTTGAATGCATTAACTTATAGTATTCTACTTTTGTAAACATAATTATTAAGTTTAGTTGACATATTTAAGATAGATCCCTCAAATGAACTATATCTAACAACAAAATATATTATTTGGGCTTTCTGACATATGTATCCTATATAAACACAGCTACTTCTTTTTGCATTTTATTACATTATTTCATCAAGGAGATTTATAATAATCTATAGCATTAATATCTTTAAATAGACAGCTTTTAAGTCAGTTAACAAATCTGAAAGTAGAATTTCCAAAATAGTAACAGTATTTTTATTTGAAATTTGGAAGAACTATAATATCTTATTTAAATATTTGTAAATTTATTTACAAACATTATAATTTCAATAATCCAAAAATCACTTTTTAATTATGGATAGTAATAACATCTTCCAACTGTATAAAACAGTAAGGGGAGATGAAAACAGTAAGGTAAGATGAAAATAGAAAACAAAAATTTCATCAACTAGCAGGCAATTATTGCACTTAAATCTAGGAGTTTAAGCAAGACAATGTGATACTCTAAAATAGAATTTGTTCATCCCATTTTTTGGGGTGTAGAACATTCCAGTCTGTAGAGTAATATGATTGACTTCCTATCTCCAACATCTAGTTGCACCATATACTACTCTCAGAGGAACAAGTTAATTGGTCCACTTTTATACAGTAATTCTGGATATAAATAAAAAATATCCATACAGTTCTTCCACTTAACCTTATGATTGAATTGAACACAATCGAAGTACAGTGATTGGTTTCCCCCTCTTCCTGGATGAAAATATTGAGTGGATGATGAAATACTGGTGTCCACACCCTTGTACATACCCAAGTGGGCAGGGTTTGGTTAATTGCTCCTCTTTGAAATGCTGCTGTGTTTTGGTTGTGACCCCAAACTTTGAAGTGCTATTTGGCGTCTCCTTTCTTCCACAGAGTTCTTACCTTTCAAACATGATAGGTTGGGTAAAATACTAGTTGGGTTGAGTCTAGCTAGCTTGCTTGATGATGACTCCATAATCTTTGTATGAATCCAATTTTTTTTTAATGGTTTTTGACTGATGTTCATCAAGAGCAGTGAATACCTAAGACCATGTCCTTAATGACAGGAAACCCTATCTAAGAAGGTACATGTCTTTACCAGAGCTGTGTCATACCATCCTTTGGGTCCTCTGATGGAAAAGTATCAAGTCTCAAAGAATCAAGTCTTAAATAATGCCTTTTTAATTGTATCCTCTAGTATTATAGATGTTGAACAGAGATATGTCATATCTCTGTGAATGTAAAGTATCTTGTATCTGCTTTATGATAGGTGATAGTGACTGTGCTTTATCAGAGCTGTTTTGAATGATGTTATTCTAGAAGGTTTGCTTTTCAGATGATGACTGAGAAGCTAATAAAAGAAAATGGTGCCAGGTACCGCAACAGTAACAGAACTTTGCTGTTTTCTGGGGTTTTTTTCTTACCTTTTTTTTTTCGTTTCCATTAATGCAGTGTGCTGGATGTGTCTATAATATTGTTCAGATGACTGCAGAACCTGGAATATATATAATTTGAATTTTTGGAAACCTTAGCTGTGTTGCCAACTTTGGAAAAAGTACCCCACTTGTACCATGTTGGGTTGGCATTATACAGAAATTAACAGCCATATTAGTCTAGAAATGTTAAACGCAATTTTTCCATTAGTATAGGGGTAATGCACTTATTAAATGTGTAAGGACTTATCTACATGGGTTTGATTATAGAAAATAATATTATCTAAATAATGAAAAAAATAAAAGTAATTTTGAATTCATTCTTAAAAATAAGTGCCTCTATTAAATGCATGAATCTTAAATCTTAATGCCTTCCAAATCTCTTTGTTTAGGTACATTCTGTTTATTTATGCCTGTCCTCCATTACTTTGTTCTTATTTTCTTGTTTTTTAGTCACAGCCTATATCTGCACGAGCTAATCTACAGAATTGAACCACCTTGCCATTTTTCTTTTCTGAACTTATTTTTGTTTGAGGATGCCTATTTTTTCATAATCTCAGGACATTTTTTATTTGAATGCAGTTCCCAACACAACATCCAGTCATTGACATTGGGAAATTCATAGAGCACATTTCATTACATTAGACGACTTTCTGCTAGTATCTGAAATCTCACAAAGTAGCTATGAACATTTACAATACATATAACTAAGATAAATAAAAATATGTTTTGCAATAACTTTGGTGCTTGTATTAATCTCATAAAGTAACATCAAAAATAGGAACCATGTATTAAAAACCTCAAGTGAACTCAAAAGTACAGATTTTTACTGTCATATATGTTGCAGAAACTTCTCCCAGAAGACATAGGATAAGGAGAGATGATGATTTCCCCCCACCCAGGATGTGATATCCTCAACAGCCTCTGAGATGTAGCTCATCAATAGTTAAATGAAATTTCTTAAGATTCTAAGTGTCCCATAATCCTTATCCCTGCCTCACTTTGTTTTAAATAACCTGCTTTAAGCAGATGAACTTACTTAAATTTTACATATCCAATAAAAGCACATAGAATTTTACACACCAGAAAAAAAATAAACTAGGTTCCTAACTTAGAATATTTGTTTTGGGGCGCCTGGGTGGCTCAGTCAGTTAAGTGTCCAACTTCGGCTCAGGTGATGATCTCATGGTTTGTGGGTTCGAGCCCCGTGTCCAGCTCTGCTGACAGCTCGGAGCCTGGAGCCTGCTTTGGATTCTGTGTCTTCCTCTCTCTCTGTTCCTCCCCTGCTCTCACTCTGTCTCTCTCTCTCAAAAATAAATAAAGATTAATTTTTTTAAAAAAAGAATATTTGTTTTGATGATTTTTCTCATTTCTTCAGCAATGGGCATGAAATCTGCAGAATACATAATCATCAAATGCTGTGGATAGAATACATTTGTGAATGAAGAAAATGCAGAATACATTAGTGGTATTTTAAAGCAATTAACAGAGAACACAAAACAACCAAAAGAAGTCCATTATGTAATCACCTAGCCATTCAGAGCTGATCTGTATTGAGAGATGACATCAGATCCCCCATAAGGAAATGAAGAAAGAGAAAGGTGTGGATTGATAAAGTATTATACTGCAGTTTGGTTTTCTTTAATAATGGGATTTCTCACTAACTCTTATTAAAAATTAAAATCATTGGGTGTATGTTGAATAATATTGCCTGCATGAATGATGGGGCACTATATAGGAAATTATCAGCTGATGTTATAACTGAGAAAGGAAAAATCTACAATGTCATTTGGAATGTCATGCACAGTGAGATTGGAAGATAATGCCAACCGAATAAGGAGAAATGCAATTAAATGAATCCAAGCCTTCAGTAAATCAGAGAAGTTTCTAATGTGAGTTAAACACGGTCACAGAAGAGAACAAACCAAAACCCAGGAAATGTCAAGAGCGTAGTGTTATTTTCTGAATTAGGTGTGCATACATATTTTTCACAATCTGGTTTTCTTTTTCTCTTCCCTTCCCTTCCCTTCTTTCCTTCCTTCCTTTTTTTTTTTTCCTTTTTCCCCTCCCTTCCCTTCTTCCTTCCTCCCTTCCTTTTTTTTCCTTTTTCCCTTCCCTTTCTTTTCTTTCTTTCTTTCTTTCTTTCTTTCTTTCTTTCTTTCTGGTTTTCTTATTCATTTTAATTCACTACACTAAAATGGTCTTTTTCTTGAATTTATGTATTAATAATAATTGGCAAAAGAAAAAAGAAGTTGAAAAAAATCTCTCTTGAATTTAGCCTAAACAAACTGGAAGAATTTCATAGATATTAAAATTTTCACTGTTATTTATTGATCCATCTAATGTTGAAGTCACCATCATGCCAGTTTGCTTCTGAAACTATTTACCAACATTTTCCATCTTACAGTAAACTTCCATACATATTTCTTATAATCAGCTTAATTAAATACTGCTAAAAATTAACTACTATTAGGGCATTTTTACTGATACATTAGACTCTTTTGTTAATGATGTGTTTGTGAATACATTTAAGATTTTCTGTATAAGTTGCAGATTTTCTGCCACTAGCAAACTATGCCCTTCTGTGCTGTCTAAAGTTGACAGCTGAAAAGATTACGTAAGGATACATCAAACCCTTCTGGGTTATAATCCAAAAAAATACAAACTAGTACTTGATTTTATGGAGCAGAAACTAAAACATAAAAAAAAAAAAGTTCAGAAAGACCCAATATTTTCCTCTTAAACATTCATTACCATTAACTATTCCTCTTTGCATTAAAAATAATTCAATAGAATGCCAATATGATGTTTTCAATATTTTATTACTCTTTCCTTTTCTCTGATTTTTTCTCCCTTTGAAGATAAAAGAGGTATTTTAATTGGGATGCAATGGGAATAAATTCAGAATTAGCATATGTTGGTGTTCAATAAATACGGTTTTAATTACAACATTTTCCTGTTTGTTTCAAAGATTCAGGAAAAAAAAACACATCAGAGGCGAGACAAATATTTCTAAACATTTTATGTTTAATGATATACTGTCTGGAAGTCCATTCTGATGTGTTTATGTATTTTTTTTAATTCTTAAAGTGAGCTTATACATCTAGATAGGGAGGAATATCAAACAATATATACAAGTCCTCTCATGCTTTACAGGGACTGACTGGGAAGAATGTCTCTGTGCCTGAGTATTAGGAGAACTGGTGTGGAAAATATTCTCATGGAAAAGACCTAGAATTAGTCAGTCAGTGTCCCAGGTGCCATCAATGGTGGTGAAAAGCAGAACTAGCAAGGCTATGTATAAAACTCAAAGACTATATAACTGAGGTTATTAGAACTTAGAAATGTTTTTTCTATGCCACTACACAGAGGAGAATAAAGTGAGTTCAAGCATTTCTAGAAATTTTAGAACAACCCCAGAAAGAACTTTCTTTACAATTTTGAAAGGGAGAATTGGGGTTAATGACTGCAGAAAAATGTCTGCATATTTCTATTATACCGATTTAGAATTTCAGAAAAATTACTTCTTGATATTTATATGTAGAAAGCTATGTTATGTTGGATATGTATTCTCAGCCTCAAAATGCATGCAAACATCTAGATTTTTCTTTAATTCCCCACCTAATTTTAGTTATTTTACATCATCTGGCAGAACAAAGTTTTGGTCTCAACAAATTACATTGTATTTAAAAATATAGGTTCAAATCCCCTATCTGTAGACATCCTAGGGAAAATAATTTAAGTTTAACTTAGATGAATTCATGAAGAAATAAACATCTTTACCATTTGATTTAACTAATGTACCAATGATTTATTTATGTTTCTAACTGTATTCATTTGATCTTAGGAAGCATTTTGATATAGATGAAACATTATACATAGTTTCTAGTTTTCC